>NC_136488.1:94041806-94099306 GCF_053919585.1 Euprymna scolopes | reverse complement strand
TAAATAATTGCAAGAAATTATAAGGTACTTGTATAAATTGGTGATCTTTTAAACAAACGCATTTCAGGAGAAAACATTATTACATACTTATGTGTCAAAGACAAGTTACTATTTTACTTACATGGATAAATTCAGCATAATAGTTAAATTAAACCAATCATCTAATAAGAAACTATAAAAAAATGAATAATTAATTAATGAACACTCGTTTTTCAAAGGAATATGCAAATTAGTTAACCTTCATGAAGTTGTTCGCATATCCTTGACTAAGTATATTAAGAAGTTCGTTTTAATAAATTTTAAATAGAAAAAATATGCTTTTAACATCAATGTCAGAGCAAGAAAAAAAAAAAACTGAACTTCATATATATATATATATATATATATATATATATATATATATATATATATATATATATATAATGACATCCTGCATTGAAGATTCATGAAAGGATGAAACACTAGTGTCTGTAGGTATTTAATTATTATAGTAAAAAAATAATTATGACAGCCCCTTTAAGAAACTCGTTTCTTATCGTTGAGCACTTTCAGTTGAATTAAGTCGGTCAGTTTAGCTCTTATGCATAGATCATCGTATAATGCTTAGATCCCTGTCTGACTGACGTAAAGAACATTTAAAATTAAAATATTTAAATTCAACGTTATTTCACGCGGTTTATGGTAGCCGAATGGATACGGTCTTTGCTAATCAAGCCAGAGATGGCTCGTGTTGCAGAGTTCGAATCTGTCGACTGGTGTTAATCGTGACACCCATTTTAATCGAAATAGAAAAAATATGCTTTTAACATCAATATCAGAGCAAGAAAAAAAAAACTGAACTTCATATATATATATATATATATATATATATATATATATATATATATATATATATGTATAATCATGACACCCTGCACTGAAGATTTCCGAAAGGATGAAACACTAGTGTCTGTAGGTATTTAATTATTATAGTAAAAATAAAATAATTATATATATATATATATATATATATATATATATATATATATATATATTTATATGTATATATATATATATATATGTATATATATATGTATATATATATATGTATATATATATATATATGTATATATATATATATGTATATATATATATATGTATATATATATATATGTATATATATATATATGTATATATATATATATATGTATATATATATATATATGTATATATATATATATATATATGTATATATATATATATATGTATATATATATATATATATATATATATATATATATATATATATATATATATATATATATATATATATATATATATATATATATATAAAAAATAGATTTTTGTTATTCACTAGTAGATAAGGGTAGTAAGTATAGACCTGGGAAATCAAAAAGGTGGAATCTGTGTTTACTAGAAGCCGTCTACATAGTGAATTCTAAAGAAGAAATATTAAATAAAAGGTTGGATGCTATACAGGGATGTCTTCATAGGAATAGATTTTTGCTATCACATCTTAAATGTAGCTGAGAGAAAAAACATTCTAGGAAAAATAAAGATTTTTCAGTGTAAGGCCAAAGTTAATATAGAGTTAAATAGCTAAGAATGATGTAAATTAGATGTGATGAATGATTCAAATTTAGCAAGCAAATCTGGAATCTAATATTCTACACTAGAAACGCATTTTTAGAAATAAAGACAATGGATTATTAGATAAGAAATTTAGATCTATAAAAAGGATTAACAAAGATTAGCAATATTGTTCCAAACTGGTTGGTTGTTTTTGTTTTACGGCATATCAACCCATTTCAGGTTATTTGATGCCGAATCCAAAGATTTTGAAGAAAAATGTTTTAATAGAATATATTTGTTGTTTTCGAGTCGGTTTCTATTCAACCCATAGTTGGGACCCTAACAGGTACTACCACTCCGGGTCAGAGTGGATCTGGGAACAATGGCAATTAAAGGGTGGCTCAACACTCCCCAAAGCCCGCAAGCTGGGGCCTCACCACTGGATATAGTTTAAGGTCATATCCAGGACTGTTCCAAACTGGGAACACAATTTTAGTCATATTGATGGTGAAATAGTTGATATCATTTCTAGATCAATAAAATAGCTTAACAAAAATTAGCAATATGAATTCAACAAAATAAATAAATAAATAAATAAAATATTAGTAATTAAAGAATGGGGATTAATTGATACTGTTTTTAGATCAGTAAAACTTGAAAAATCCTAGCTTTTTAAATAATTCTCTTGTTCTGAACGATTAAATCCAAAAAAACAAAGTGAACCCCCACTTTCATTGGAGTAAAACGTACATGGAGCTAAAGAATAGATTTATTATTAGAATGCTTATTAATGGGATATGTATTATTATTAGATAGGTATTTAAGAACTTAATTCCCGAATTGATATTTTTGTATTCATCATCATCGGCGGTCACTCGTGTCCGAGTAAGACTGTCCTCCGTTGTGGCTTCTGTGGGTCCTCAGGTGAGCATAGAGCCCAATCCTAGACCCAAATTTTCTTGTGCAATTTGGGCAGATAAAGGTAGTGGTGGTGGGGTGGGGTTGGGTTGAGGATTTTTCGGAAGCATCTTTGGTGGTACGTCTCCAGGGTTTTTACGTGCCTCCTGTATGTGGTCCAGGTCTCCGATCCATAGAGAAGAGTGGGCAGCAAGACAGCTTTGTATACCATGATTTTGGTCTTTACCAGAAGGTCACGGTTCTCAAATACTCTCTTCCTTAGCCTTGAAAAAGCCCCACTGGCACAGCTGAGATGGTGTTGTATTTCATCATCTATGTTGGCTTTTGATGATAGGATGCTTCCTAGGTATGGGAAGTGGTCCACATTTTCCAGTCTAGCATTGTCGATGGAGATGTTTGGGGGTGAGACTGGAGTACTGTTTGGTGGTGGACACGGGAGTGAAACAGAGATGTGTCATTGCCCCAACCCTGTTCTCCATCTTCATTACTGCTATCCTCCATCTCACGGACAAACATCTTCCCCGTGGAGTTCGGATTATGTACAGAACTGACGGGCGACTTTTTAACATCAACAGATTTAGGGCCAAAGGTCGAACGAACACCATATCCATTATGGAGCTACAGTATGCAGACGATAACGCCCTTGTAGCCCTCTCAGAAGAGGACCTACAGTGTACACTGGTTGCTTTCACGAGGGCGTACAAACAGCTAGGACTAACAATCAATATTTTGTATTAAAGCCACGCATAACCTCAGAAAATTATGGTTGGATGGCAAATGTAGGTTAAATGTTTGGTAATAAAATCAGTATCATGGTTAAAATATGCATTACAGACTTATGTTTTGAAGAGGTAAGCCTAGTTTTAATTGGATTTGTTTAATTAATAAATAAACATAAATGCATATTAGGAATTTATGAAACCTAGACACATCGAATGGTCTGAGTTACTTCTCTTTCATCGTTATAGATACATATTAAGATTTTGGTAACTTATAATTCAACTCTTGGCCTTCGGATCAAGATCAAGGTGTAATATCTGTTCTTCAGATCTACACTTCAATTTCTTGTTCTCTGTCAGTGGAAGAGAAATCCTTCACGACTGAGACAATTTTTATTTTTGTTCCTTTTCTCCACATTAAAAAACGACCCTGGTGTCTAACTCTGTCCCGTTGAGGGGCATTGTAAATAGGAACTTATAATTCAACTAAACCTTTAAAATTTCGAACGTACAGAGTCACCTCCCTTTCTACATCTAAAATATCTGATAATCGTAAATCTTAATTGGAAGGAACGAAATAAAATAAAAAATATATTGAGATTTTTTATTTTAAATGAAGAATGAGAATGAACTAAGTATAAAGTACTGTTAAACTTTCTTTCCTTATTGAATAAGTTTTAAACAAAAACTTTTCTTAAATCACATAAATAGGTTAGCCGATATTTTTGTAAATAAACAAAGCAAATTCCAGATACGAAACTAACACAGAATCACAACAATATAACTCAGTGGATTAGTCCGCATTAGAAAAAATAATTTAAATTGAATAAATAAATTTAATTTAAGAAATCAATGAATAGTATTAATAAAAAATTAAATGGACATAGGTAATTAATGGTAACATTGTATGATATTTTGTTTGAATTGTTTTTTTTTTAAATGGAGATACGAAAATAGGTAAATATATAAATCTTTAAAAATATACTTTGCAAGGATGAGATATAGGTAAAATATTTTCGCTTGTTTTCTTTTCCTTATAAGGGAAATAGTTTCCATAATGTTTTATTGTTAAAGTGTTTTTTATTCAATAAGTCTGAAGAAAGGCTGTTCCTGTGAAAATTTTCAAATGACATAATGTTTGAATTTGTCCAAATAGTCTTGAAACAATTATAACTAACGATGAAATACATTATTTGTTGCTATCAACCCATTCTTTGAAGTCTTGGTTTTTGTTAAGACAATATATATATATATATATATATATATATATATATATATATATATATATATATATATATATAAATTTTAAATTAATTACGAGGTGCCTTAAATAAGTTTCCAGACTTTTTATATATGCACACTTTTATTGATAATACACACATAAAACTCTAGTCCTCTTCAGAAGTAATCTCCTTTGGCTGCAATGCACATGTTGTATAATTCCAACAACTTCTGGAAGGCCCTAAGTGTGTGAGCGTGTTAATGACCCTTGTCACAGCCTTTTTCACTTCTTCAATTGTCTAATAACAATAGCCTTTAAGATTTTCCTTGAGCTTAGGAAATAACCAAAAGTCACAGGGAGCAAGGTCTGAACTATAGGGAGAGTGAGGAACGGTTTTGATGCCCATCTTGGTCAAATAGTCTGTGACAAGGATAAAGTTGTGGACTGGTGCATTGTCCTGGTGGAAATGCCACTAACCCAATTTGAAGAGTGCTGGCCTTTTCTGATGAAATCTCTTCCTGAACTCCCTTAAAACCTCAACATAGTATTCCTTGCTGACTGTCTAGTGGGAACCCAGTGCATGTAGATCATGCCTGTGCTGTCAAAAAAGGGACCATCATAAGTTTCTGGATGGATTTGCTCTGTCTGGCATTGTTGGGTTTAGGAGAGCCAACATGTTTCCACTTGGAACTCTGTTTCTTGGTCTCTGAGTTATAGCAGTAGATCCAGCTTTCATCGCAGGTCAGAAGAGCATCAAAACCTGCGGGATCTGAATCGGTCAGCTCGACTATTTCCTTGCTGTCATGACAGTGTTTTTCTTTCTGATTTTCTCTATGCACCCTTGGGACAAACTTTGCACAAATCTTCCACATCCTCAGTTTCTGATGAATAATTGTGTGTACAGTTCCCACACTGATATCAAATTGTGCACTTATTATCTCTACAGACACACGACAGTTCTTATCTATGAAATTCTTTATTTAGCTAATCAACTTTGGTGTTCTGACTTTCTTAGTCCTCCCACACCTCTCATCATTCCTCACAAACTCCCTGTCTTCCTTGAATCTCTTATGCCATTCAAAACTAATGCTCGATTCATGCAAGATGGTCAAAAAGCAGTCTGAAGTATTCCATACATTTCTGTAGTATTTTTTCCAAGTTTAAAACAGAAATTTACTGCATATCGTTCTTCTAAAGAGTCCTCAGGTCCAAATCATCATTTTGAAATTCACCAGCTGTAACAATCAGGTTTTAGTAGGGTGTATTCCAGTTCGTGCTGTAGCTGTTCATTTGAACCTGAAATCATAAAAATTGGTCAGTCATCTCATAAGATGTATAGCAATAACATACTTAATTTTCAAGAGTCTACAACAATTTTAGATGCCTGTACAAAAATGTATGGAAACTTATTGAACGCACCTCATATGTTTATCAGAGACAAGAGGTAACATTTGATTAAATGAATGATTAAAAATAAATGAGACATTTTATAGTTCATAACTTACATTTATTCAACTTTTTTAGTCAGTCCACACATCTCCATAGAAACATCCCACATTTTTTTCTCCAATTCTGAATCCTTAGCAAATGAAGATAGTCGATCAGATATTTCCAGATTTTCAAAATATTGTCCGGAAACTGTTTCAAGGGGCGGGTCTGCAGCCATGTATACCAGAGTCTGTGCTGCTTCTTTTTGCATGCGTCCGATGTAATCAATGATCCATCCAAACAGCTTCTTGATTTTAATTGCGGGCTCATTTTTTTTGCTGTTCCAAATTTCAGATAAACAGCAGCCTTGGTGCATACTGTTAGCAACAATGCCCTGTCCATCAAGGCGTTTGCTTAGAGCATTTGTATGAAGAATCTGAGCTAGTTTGCTGATACCATAGCCAACAAGTCCGGGGTACTTCATATTGGATTCTTGTTCAGGTCTATGGCTGAATTCCAATGTCCTTTCCAGGTACCTGTGAAACACAGAACTGACATTGATGATTCGACTTAGGCGGCTTTTTTTCAATAAGTCAAGGAGAAGATGTGTCAAGAGAAAATGCCCAAGATGATTAGCTGCAAATGTGTACTCATAATCTTGCTTGGAGAGTTTTACATGGCCAATGCAAACGCCGGCATTGTTTATCAAAACATCAAGTTTGGACTCAGTTGCATAAATCTGGGAAAAAAAAAAATGAAATCAAGATAAAAATTGTGTTTTCCTTTTAACAATTAAAAGAAAATACATTGCTTACTCATGCATATCAATCCGGGAGCAATCTCTACCAGCATAAAAGTTATATACGTCCTAAAACTGTTGCCACATCTGAAAAGGGGTTGCTTGAAGTACCTTTCTTGCTTTGAAAGAGATCAAAACTGACTTCCAAACCTAGTAGATGATGCCCTTTTTCTCCTCAGTTCAACCTCTTTCTCACAGAAGAAACTTTGTGAGTCTGTTTCTATTCTATCGTTATTTTCATGGCTAATGCTCAACTGAGCTCCAATATATGCACCCCCCTTGCAAAACCTTCAACTTATCTAATTACAACCACTATCAACAATTTCTCCTACTCTTTATCCATGCCTAAATCTAAATGCAAATTCTATAAACAAAGTTTCTTTCCTAGAGACTTAGTACTATGGGTCTGCTTTCCAGCTGACTACAACATAGTTGTTTTCAAGTCCAATGCAATTAAATTCTTGTTGAGCTGTTCCCTTAAATAATCCAATTCTACCCAATTTTCACCAATATTGATCATTATGCTGTTGTCTCACTGACCACCTTACACACATTAACCCTTATCCTTGAGTAGCTTCCAGGCCTTGGTAAATGGTGACTCCCTTGTAAAAAAAGAGAATATAGTGTAACTAGAAAAATACTCGTCCTAGGATGGGTAAAATTAATTCCTCGAACAGAATAGTTTTGCACCACTTTTATGTCCTCTATACAAAGATTCAAATCAAAATCTAATGTTACTAAACTTTATGTATAGAATCCTTATTCCAGTTTTAATAAAAAAAAAACATTGCATAATTTTAATTGTAGAAAAGTCTCAAATTTAAGAAATTGAAATCAAGCAATCTTAAGAATTTGAAATTAAGCAATCTTAAGCAATCTTAAGAAATTGAAGTTAAGCAATCTTAAGAAATTGAAGTTAAGCAATCTTAAGAAATTGTAATTAAGCAATTTCAGGAAATTGAAATTAAGCAATCTTAAGAAATTAAAATTCAGTGGATCCTCTTTAATTTGTGTCAAATAACTTTGGATTAAATTTAATGCAGATCTAAAATATTTAAATGGGTGGTTATGCTCATATTTTGCCACTTAAAAAAGATTTAAATACTCCAAAGAAACTCAAATTTGGGAGAATATCTATTAATTGATGTTTAATTTCTATCGTTAACATTTCATAAAAAATTAGAGGTATCTGGATTTTTATAACGGGCTTCCATCCCCATCTTAACCCCTTTAAATAAAACTAAATCAGATTCAATATAGTTCATATTACAACTCCTTACACACAGCAGTTGCATTCTAACATTCATAATGATTGGTTTATTAAGTTACACATGAAATCCTTTAGATACAAATATATAGACATTACATATCCTTAATTTTATAAACATAAAGATAACTATACAAAAAATAAAAAATATTGCAGATAAATACTCAATTTAAAACTAGCAACAATTTTTTGAAGTTCTCTCATCCCTAGGATACCATGTAATCATTCTTTGTTCTTCATACAGAATTTAATTTTTGGTAGGTGTGATGCTTTGCTTAGTATAAGAAGTAATCAACATTTGCTAAATATCCGTTACTACCATAGTGGGATACAAGATGAATGTTGCTTAAGGAGAGATAGAAGACAAACGTTTGCGATCGTGTTTTGTATATTTTCTAGAGAAAAGCCCAGATATCATCAGGGACCGTAATTTCCGTGACAATAAAGGTTATCTCCCTTTTTTTTTTATTACTTTAGATATTACAATGCGTTCTTTTTTTTCTTCTCTTTCTCCTTTTTTTATTTTAAATATTAGGAGTTCATTGAAAATGTGAGGTGGCTAGAGTATTTGCCCTTATGGGTTAAACTGATTGGATAAGACAATCTTATTTGACAAATCAACAGGCATTTAATTTTAGCGGGATGAAGTTGAAAACCTTTTGTTCATTCTCTTTTGAATGTGATTTCCATTTAGTCAAAGGAAACCTTCTCCTTTTTTTGGATTAACCTTTACTTTAATCAAGCATATTCAAGGAGCCATTTTCGCAATACCTTGATCTTTTAATAAAGCTGCAAAGATACATAGTTTTGCAAAGACATTTCTTGTATTGCAATTCAATACATAGAACCTGACGCAGTGATATGAAACAAGGAGAAAGAAGCAACCCTAGTAGAAGTTCCCAATAATGCTAAGAGAGGGAAAAGATACTGAAATACCAAGGTCTTATGCATGACATGAAAAGAGACTAGAAGCTTAGAAAGCTCTCCATAATTCCAGTAATTATAAGAGCAACCAGATTCATAAAAAAGAATTTCAAAAACGACCTGGAAAATATACCCGGTGAACCAAGTGCAAGAGAGATACAAACAATTGCACTTAAAGAGATGGTTAGAATCTTTAAAAAAAAGATCTCTTAGCTGCAACAAAGTCATAAGAACATTAAAAAAAGAAAAATTATTTGAAATTGAATTACCTACTAGACACCATCCTCGAGTATCTTCAGTTTCTCTGTGCAAGGGTTTGCTAAGCTTACCTAAGATGAGGACACTTTACCCTACAAGTAACCGCTGACCAAATATTCAAAATACATAGTATTCAAAGCCCAAATATGATCCCCTCAACATGGCTATACACTGGCTCATAAAAGAAATGGTGCACTTTTTCCCAGTGATATTACCTCAAATAACAGCATTTAGCTGGATATTCCACCAGACAAGATGAATTTCTTGTTCTGGAATCCAGCAAAATTCAAAAAGGACTACAATAAAGACAACCTACAGCATAATTAATTGGCTAATTGTGAGATGAAAATTAGTGTTCTATCCTGCTTTACTAACTCAACAATTAAGAGGCAGAGGAAAATCTGGGTTGAGCACTTAGATATCTATGTATGTCATATAAAAATCAAGTGCCGGTCACAGAAATGGTAGCTCTCATATTTTTTTAAAAACTTATTGAAGTAAAATGTAAACAAACGGGATATCATTTATCTTTGTATTGTGAGCTTTCTGCTGGATATTTGATTTCAAACTTTCTGCAAATAACAACCAAATCTTTGCTACCAAATCACTTCAATAGTACTCAAGTCATTTTTTATTTTATTTTTCTCTTATGCTTAATCTATAAGATCTTTTTTTTTTTTTTTGTGCTTATCCAGTTTTTCTCCAATATTAAAAAGTCATAATTGCACAAAAACTTTATTATGTACACACCTTTTGGGTTAAAGAAAAGCCTATACACCAAAATTCATGCAAATTCATCCAATATTTTTCTTTTTATAAAATAAAATTTGATCAGTAAACAGTTTCTAGCTGGTATTATTATGATGACTGTGTGTTGAATTATGTTCTTTGAGCATTGGCCTTAATGTAAGTAAAAAATGGCAAACGGTATATTTCATTGTTAAAATTTGTTTTTTCTTGTTATAAAAGAAAATATTTGATGAATTTTCACAATATTTTATGTACTGTCTTTTTAAAACTTAACACGTAAGTACATAATAAAAATGCGATGCCAATTTGTTTATTTTATTTTTACAAACAGTTTTTAATATTGGGGTAAAATTGGATGAATTCCTTTCTTCACAAAAATAGCAATAAAAATCTTTAATGCATTTGTCTGTTCAAAGTCCAACAAATTTTTAAAAAAGGGTAAAATCTGACTGTAAATTAAAAAAAAAAAATTAAGTTTTTTGAAACGATTAAGGATCAAGTTCAGCACTTGACACACATAATAAAGTCAGCCATACTTTTTCAGAACCAAGTAAAAAATAAAATAAAATTGACAAAACTTCAAATGATTTTCTCTTAAATGTAATCGATGAAAAATTTATCTTTAGGCTTTAAAGTTAATATCAGTTTGGGCCATTTATAAAATTTAGGCCATTTTCTCGAACATTGACTTCTCCTTTACTATTTATTTAAAAGAAAGAAAATACCAATTTTGTAGGTGTTTATGTCATAGTTTTAAAGTTTTAGTTGGACATACACACAGACAACTGCTCTTTATACAATAAATGATTTATTCATTAAGCATGTTTTAAAATCATTTCTTCACAACACAGTTTTGCTGAATTTAGCACTTACTAAATGATGACCCCTTTAATTCACAACAATCATTTCGTCCATTTTTGTTATTCGCCATTTATATCATTTTAAATTGTTAGCATAGGTCTTAGTATATTTCCAAAGATGTAACCATCGTCTGTATCCTATCGAAACCACCATCCACACTATAGTCCCTAGTAAGAAATTCCACTGCGACTGTAAGTACAGTTTTATCATAAAATGATGGACATACAGACATATAGAATGCATTTAATATTGAAATATTTCTGGAAAAGAATGATTATTGCTAGTCAAACGTTGGCAAAATGCTGAAATAAAGCATAGAGAAGAACACACATAAGACAGAGATAAATCATAAAATATTATAGTTATGAAGCCCCTTTAAGAAATTAAAGTTGAGCCCTATTTAGAGAACTGAGACAACAGTGATCAACGTTAGCAAAAATGCATCATTTCGACTACCTGTTATAGAAGACTCTCATGACTGATTATTATGAACACCTGTCATCATGGCATTCACAAATACTTAATTTCATTCCGTTTATGCGTTAATTGCTGTTGGCCTGGAGGAAAGACGCTAGCCCACAAATCAAGGATGGCTTTGTTGGCTGGGTTTGAATCTTTCGACTGGCAGTGATTATCACTTCTTATGTTGATGATTGCATAAGCATGAAACACTAGTGCTTGTAGGTTTAAAAAATTGTTCATATTTATTTTAAAAAAAAATATATAATATAATATAAAGCTGTGTGTGTGTGTGTGTGTGTGTGTGTGTGTGTGTGTGTGTGTGTGGTCACGAATAGACTCCTATATGGTTGACTATTTTAAAAAACTGATTACATATAATGATAGAAGATGTATCGAGGATCAGGAATGAGTACGTTTGATCTGGCAGAACGGTGGTTCATAAAAATTGTGGGGTCTGCGTTCGCACCTGGCCCCTAAAGTATGGAAATAAAAAATGGAGAAAAAAAAAAAACGTTTACAAGGGTTTTCGATATAGATGTACATAAGAATACTTTGATAAGTATGTTTCAACTAAAACAGGGATGGTATAATAAAATTGTGGGGTTTGTGTTCGCACGTGTACTCCATGGAAATATGGCACAAACTTTAACAAAGACTTTTCATATCTATTTGTGTAAGTATACTTTGATAATTATATTTCAGTTTGAAGAAATATGGTATAATAAAATTATTGGGTGTTCGTTTGTGCTTGACCTCCATAGAATGTAATATGTCACAAAGTTTTACAAGGTTTTTTAAAAGGGGTGAGGGTGCACAATAACACCTTAACTTTAATCTTAATTCACGTTAGCTTTTATTTATTTTTTTGAGTTGAATCATATTGTGTCGGATAAATTCACCTCATAAATTCACGTTCTTATTAAAGTGAAAGCCAAAAAAAAAAAAGTCGGAACTTTAGACAATTCTCGACACAAATTTTGTATAACTCTGTTTTTTTCCTTCTCCACTTGCACGTGGCACTCTTTCGCAAATAGATAAATAGATAAATGATAAAAAATAAGAACATTACTTGTTATCGTGTCAAAAGAAGGAAAAAATCCTGCTCATGTGATTACGTGTCTTTTTAAAAACATTTACATAACGTTTTTATTTTTATTTATACATCTGTTTAAACTCCTTTTAGTCAGTGTAATAGAAAGAATTCAGTTGATTACAACCCTTTCTGCATGTTCTTTACATTACAATAGTACAACCCTGAATCCGACGGCGCAATACTACACCGTTCAATACTGTAAAACTGAAACGAAGCTGTTTTGCTTGAAAAGGGCGCTATTTTCTTCTTATTCATATTTATATCGATTCTTTGCTTTAAAAAACTAAAGTAATTACATGTTTACTTTTTTAATATCCCATTTTGCTGTTTCAGATTATTTTACTAAAGTATGTAAAGCTTCATTATTTTTCAAAACTGTTTTTGATTCTTTGTTTTTCGATATTTCGTCGATATTATTTAGTAAGAGTGTTTAGCAGAAAAGCCAACAAACGACTACCCGAAAAAATAAATATACAAGAAATAAATGTTACCATAGTCAATAAAAATTCAGTTCATGTTTTTTTTGTTTTGAAATAGTTTTTAATCCTCTTTACTTGAAATAATTTCAGCAAACCGAAATTAAAACAAAATTTGAGGCGATAACTACTTAAATGAATTTTTATATTAACTATACATGCCATAATCGAATATACCCTCAAGCACAAAATAACGGAAAACATTAAAATATGTTTATAAATATTCCTTACGTTGATGGAACTCTCTTAAATTGTTAACACAGAATGCTCAGAGGCCCCTGCTTCAAATTGAAAACGGGGCTCTCCATTTCAAAGATAATGTCTACATCGAACGAAAGTATTGCACCTATGTACCCACAGATGAACTTAGATTTACATCTATGTAGACGAATATGTATATACCAATAACTGTCTGTATATCTGGGTGTGTATGTGTGTGTATACACGCACGTTTACATCCATGTGTGCATCCGTGTGTGCATGGGGTACCGATGTATATGTGCACATACCTATGTATACGTGTGTGGATGTGAGAGCATATGTGCCCGCTGCCTGCTGTCCACATAAGTGTGTGAAAGCGTGCAGCAGTATATATGTCGATGTATGTGTTCACGAGTATTAGTATCTGTATGTGTGCATGGGCATGCATGTATGCGTGGGGGTGCAAGTATGTCTGAATCAATATGCGCATGTAGGCCCATGTATACGCCTCGTTGGGGATATGGGTGTCGATGTGTATGTATCTGTGTATGTGCGCATCCATGCTTATGCACACATACTCAATTGAGCACCTTAAGGAAAATTTGAAGTCAGCGGGAGTGGCGCGGCTGTCTATGCATGCATGCCCGCATATGTGCATATATTTGTATGCCAGGGCGGAGATGTATGTGTACATGTGAACGTTTCTTTAAGTATATATGTGTGTAAGTGTGCATGTGTGTGCTCGCGCGCGCGGCCGCTAGCTAACCCTCTCCAAGCAATTAACAACAAATAAAAACCAAATAAATAAACCGAATCATAGCCCCTCCCCCCCGCCTCCGAACCTAAGCGAACACCCAACAGGTCAAGACTTACTTATCAAGAAATCATCTCACCAACGAGACGCTAAAAACTTTAACATTAAGATTCGAATTTTAAAGTAACCCCCCTCCTCCTACCCCCACATATCCCCCTCCCCCTTCCAAGTATCCCTATGCCTTCAGCCACACCAGAAATGAACTTCCCAGACCCTCCCCCACAACCACCTAAGGTCCTCAAACTCCAAAACTAAAACATGACCGACATACCAAACACCCCCTCCCACCTTTCCCCCTTGTTCCCTTCCTCTTTTTTCCGCTCTTCTCGCATCCCTCCCCTGACATCATTCACTCTTTCATCCCATCATAATGAACATTTCTGTAAAAGTCTGAGGAAGCTACAGACGGCCAAAAAAACAGCCGGGTAGCTGAAACAATAATGTAACTTGACAGAAAGATACGGTAATAAAAAATAAAACGCATATTTGCTCTACAACAGTATTGAGCACTTTCTTCAGTTTTTATTAATTACCATTTCTACTAAATATATTTATATATATTTATATCATATATATATATTTATATATATTTATATCATATATATATATATATATATTTATATCATATATATATATATATATATATATATATATATACACGAATTACCATTAGCATATAAGCGACGCTCTTTGTGTAAACAAATCGAGCGGAGGTATTTCAGACGATATCAAAACATCGTTAAACTCACTACTCGTTCAAGCAGCCGCCAATAGCGTAATGGTTAGGAGCCTTGACTGCCGTACAAACGGTCGGGTTTCAATCCTGGCTTGAGGTAGTTGCCTGTCTAGCCGCACTGATGAGCTGTGAAACAGCGAAACAGTACTGTATGTGGATGACTATAGTGCTCCTCACCTTGAGTTGAGCATATTGAGAAGTGAAACACGAATTACCATTAGCATATAAGCGACGCTCTTTGTGTAAACAAATCGAGCGGAGGTATTTCAGACGATATCAAAACATCGTTAAACTCACTACTCGTTCAAGCAGCCGCCAATAGCGTAATGGTTAGGAGCCTTGACTGCCGTACAAACGGTCGGGTTTCAATCCTGGCTTGAGGTAGTTGCCTGTCTAGCCGCACTGATGAGCTGTGAAACAGCGAAACAGTACTGTATGTGGATGACTATATATATATATATATATATATATATATATATATAAATTTTACAGAAGGTCAGAAAAACATTGGTACCGTCAATTTCAAATCTGATATAAGGGCACTAGTTTATGGTAAAAAATATCAAATTTTCTTCAGCCTTTGTATAAACAGAGCCTCTGTTCTCACTGAAAATGGTAACTGTAAATTGGTTTTGCAGTTGCAATTTATTTTAAAAATTTTTGGTGCAACGACATTATAATAACAAAATTCAAAAAATGAAAAAATCGATTTAAAAAAAGATAATGGTATCTACTGACTTTTTGTGTCAATTTTAACTAAAAGCAATGATATCTACTTAATTGGCATGTCAGAAGTTCTTAAATATTATTAAAAAATACACAAATTTGTTTATCTTTATCGTAAAAAAACCCTAGCCATATTTTTTTTTTGGAAACGTGATATAATTACAAGGGAAGTAACTTAGTTATGTTAAAAACAAGGCAAGTAGCTCATATTTATGATTGTTAACACACAATTTATTAAAAAATTGGACATAGTTAAATGCTATTTATCTCTTCTTAGAACTCCGGTGTTTTTTTAACTAAACATTTTATTTTTGCTAATTTTTGTCAAAAAAAGGCAAAAGACAACAAAGGCTGCTCTTGTAGATCCAAGGAAAGTTGCCCACTAGAAAGTAATTGCAAGGTAAAATCCCTCGTATATAAAATGACAGTCATAAACCAGACCAATTGCATGCCAGAAACACGACTCAAGGAACATTCAAACAGTTTTTTATGTGTATGAAAGCTTCTTTAGAGTGAAAGCAAGAATCAAGACAGCCTTAACAGTTTGAATTTATCATAAAAAAGTTAATATTTCGAATTCAAAAGCAATCATTAAATTTAAATCCCTGAAAGATATTTTGAAACCCAGATTTTCCCCGAACCTGCGAACCCATAAACCAGAATGTGTTTGTGTTCACTATAGAGAGAAAGACTAAAGAAACTACAGAGATTAGTCTGGCACACTTATGAGAATTGGTAATGCTGTGAAACTGCAGAAAACTTTCATGCTAATTGCAATTGATCATCATCATTTTTTAATGATATAACTCTATTCAAAAGTATATTGAGCTTTTTTTTTTTGTCAAGAACTGCTGTCTTATTTTGATTCAATTATGATTTGGAGAGGTTGTTTTTCTTGTTAGCATGTTGAGCTCTCTAGTAAAGCAGATAACTAGTTCCCACTTAGCATAAATGAATAACTCTTCATAAAAAGTATAGGACATTCAGCTAAACTGATAAGTGCAGATATACATATGAACACTTATAAATTTCTCTGGCATGTGGTGATGACTGATGCTTAGTAATTATGATGCTTGACTACTGAAAATGCAATTGCGTTTCAAATCAAAATTGAAAGTACCTATAAAAATGTACTCTTGTGTTAAATTTACCCAGGAACACAGTGGAAGTGTTCTTGAATCTCTAAGTGCACCACTAAGGAAGTTATAAGGGTATACAGTAGAACCCCAAGATACAGCATTAATCTGTTTTGGGATTGGGATTGTAAGGTGAAATCGCTGTATGGCTGAGCGTAAGTAAAATTTTGTACAGTACATATTAAAAATTAGTACAGTATATAATACACATGTATATAAACAAATAACATTCTAAATAACACTGTAAGGCTTGGAAAATACCAGGGGCCAAAAAAATATTGAATTCCATATTGTAGCCTGAAAAAACTGTATCCTGGGGCCACCACATCTCATATGGTAAAATGTATTCACTCGGGCAATGGGACTGAATTTACTAGTAAAACTTTGAACTTCTATTAATTAACCATCGTATTAAACACGTGAAATCTGTGCCGTATTCCTCATTTCAAAATGGCACCACTGAAAGAGCATGGCGAACCCTTTTGAGATGGCAAGATGTCTACTTATCGAATCAAAAGTAGTGCATAATTTATGGACGTACACTTTAATGGCAGCAGCATATATCAGAAATAGATCGTTCAATAGAAGATTAGGCAAAACACCATATGAAGCGTTTTGCGGTGTAAAACCAAAAATGAACTGAATGCATATATTTGGTACAGATTGCTTTGCATTTATAGAAAATACCAGTAAACTGAATATTAAAAGCGAAAAATGTATTTTCGTAGGTTATGATAAAAACAGTCCAGCATATTTAACCTACTTTCTAGACCAAAATGTCATAAAAAGGGTTAGATGTGTAAAATTCAATGATACATTAAATTTAAAAAATGGCGAGCCAGTGGATAAAAGACGTGAGGAAATATTACCTAGTATCTTAATCGATCACAATGAAAATATTAATAATGACGACAATTGCAGTAGAACTACTGACGTAAATATTAACAAGACACGTCGATACTTGATAAGGGAGCAAAAAAGGCCAGACTTCTTAAAAATTGAAAAGATACAAGACTACGCAGTAGTTTACTGTTACTCATTGAAAAGTGCATCGGAAAGTTATAATGAGGCGATTAATTCAGAAAATCATCAAGAATAGGAAAAAGCTATGAATCCGAATTGGAAGCTTTATCTGAAAATAACACATACGAAATAGTGGCAAAACCAAAAGATAAGAATATAATTTTTTTCACGCTGGTTTTTTTCCAATAAAAATCACAGCTTCTGGCAGTGAAACTTTTAAAGCAAGATTTGTTGCAAAAGGTTTTTCACAAATTTCTGGGGCGGAATATTTTGGCACATTTTAACCAATGACAAATTTAACGACAATTAGAATTTTATTACAATTTGCCACTCAATACAATTTAAAAATACATCAAATAGATGTAAAAAATGCTTATTTAAATGCTCCGATTGACTGTGAAATCTATATTTACCCTCCAGAGGGATTTAAAATGAAAAATAAAAATTTCGTGTGGAAACTAAATAAATCGTTATACAGACTAAGACAAAGTGCTCACAATTGGAATTTAACACTCCATAATTATTTAATACAACAAGAATTCAAGCAGTGTCGCGTATGTATACCAAAAATATAGGTAATAAATTGTTGATTTTATTTTTTGGGGTTGACGATATATTACTCACCTCAAATTGTGACAACACTTTAAAAGATGTTAAAAATAAATTAAATAAACAATTTTAAATGGCTGATCTTAGACAATTGTCATGGTTCCTCGGTATAAAATTTACCTGTGAAAATGAAACTATAACAATGAACTAATCACGGTACATTGAAAAAATTCTGCTCAAGTTCGCAATGCAAGATTGCGAACTGCGTACAACTCCTGTTGGGATAGATATAAATAAAAATATAGAGACCGAAACAAAATTAATAGATGATCGATTATACAGAGAAATGATTGGAAGTTGCATCTATTTGATGACCGCCACTAGGCCTGATATATGTTACAAAGCTATCTCAAAACTTATCGAGACCGAAAATTAAGGAACTTAATCGTGCAAAGCAAATCCTTCATTATCTAAAAGAAACCAAGGAACAATCTTTAATATTTAAAAAGTCAACATATCCTCTAAATTTAGAAGGATTTTAAGATTCAGATTGGGGTAACTCTAAGGATAGAAAAAGTATAATGGTATACTGTTTTAGACTGTTAATGACTGGACCTATGATCTCTTGGAAAACTAAAAAACAACAAATTGTTGCCCTTTCTACTTGTGAAGCAGAATTTGTGGCCTTCACCCATTCTGCACAGAAGGAAATTTTTCTGAACACCCTTCTAAAATCTATTTTAAAACCAGATCTAAATAAAAAACCTATAGTAATTCATTGTGACAACCAGAGTAGTATCTTATTAGCAAATGATTCTATGATTCATCAAAGGTCGAAGCATATTGATATCAGAAATCATTTTATAAGGGATGAAATAAGAAAAAAATTTATTACCTTTAGTTATGTAACATCTGAGAATAATATAGTCGACATTTTCACTAAACCTATAAAAAGGATAAAATTAAAATATTTTATAGCCGAACTTTTTGGAATCTAATCATGAATAAATCTCTTTTCAGAAACCCAAAAAGAGAAGCATGAACAGTCGACATGACACACACACAAAAAAAAAAAATAAAAAAATAATAGATTGTAAATGTCCCGGGCACAACGTTAAACTGCGGCCATTTTTATCTTACTAACCAAATTAACCAACTAATACCTAACAGAATGTTTCAACAAAAACAAAAAAAATGTATATTTGTATGTGTTTGTATATATATGTATTTAAATAGGATTATATTCGTATGTATATGCATTTGAATAGGATTATGTCTGTATGTATTTGCATGTATATATATATTTGAAAAGTGTTTATTTTTATATGTATTAAAAAAAAACTTACTGTGATTTACAAAAAGAAAATGGCTTCTTTTTGCACACATTATACCAATATATTAATAATTCTTTTTTGAGGAATGAGAATAAAGACAAATTCTCAAAAACAAACAAAAAAATTGTTATTTTATTTGTTCATTTATTTGTTTATTTTTATTTCATTTATTTATTTATTTATTTTTCTCCTTTTCTCAAGTCAAATCAAACTGAATCCGAAAGGATTTTTCCATTATATCAAAAAAGGGGTGTGTTAACATGTTTTTGACTCCTAATGGGGGGCATGACACCAATGATTTCAACGATCGTTTTATAACCAACCAATGAGAAGCTTCAAAAGTTACTATAAAAATTGTCGAATTTTGGATTCAATCAGTTCGCCGTCGTCTCCCTCACGAACCTGCATTTGATTCTTCACCACCATCTTTGTTACTAGGAATTACTTAACACTCAAGATCGGAACTGCACTGATTCTTCACCGCCATCTTTGTTCAACAAAATATCTCAACAGGAATGCAAGGGAGATAATTGATAATGGAAAAAAAGCATCACATTTATATTTGCCCATTATCGCCCTCATAACAACGGCATTACTATTTTTAAGAGCATCTCAGAGAATATTGACCACATCCTATCTGCTCATCCCTTGGCTAACATTCATATCTGTGGAAACTTTAATGTTTGCAATGTTGAATGACTAGCCCACTCAAACAAAACGGATGATGAGGGGAGGTTCTACCATGATTTTTCCATTGCTTATGACCTAATTCAGATTTTTCATGAACCCACCTATGTGACACTAATGGACAGTATACTTTTTTCTTTTACAACTGTATTCATCCTCCGTTCTGTCTCCACTAGGATCTTCTGACCACATGTTTGTCTCAGTTAAGATAAAAACTAAATGTAATAAGTCCTCGAATGTACCTCTCCATCGTACAGTATACCGATTCTCAATGGCTGACTGGGATAGCTTCTGAACATTTGTATCAGATATATCTCTTGCTTCCATGTTTAAAATGAACATGTCCTCTATAGTATCAGTAAATGGTTAACTATTGGTATAGACAGCTTCATACTCTCCAAGAAATTTCAGCAAAAACCTAACAGCCAGCCATGTTTATCTCCAGAATGTGCCACTGCCATTGTGCACATAAACCACTTTTTTCATTGCTTTCAACAAAATAAATGTACTGAAACTAAAGCCGTTTTTAGGTCTGCCAACAACCACTGTAAAAGAGTAATAAAGAAGGTGAGAGAGTCGTATGCTCAGTCTATCAAATTGAAAATTACTGAGCAGTGGCTTTGTTCCCACAAGTTTTGGCAAATAACAAACAGGGTCCTGAACAGAGGCATGCCCTCTACCCCAACCATTATCAATGGACCTGAGGTAATCTCATCAGCATCTGACAAAGCTAAACTTTTTGCCACAAACTTTGCAGCAAATTCTACTTTTTGTGATCAGGGCCATCTACCTACCGTATTTCCTCCTGTGACTGAAAACACGCTATACGATATACAAATATCTATGTGATATTGCCAAACTTATCAAAAACCTTGATTCCAGTAAAGCAATTGGCCCTGATAGCATTCCAATTATAATGCTCAAAAAGCTTCAACCAGAACTGATTCTCATACTTACAAAGCTGTTTAAACATTGTCTTAAGGAAAAATGCTTCCCAACAACTTGGAAAATCTCATCAATCTGCACCGTATTTCAAAGTCCAGGGGATCAGTTATCTCCCTCTCAGTACAGATCAATCTGTGTGTCATGATTAAGTTCCTGGAATCTGTGTTAAATTGAGAAGTGGTCAACAACCTCAGGAAAAGTAACCTACTCCGTGACATATTATAGTTACTATTTTTCTAGGTCTAGAGCTGATGTGCTAACTCAAAAATCACACAGGATTAGTGAATCTCTCGATGGAGTCTTTGTTTATTGAGAAATTACTCTTGACATATCAAAGGCTTTTCATAGAGTATGGCATAAAGGTCTACTTCACAAGATTTCCAGCTACGGAATAGCTGGAAATATCTTCTCAATTATTAAATCCTTTCTCTCTGATAGGTTAATAAAAGTAGTGGTTGAAGGGCAGAAATCAGAAGCTCATAGTATCAATACTGGCATCCCTCATGGTTCCATCCTGGGTCCAACTCTCTTCCTGATCTTCATCAATGATCTCACAAATCACATTCTTAGATCATTCATAGATATTTATGCAGATGACACTACCATCTATGTCGACACTTCAAAGGTTAAAAATGACCAAGGTCTCTCTGATTCTCTCTCTTCTGATCTTGAACATGTGATGCAATGAGGAAAAAGATGGCTGGTTAATTTTAATGCATCTAAAATCAAGCTTCTCTCTTTCCACCACCAACGCTCAATTGAAATGAATGGCTTTTGTCTTGAGGAAGCACCATGTTTTGACAAGCTTTTGATCTGAAATGGAACACGTGCATCAAATCCATTGCCAAGGTCACTTGAAAAATGGTTGGATTATTCTAGCGCTCCAGCAGATATTTCATTCCCGATGTAATCCTCTACTTATATAAGAGCCAAGTACATCCTAGAACGGAGTACTGTTGCCACATCTGTGTAAGAGCTGCTTGGAGCACCCTATCCTGCCTTTGCAGATCTCAAAACCGGCTTTGAAACCTGGTAGGTGATGTCTTTTTCTCTTCCCTGTAACCTCTTTCTCATAGAAAACCAGTCTTTGCTCTATCGTTTTTTTTTCATGTCAAATGTTTATCTGAGCTCCAATCTATGGTCCTCCCTTGCCAAACTTTCACAAAAATACTCGTCTAGCTCCAATTACTATGAAAAATTTCCCCCATTCTCTATCTGTGCCTAAATCTAAACATGGATTCTATGAACAAAGCTTCTGATCTTGAGCACATGGTGCAATGGGGAAAATGGTGACTGGTTAATTTTAATGCATCTAAAACCAAGCTTCTCTCTTTACATCATCAACGTTCTGACCTCCATCTGGCCCCAATTGAAATGAATGGCTCTCATCTTGGAGAAACACTATGTTTTAACAAGCTTCTGAGTCTGACCTTCACTCCTGATCTGAAATGCAGCACATACATCAAATCTGTTGCCAAAGTCACTGAAAAAATGGTTGAATCATTCTACTGCTTTAGTAGATATCTCACCGCCGATACAATCTTTTGCAATCTTCTATAAGAGCCAAGTATGTCCTAGGATGGAGCACTGTTGCCACATTTGGGCAGGAGTTGCTCAAAGGACTCTATCCTGCCTTGACAGAGTTCAAAACCACTTCCACAACCTAGTAAGTGATGCCTTTTTCTCTTCCCTGCAATCTTTTCCCCCATAGTAAAGACATTGTGAGCCTGCCCCTGCTCTATCATTATTTTCATGGCAAGTGATCGTCTGAGCTCCAATCTATGGCCCCTTTTACCAAAGTTCACAAAAAACACTTGTCTAGCTAAAACCATTACCAATAATTTCCCCCATTCTCTATCTGTACCTACACCTAAATTTAAATGCCATAAAAAAGCTTCTTTCTTAGAACTGCCCGCCTGTTGAACTCGATTCTGCTGGTCTGCTTTCCAGCTGACTACAATATGGTTGTCTTCAAGTCTAATGTAAACAAGTTCTTGCTGAGCCATCCCCTTAAATAATTAAATTATACCAAATTCCACTACTAACGATTACTACACTATTGTCCTGATGACTACTGTATACTCATTAACCCTTAACCTTGAGTGGCCTTTGGGCTTTGATAAGTAGTGACTACTTTGTAAAGCAAAAAAAAAAGATTTAAGAGAAAAGGAGAAGCAACCATTTTTATTTACATTACGCCTTCAAAGAATATTGTTATTCAAACTGTTTTAAGCATTCAATTTTCATATAATAAAATTAAAACACATTTCTTAATAACTTATTTAAAATTTACATTTGATGTTTATTTTGCAATGATTGTAATTCTAATTAAAATCTGTGTTCTTTAATTACATGTTCAATTTTTACTAGAGAGACTGGGTACGTATTCAATATAAGATTGTCCCTACTTTATTTTTCAACAAGTTTGTAACCCAAAAAGTCCTATTCAAAATGCCTTTTCCCTATTTTGGGCAGAAAGAAACTGTAGTTTAGTAGCTTGAACATAATGGAATTAAAACTTATGTACAGGCAATAAATATTGTATTATCTTGTTGATTTTGGGCAATATTAGTAAACTAGCAGGATCCGTGTATCGGCATTGCCCGTTAGAAGTCAGGTTAGCTTTGATTAAGCCCACCCTTTTGTAAACAAATTAAATTACAATTGTCAGCCCTGGAAGATAGTGGGAACTGACGTGTGTGTTTCAAATGAAATCATTTTGTTTCCACAGTCGGGCATTGTCTAGCAGTGGCAGCTAGCAGAAGCTACTGACTGTCATTTTCAGCACTGGGGGTTACTGGTGAGTAGTGTTGGTTTGAGTAGATTACTGGCGGGCACTTTCATATACTGGTAGACACCGACTGCCTTTGCAACTGGCAGTCAGTGGCGGCTATGATCAGTATCAACCTCCATTTGACTGCTGTGAACTAAAATCGTCTTTTCAATTTTCAGGTATTGTTGGGCACTGGCATCCACTAGCTGCCTGTGGCAAGCAGTAATGATCACTGGCCATTAGTGCTATTCAGAGGCAGTTGTTTGTATTTGTCCACATTTACTGATAGACAATGGCTACCATTGCAACTGTCAGTATCTGTTTGGGGCATTCACTCTCGGCCATGACTAGTATCGGCTTCCATTGGACTGCTTTTAAATGAAATTGCCTTCAATGGCGAGCACTGGTGGTCATTAGAATTTTTAGGTGGTTACTTGCTTTTGGTCATTGTTGGTCACTATTAATCATGGCTAGCGTCCAGTCACATTTGACTGCTTTGAAATGGCCTGTTTTCAATATTCGTGCACTGTTATTCATTGTATGGTAATGTCATCCAGTGGCAGGCATTACTGGACACTGGTGGTCAACACGATGACTGACAGTGAATTTCAGGTGATTACTGTCATTATTGGGCACTGGTGGTCAATGATAGGGATTGGCTGGGAGTGGTGGGCACTATTATTTCGAACCAATTGTTGCTGTTTTAGGCGATAACTGTGGTCTTGATGTGAATGAACAACTTAAATATAAGGATGGATTTATATAACGAAAAATGGAGGAACTGTATTTTATTATGAAAAGTGAGTTGTTTCCTGGATAATTTTTGTTTAAGAAAACATGTTAAAAAATGAATGTCGAGGCAGTGTCTATTGATTAAGATCTCATTTTAAAATGAGTTCTTTTCCTACACTTACTCAAAATAGTCTTTTTAGTGAGGGCATTTAAGAAAACTATTGACCAATTAATTTGTAATGTAAGTTGTGATAATGTATAAAAAAAATACAGGCATATGAAAAGAAAGTCAATATGCACTAGAGGGCCAAACTAAGAATTAACTTTAAAAAGTTGATTTTTAGAGGTATTGGGGTACAGTAAAAACGAATATCACAGTTAAATTTTTCGCCGGCAAGTAAATTTTATATTAAAACGTTTATGTTCCCATGTTTTATTTAATACTTTAAAGTATCCTTCATTTTTTTTCTTATTACATAAGACACTTGATGCAGGCTGCAAGCAATACAAAACACCCCCTTTCCCATGTTAAGAATAGCGACTAGTGAAAACAAAAGAGAATCCATGAAGGTCTCAATATCATAAGAACTATTTGCCAACGACAAATGTAACTGAAAACTGAAATTCGTTCGTACCAGACCCGAATACCCCTAGAAATCAACTTTTAAATTGTGAGACTTCAATTGATCTTCTAGGCTACATTGACAAAAAAAAAAAAAGACCAAAAAGAGGCATTCTGAATGAGTACCAAAATGTAAATTATCTCAGTCCAGAAAAATATATTTATATATATCAATGTTTATTTTGTAATGTATTGTGCGTTTTTTTTTGTTTTTTTTCAACGACCAAGGAGAGGAAAGATCAAGTTACACTTATAATGTTAAGAACACCTTTGAAATGTGTACATATGTTAACATAATCGCAGAGTTCCGTTTGTATGAAGATTCCATTGTTTTTTTTTTTTTTTTTTTTTTTTTGTAGCGATTATTTCAGCATCTGTATATATTTCAAGCATGTTCTTAAGATTAAAATCATTATACTAAATAGATTTTAACTCGAAATTGTTTTTCATTTATTAATATTTAACAAAAACAATAAGATAAAAAAATATTTATCACTTGTACCCAATTTTTCATCACATTATATTTATACCAATTAAACTGTAGCTTTACGGGATAATGTTATGAAAAACTGCCATAATAAACTGAATTTCCCTCCAAAAATTCAACAAATAATTTCTTTTTAAATATTATTAATAATTTCTTTTTCAGTCAATTACTAAGCCCCCCCCCCACCAAAAAAAAAAAAAAAGTAAAAATAAATAAATAACCAAAGACAAAAAAAAGGTAATGAATAAGTCTTAGAAAAACATAACCTTTGGAGGTATCATATTAAATTAAGTGTAAATGACAAATTGTTCTTTCTCTTGCTTTTAGAATTCTTTCCCTGCTTTCTGTTTTTTCAACCATATGAACATGCAGAAATTTAAATGAAATATGAATAAACATCTTGCTATGCAACTCACTACCCACGTTACCCCCACCTATAAATCTGACCCTTATCATAATATAGTCCTTCTGTTTCAGTAGTAATATGCTTTGTTTGGAGTGATCCAAAAAAAAAATAAAATAAAAATAATATGGAAATTTGTTGCTTAATTTGTAGCATTCTAAAGTTGTTGTTTTTTTTCTTTGTTTTGTTTTGTTTTTTTTCAATAAAACTGTTGCGTGATAGGAGGTAAGGGATGTTGAGTACACGTTCACCCCCTTTCAAGCTGAACTCGATGTTTAATTTTGTACAGTTTGAAAAGGGTAATTTTCAAGTTCCTTATACAAAATGGCGGACGACTGTAACGTTAATTAATCGTCTGCTATATTTCGTTATATTTCGGATTCATTTATAAAAAAAAACACGATAAAATTGTAAAACGAAGTAGTTTCTAATAGTAAATTGTTATATATATATGTGTGTGTGTGTGTGTGTGTGTGTGTGTGTGTGTGTCCTAAATATAACGAAATATAGCGCTTTACAATAAGCAGACGATTTACTCACGTCACAATCGTCTGACATTTTCGATGAGGAACCACAGGCTTACTCTAAAAAGTTGGTGTTTAATAGATAATAATCAAAACGATGGGAGTCATTGAGAGAAGATATACGACCGTCCTCCAAGATATATATTTAAAAAAAGAAAAGAAAAAGAAGAAACGGTTGCGGTTATTACTTACTTTTCGACTACAGTTTCGGACTAACTCCAAATCACTGGTGTCCAGTTGAACAATCATAACTTGGTTGGGGTCAACTCCAGTTTGTCGACGAATCTCTTCAGCGGTGGCTTCAGCTTTCTCCAAGTTTCTGCAAGCCATAATCACTTTGGCCCCTAAAGACACCAGTTTTATGGCTGTCTATTTTCCGATTCCAGAGCTGGACCCCGTGATAAGAGCAGTCTTACCATCCATTCTCACCGGATATTCGTAACTTAAAGGCCGGGTATGTATTTTGTACTGAGAAAAAAGTTTTAATAGACAAACGGTACTCACAGTTAATAATGTTGAAAAAATTGTGAGTAAAAGAAGTAACATTTTTCTAGAATGCTTTCTGTTTTGTTTGTTTGTTTTTTTGTTTGTATTTTTCTAACTTGAAATATGTCCAGCAGGTGGGGGGGGGGGAACCAAAGCAACAATCCTAACCCTGAAATTATAACGTTTTGATGTGCCGGTTTTAACTTTTTTTTCTTCTTCTCCTTAGGTCAGAGAAACAGAAACTAAATTTGTTATCATTTAACATGAAATGATAGTAAAAAGAAAAAAAAAATGTCATCACTGCAACGTAATCTTGAATGGCTGATAAAACGTTATTGTTTAAATATATACAGCCCTTGCTTTGAGATAGAAAACCTGTTGTGATGAGCTCAAGCGTGACGTCATCACGCGAATGGTCACGGTCACCGAGAGTAATCACGGAATGGTTCAATTTTTAAGCAATAAAAACCGCGCGCGCACACACACACACACACACACACACACACACACACACACTTAAGCAATCAAATAAAAAAAAACATGAATAAACTTTGACCTCACACTGAACTTTATCCGATTATAATTTTTTAACGTATTATGTTACAAAAATTTTTAACATTTGTATTATTTAAGTTATTCAAGCAACTATTCTCATGTTCACTGTTATTTTTACGTGTCGGCCGATGTAATCTCCGCATTTCTTTCAAACTTGGTAATAAATCAAACTAGCGAGAAAGTCTGCATGCCTACTGGACACAAACAGTTTGAATGCCTATTTTTGGCGATTGAATCATGAAGTGATTCTTACGAACGCTAAAAAGCAAATGGTTATAATTGCTACATTCTTTCTTTCTCTGCTTCGTTGGAATTCTCCCCCCTCCATAAAGCAATGAAGTTTTCATAGAAACTTGTGAACTCAAAATATTTTCCAACTAATGAAAATCATTCCAAACTCCAAAAAGTTACAAGTATATACGAAAATGTTAAGCCAGTTCGAACTTAGAAAATACTATAAGACCTGGCCAATGTTGTAGAATTAGTAGTAACAACCCGATCCCGTCCTTTTCCTCTTATCCCATATCTTTGGCTTCCGGTTTCAGCCTCACCGTAAAGCAATTCCAGTTTGTAAACTGCAACAATAAAATCTGTTTCATTCCAGTCCCATTGCATCTTTGTCCAATCCCTAACCATCTGCACATCATAATATTATAATATGGTGTCAGAAGTAGGATGAATGTAGCTGTTGTAGGATGTCAGGTTGGAGTGAGCAGGTTATAATGATTTTGTTGCCTTTAAGGAGTATCCTATCCACCAATTCCATTTACACCTGCCAAATCGTGTAGATCCAGCAGGGTGAGCAAATCCGTACAGAGGCTTGACCTGTGACATAGAACCAATCAACTATCCTCAAGTCCCCCCCTACTTTCACTATAAACCGTTTCCGACCATTATTTTAATAGAGAAGGGGAATATTATACTATTAGTAGTAGCAACCCCATCCCATCCTCCTCCTCGCCCATATCCTTGGCTCAGGTTTGCCAGATTGGCTTTTTTAAGGCCAAATTTGACGAATTTGGCCTTTTTAAAACCAGTTTGGCCTTCGAAATTTCTGTTTGGTCTTTTTTTCAAATTTGGCCTTTTTCTGATCATTTTATATAAATATTTTTAATAGTAATTATTAAAGAAAAAGTCATAATTAAGTAATTTAAAAAGTAGTTTGGATGTCAAAACTTGTAGGTTTTTTTAAATGTTGGCTTTGTTTTTCGATTCATGGAATTGCATGAGAAAAACAGCCCCGGAATCATCAGCTAACATTTATCATATCAGAAAAAATATCTTTTTCTAAAGCAAGTACTTTGAAATTAATTAAAGCAATTTATGGAAATTTATGGAAATTTGAAAACTTATAACTGTTAAACTATCTCTCAAATAGCTATTTAAAGTTGTATTTAAAAAGAAATGTTTAAAAATAATTATATACTTTTTTCCTGAGTAAGTCCCAAAGTTTCATTAAAAATCAATAATTATAGATTTTCTAACTATCTTGGATTAATAGATACATTTGTCTTAATAATGACGCATAGATTGTTCTTGGAAACAAAATCTACTTTTAAAGTGATGACTAAAATTAAATTTATCAGTATTTTAGAGATATTTTAAGTTGATACCCCCACCCCCTCAGTAAATGTGGTATTGTGGCGACTGAAATAATTCTTCTCTAAGAATATGATAGACAAATAGAGTAGATAAATAGGAACTTATGTACAAACTGTATCAATAAAAATGGCATGGAAAAATTGGCACTAGCAAAAATTGTAAAATTGGTTAAATGTGGAAAAAATAGCAGGAGTGAAAGATATAGATAAAAATCTCATGAGTTTATGAAAATTTTGGATGCAATGTATAAAGGGAAAACGTAACTTGGTAAATTAAAAATAAATCATATGTTTAAAAGTAGATGTGGAGTCTCGGCTAATAACCAATTACCTTTCAATACTGATGCCATCTTAGAAATCTGTCGATTATACTAGCATATTTATTCATTTTAAGTGTTTTTTCAGATTTCATATATAATACTAAATAGATGTTACTTCCAAACATTAATTATGTCATAATCTTAAAAAAAATTATAATCAATGCTTGCGTTAAAGTGTAGTACTTGTTCTGATATTATACTTTATTTAGTCTGTCCTTGGTCAGTGAAAGAAAAATTCTTCTAAACTGGAGCATATTTTTGCTATGGGAGATAAATTCTGTGCTTTTTACTTTCTAAGGCGATTTCATCTGGTTTTACGATTTTGCCAGTCAGACTTAGAGATAGAAAAAAGTTACCTACCCTAAAAAGTTATGATGACCCGAAAATGGAGGATCATTTTATGTTTAATTTATATGCAAAACTAATTAATTATAAAATATTTTTTTTCGGGATGTTCACACGTAATCATTTGAAAAACTTAGAATTACATCTTTAGGAGGGATAGCTGAGGTCCTCATCTACTTTAGAATATATATATAATTTAATTTTAATTTGATAAACTTCTTAATGTTATCCTGGTGCTTATCCATAAAAATACACAGGTGAAAATATGAAAGTACAAAATATGAAACGTTTGCAACAACAGATGACACATACAAATTTATTGTCTTGACTATTAGACACTATCTTATGTAACTTTAGAACCACATTTTCGACACATTTAGTCATTATCATAAAATCCTACATTTCCTCCTAGAAACAACACCGTCACAATCGCAGCATCTTTAATAGAAGTAGTTCCTATTTCCCTCCTAAATAATAAGTCCTTGGACTGCCCAGTCAAAACTGTGAGGAAAAATATAACTTCTACAGATATTGTGCTTGCACCTCTCGTAACTGGATCATAAATTCATAGACATAGCATAATCTTTTCATTTCCCGATTCAAAAATAATAAATTCTCCCTTCTCAAATTCCGCCCATTCTCATTGGTTGAGAGCTGACAATTCGATTATTCTGGAATCTACCTCTTAATACATAGACAAATGCTCCAGAACTTTTCAAATATGGCGATAGAAGAGGCAATCGTTTTAAAAAATAAACCAAATACAAACATAACCTCTCATAAACAGAAAATTAAATACTAATAACCTTACACTTACCTATGCACATATTAACAACACGCTAATATCGCCCCTCCCCCAACAAAAACAAACCCTGAAAAAATATGTACGGATATCATTTTTTATTTTTCGATTTTGGAATTTTTTTTTTTTTTTTACACTGCCATCCTCCAATTTTTTTGTTGCTTTATAGTATTTGCAGGTGGGTATCCTGATAACGATTATCAAGGTTACATTTGAGGCAAATACTTTGACATCCCCTCTCACAAAATGGACGTTAGCTGTTATGTTTGATTTTAGACAGATTATATTCCTGTGGCGTATTTTGTTTACTTCTATTTTCCGGACTCTTTATCGAGACTGTTTATGTTTTTTTTTATAGGTAAAATTTTACCTTAGCTCCACCTCCACACTTTTTTTTAAATTCCGACCTTTCTAGGTTTTCGACTATGCTGATTAAGAAAATCTCATTTATATTTAGCAGATATAAGTAGTTATCGAGATATAAAGACCTGTATTACCCACTTTAAATCAGTGGTCGCCAGATTTGTACGCATGCTTGAGGAACAAATCTAATTCTATCCGACCAACACTGCCCCCCCCCAATTTTTTGTTAGTTTATAGTATTTGGGGGTGGATATTCTAACAATGATTATCAAGGTTAAATTTGGGGCAAATATTTTGACAACCCCTTCCTTACAAAATGAAGTGTCTATTCTGATAGCTGTTCTTAATATGGGGAGGTTGAGGTGTCTATTCCGAAAACCGTTCTTAACATAGAGGTTGGGGAGTCCATTCTGAAAGTTGTTCTTAATATGAAGAGATTGGGTGTGTCTATTCCGAAAGCCTTTCTTAACCTGAGGAGGTTGGTAGTTAGGCAACAACAACAACAACCATACTTTAATTTTTTTATGGGTGGGGGGGGATGCTTCCACTGGGCAACACCAGTTAACGGGTCCTGCTAGTATTTAAATAATTTAAGTTAATAATCTTGTAAAAAACATAATTCTAGTTATGCTTTTAAAACGCTATTCTGTTAGAAATGGGTGATCACCGTATGTATATGCGAGACTGATCTATCACTCTGAATTCTAAAATAATTGTTTTACCCAAGTTTTTCAAGATATTCAAACATAATTGTCTAAAACAGTAGATATATCTGTTAATTTTGGGGGACAGGAGCACCTTAGAGTTCTCATCTACAAATTTACCGACTTTTCCTTAAATTATTTAATATTAAAATAGTACTAAATATTCTTTAACGTTTTCTTGTATAATGTTGAAAAATATCTAAACTGTAGAATGTATTGTAATGAAATTATTTGCCTAAATATTAAAAATAAAACCATTCCTATTAAAGTAAAACCGAAAAATGCGCTGGGGGGGGGGGGCAAAACATATTTTTCAGTTTCAATTTCATAGGTAACGTTTTTGCCAAGAAAACACGACAAAACTATAACAGAAAAAACTGTTTAAACACTTCAATATAGTCAAGTTTTCTTTAATTTTCAATTTGGCTTTTTTTTTTTTACTTTTTTTTACCGAGAAATGTGGCTTCGCTTTGGAATTTTGCCTTTTTTGGACTTTTTTCCTGAAAAATTTGGCTTCAAACATTTATATTAGTCTGCCACCCCTGCCTTGGCTTCCAGTTTCGAACTGCGACAATAAAATCCGTTTCATTCAAGTCTCGTTGCATCTTCATCTAATCCCTAACCATCTGCATATCATAATATTACAACAGTCAACAAAATCAGTTTTCTCTAGAATTCTGAAGCTAGCTGCTCATGAAAAACACCAGAAAAACGCTCTAATACCTTTCCCGACGGGAGAAGGGCAGGCAAAGTTAAAAAAAAAAAAAAAAAAGAACTCAATGATTCACATACCAGCCACCTCTATGTTCTGCACACATGACTACGTACTAGAAAGAGTCATGGCTATTTACAGCTATACACACACTACCAACAACAAGGTAACCCAAGGCACACACATATAAAATGCCACGCTGACAAATACTCACATATGTATATTGTTTATATACTAGTATATTCACACTATGAACATTTTGACTTGTGACTATTAACCCAACTTTCTTCACCAAATACACGTTTATACTATGAACATTTTCATATTGGAAAATATATTCTTATCTCTTGTATAAAAAATGTTTTGTTATAAAATTTCGTTTTTCTTAATTTTTCATTCACGAAACTCTGTTTATGTTTCAGATAGCTCTTGCTACTTGGTGACCTTTCTATTCACATTGTTTCATTCATTCCTATTTTATATGCATGCATGTTCCATATATAACCATTCGTTTTCGTCCTTTGTTAAAACATTAACATTTATATACAATGCATATTAAATATTGATTGCACCTGAGGACATTTTTGGTCACTGCTTGGGCAATGTCGCTAGGTTGACAAGAAATTTCTTGCAAAATTTTTAATGTATTTTCAAATAAGTTTTTGTCATAATATCTTTACTTCATACATCATTTTAAAGAGCGTTTTTCGCTGGATCTAATCGTTTAAATTACAATCGTCTTAAAACGATTGTGTCTTTTGAGAACATTGAATACAAAATGGAAAAAAAGCAAATTCGTACAATTTTTTTATTTCAAGCTAGACCAAGATTTGAATAAGCCGACCTTAATTATTTCTTACTTCATTGTGTTAAACTTCTAACAAACTGTATTCAATGTTGTAGGTCGCTGAAATAAATATATATAATTTATTTTTATTTCTTTGTTATTTTTATTTCTTTGTTATTTTTATTTCTTTGTTATTTTTATTTCTTTGTTATTTTTATTTCTTTGTTTGTGGCCCTTTTTGTTAAAGATTATTATAGGAGTTGATCTTGGAGTTTATATGAAAATTAGCTTCTATAAAATTAGTGATTCACAAATTGAACTATACAAACTTTCTGAACTTTGAAGTTTTAATTTCAACAAACAACAAAAAATGAAATAACAAATAAAAATAACAAATAGGATGAAACTCAGATTCTTAAAAACAACAAAATGATACAAACTAAAAACCTTTTTCTTTACACATTCTAATTCTGGTGATTGAAATAGGAATAACCAAAATAACTGAAATTTCTGCACCAATTTAATCTTGTAGTAGATATACACAGACACACTGACTTATGGAACTTTTTTTTTAAAACCTTCCATCGGTTGTTTTCCAGAATTCAACCTTATTAAAAAAAATCAAAAATACATATATCTTTATAATATATGTACCCGTTACAGAACGAAAATGTCATATTCCAAAAATCAAAAATTGATCAAGTAGTTTTTATTATTATTATTATTATTATTATTATTATTATTATTATTATTATAGAAAATCATATTTTAAAATGATTTTTAGCTGTTAATAGTAAATTGTAAGCATTACAAGGTTGATTTTCATCTCGGTAGTTTGAATTGAGTTTATTAAATTATTATTTATTAAAGATGGCCGAGCGATACACACTATTCTTTGCTTCTTCATAAAATTTGATTTTTTAGTAAAAATAAATACTTGATCAATTTATGTAATTTTTGGACCATGACATTTTTTTTTTACATACATCATAAAGATTTTTTTTCTGAATATTTTATTTTTAATTAGGTTGAATTCTGGACATGAACTCCATCGTCTCATATATCAGCTCGGTATTCTTTATTGCCACTTCCGATGACCCATACCAAACATTACTATACTCCTTCCGAGAGTTGACCAATCTAAATTTTGTGTGAGCAAACCTACTCACTCAACATAACATCATATTAGGACCAATGGTGCTCCTGGGAATTATATGCCCTTCATCCAGTTCATGAGATTCTGTCTAACTGCTCTAGGAATTGGCGCTGACTGGACACTATGATAGTATCTGATCTTTATCCGATCCCACATACACAGGATTACATAACATGATCAAATTCTTAACAAGTTAATTTATCTGCACTTTTACCTGCAAATATAATCAATTAGTCTGGATGCCTGGCGTTGCCCGGGTGTTTGGAGGTGTGCCTTGAGAAAAAAAAAGTGGTAGTAGGCAGGCAGGCTCAAACCCGTGACGTGAAGGCGGAAAAGAAAGTGAAAGAAAACCTGACGTCTTACCCCTACTCCATAACGTGACCGGAAGTTTAGAACATCGAAATTAGTAAATTCATTCCAACCAATACGATGACTTAAAAAAAAACCGACCCTCCTTGTAGAAAACTGCCCAGTTGAGGGTGAAGGAATTAATGTTTTTAGCCAATTTTTCGATATACGTCATCCGAAGGAGCGAGCTTCGAAACGATACTAATCTTATAAAAATCTGTCACCTCTGTCGAAAGTTTTAGGCAGACATACATACATATATACATTTAAACAGACAGGTGAAATTTATATAATCTAATATATACATCTCACTATGTGTGTGTGTGTGTGTGTGTGTGTGTGTGTGTGTGTCGTCGTTTTTCAATTTGTATCTCTTCCTAGATGGATGATCGTTAGAAGATGTGTAATAGTAGCAGTGTCAGAAAACGCCATTAAAAATGCGTGATAAAAAATTAAATAATTCGACCTCCTATCTTTCGGAGCTTATAACTACTTGAAAAATGTAATTCAAACCATATTTTTTTTAATTAAAGGAGTAAAGACCAAATTTTTTTAAAAATAACAGGTTTAATAGCAAATTATGCAATATTTGATTTTTAAATCGGTTTTCTTTAAAAAAAAGATTTAAAGAAAATCAACGAATTTTAACTTACTTTGATAAAATATATGTATATATACATTCCAAAAAAACCACTTACCTATAAAAATATTAATCAATGGGTATTTCCATTCTTCATTGTTAAGAATTTATCCATATTTATATTTTATATTCCATGTCCTTTTTAAATAAAATACTTTTTTAAGCAAGGATTCTAAAAAACGCGACATCAAATGTTTTTCATAGTTGAAATAAAGGGAGACAAATGTCTGCTTTTCTTGAAAGCTCCGGTGTCTTCAAGCGCCAGAATTAATGTCTTTTTCTATTGCATGCTGTAAACAAAACTTAGTAAATATGGGCCACCATAGTTGAAAAAATAATCCCATTTCACATCAGTTTTTGCCGATAAAAAAAAAACAGTTGAGCGATTTTTTATTTTATTTTTTATTCTCTTAAAGAAATACATGAGTTTTTAATTTAATATATTTTATTTCTTTATGGAGTGAATTTTTTTTAAATATCTAAAAAAAAAAACATTGAATGAAATAGAAAAAAATTGTCGTAATTCTACGAAATTTTCTGAACAATATAACAAGATTATAAGGTTTCACTTAAAAAAAAATTCAACGTGGTTTTTAAAAAAATGGTTTTAAACTTTGGACTTTACAGGTAAATTTGCAAATAACTGTTCTTTTTTTGTTTTAATTAGCTTATTTTATTTATTGATCTTTTATCTCCAATTTGTGATAAATAAATTTGAGGTGAAAAAAATAATTATTTTCATTTTAATAGGCATTTCAAAATGAGAGGGGGTAAATTTAAAAAAAAACGCTGTTCTAAAATATTATATTCAGTTTATTGGAAAGAGCATAAAATTTTGCATTGAACCTGAAAATATCTTAAAAATTGAAGCAATAGAAAAATTTTGATAGATTTTTAAAGTTTAAAAATTGAAAAAAATTTAACTTGTAAAATTCAATTGATTTTTTAACGTAAAAAAATGGCACTTTGTAAACACTGTTTTTTAAAAAATTAAAAGATAATAGAAATATTATTTTTTAAACAACTTTAATAGTTTATTTTGGAAGTATATCCCAAAAAAGAAAATAAACAACCCACTTTAAAAAGAGAAATTACGAGTTTTTTTAATATATTATTCGCAGTTTTGTGTTAGGGATGTCAAAAATTCCCCCAAAATTCTGATACACCTAGTGCAGTAGCTCAAAAGATTTTATTTTTGGTGCAGAATTTTATTAGGGGCATTTAATCAATTAAAATAATTGCTAAGGTCTTCAAAAAAGGATTCAAACTTGAAAGCAATAACACCTTGACGAGCGTAGCACAATGGCATCATTATGCGAATGCGTTACATCGAGTAAAAGAAAAATGTATTTATTAAGATATTTCACAACACTGCGAAAGTTATTGTCTCTTTGGTGCAACGGCTAACGTGATCGATTACCAGAACTTTAATGCATCTAAAACCAAGCTTCTCTCTTTACATCATCAACATTCTAATCCACATTTGTCATCAATTGAAATGAATGGCTCTCGTCTTCAGGAGGCCTCAAGTTTTGACAAGCTTCTGGGCTTGACCATTACTCCTGATCTTAAATGGAACACGTATATCAAATCTGTTGCCAAGGCCGCTGGAAAAATGGTGGGATCTTTCTATCGATCCAGTAGATATCTCACTGCTGATGCTATTCTCTATCTATATAAGAGCCAGGTACGTCCAAGGATGGAATACTGTTGCCACATCTGGGCAGGAGCTGCTAGAAAGAACTTGTCCTGCCTTGATAGAGTTCAAAATAGACTTCGTAGCCTCGTAGGAGATGTCCTTTTCTCCTCCTTACAACCTCTATCTCACAGAAGAGATGTTGCGAGTTTGTCTCTGATGTATCGTTATTTTCATGGAAAGTGTTCAACTGAGCTTCAATCTATGGTCCCCCCTCGCCAAACTTTCACAAGAAACACTCGTCTAGCTGTAAACACTATCAATAATTTCCCCCACTCTTTATCTGTGCCTAAACCTAAACGTAGATTCCATGAACAAAGCTTCTTTCTTAGAACTGCACGCCTGTGGAATTGTCTTCCGTTTTCCTGCTTTCCGGCTGACTACAATATGGTTTTGTTCAAGTCTAAAGTAAATAAGTTCTTGATGAGCCGTTCCATATAAGTTATTAAATTTACCAAATTTTCATTACTAATGATTACTATATTGACCAACTTCTACTGTACACTCTTTAACCCTTATCCTTGAGTGGCCTCTGGGCCTTGATAATGTGGTGATGCCTTTGTAAAAAAAAAAAAAAAAAAAAAAAAAAGAACATATGTTGCAGTTTCGATCCCCGTCACTTCTTTCCTTTTTTTTTTTTACATTTCGATGTTCTTGATTTTTAAATGTTATATAATGAATACACAATAACACTTTTATTTAAAAAAAAATACAGAGGAATGTTTTTGCTTTACGTAACGAAAATGTCATATTCAAATATATATATGATATATCGGCTTATTTGTTACATGCCAAAAATCACGTAAATAGATCAAGTAATGGCATTTGTATTGGATTTACTCCTAAACTAATTAACCGATCATTAAGAATATTAATTATGTGTATATGTTTATATATGTCTATGTCTTGGATTCACTCCTAAACTAATTAACCGATCATTATGAATTTTAAATATGTTTATATGATTATACATTTGTATGTATTGGATCCACTCCTAAACTAATTAACCGCTCATTATCAATTTTAATTATGTGTATATGTTTATATATTTGTATGTATTGGAATCACTCCTAAACTAATTAACTAATTGTTTGTGAGATGGGTATATATGCTGATGACACCACGCTCTATAACAGACATGACAGGAAAACAAATGAACACATATCTAAAGAAATGGCAGAAACACTAGAGGATAACCTCCGACCTGTAGTGGAATGGGGACAAAAGTGGATGGTCACATTCAATGCTGCCAAGACTAAACTTGTTTCCTTCAATAATTACAAGAAACCTTCTCTACCACGAATAGCAATGGCCAATGACTCTTTATCAGAAAGTACATCTTTTAAACTCCTCGGCCTAACGTTCACAGAAAAATTGAGTTGGAACAATTACATTGAGAGTAATGCCAGGACCGCTGCGAAGAAGGTAGGTTCTCTCTACCATGCTAGAAAGCTACTAACGCCCAAAAGTATCCTGTACCTCTGTAAGGCCACCATTCGCCCATGTATGGAGTATTGTTGTCATATTTGGGCTGATGCATCTCTCGCTCCTGGTCCAAAAGAGAGTCGGCAACCTAATAGGTCCTGAATTGTCATCTAAGCTTCAGCCTCTGTCCCATCGACGAAATGTTGCATCCTTCTGCCTGTTCTACAAGTGCTTTAATGTTGAATGCTCTGGCGAACTGCAAGCACTTGTACCCCCTTGACGTAAATACCCTCGACAGACCCGACAGCAGCTGAATCCCACCCTTTCACAGTAGAGATCCCTAGATATAAGAGAGCCTTCTACTCCAGCAGTTTCTTCCCCAGAACTGCTAGACTTTGGAACTCCCTTCCGGGACCCTGCTTCTCCAACTATACTGACATGCAGAATTTCAAGTGTAACGTGAACCAACATCTTGCTGCCGAACTCCCTACATAGTACCCCTGTAGCTTATGTCCCTGATAGTAGCCCCCTAAATTAAAGTGGCGATGTGCCTTGTTTGGGGTGAAAATGTTATAAAAAAAAAAAAATTTTTTTAATTAACCGATCATTATAAATTTTAATTATGTGTATATGTTTATATATTTGTATGTATTGGATTCACTCCTAAGCTAATTAACCGATCATTATGAATTTTAATTATATGTATATGCTTATATATTTTTATGTATTGGAATCACTCCTAAACTAATTAACCGATCATTGTGCATTATAATCATGTTTATATGTTTATATATTTCTATGGATTCACTCCTATACTAATTAACCGATCATTATGGATGATTAGTATACATATATACTTATATATTTGTATGTATTGGATTCACTCCTATACTAATTAACTGATCATTATAAATTTAACGTATTATATGTTTGTATATTTGTATAGTCATATTCCAAAATCACATACAATGATCACTTTTTAATGTATTTATGTGTACAAGAAATCCTATCAAAGTAATAAGGTACTTGTGTAGTATAGTACTCATGGAAAAACAAAGAAAATCTTACATGTGACACATGAATGTTATTAAAACCGAAAATCCCATTTAATATTCGAGTAGTATGACTTACATATAAGAAATAAGGTGCTTCTCCACTATAGCACCCAGATAACAAAATAAACAGATTCTTACCCCTGGCGTACAGAAAATATAACACAACAGAAAATTACATAAACGTATCGAGTTCTTTCATTTTTACATTAGAAAAAAGGTACTTGTACATTATCCTACCCAAGAAATAAGGTACTTTTGCAGTATAGTACCCATATGAAAAACAAAGGAAAATCTTACCTGTGGCATACATAAAGGTAATCCAAGCCGTAAATTATATAATATATTCGAGTAGTATGACATTTATATAATGAATAAGGTGCTTCTTTACTATAGCACTATAAAAACAAACTCTCACCTATGATACACGGAAAAGTTCACATAACAGAAAATCATGTAAGGTCATTTGAGTAGTTTCATCTATATATTATAAATAAGGTACTTGCACATTATCCCACTCAAGAAATAAGGTACTTGTGTAGTATAGTACTCATATGAAAAACAAAAAAAAATCCTACCTGTGACGTGCATAAAAGTCATTAAAACCGAAAATCACGTTATATATTCGAAAAGCATAACTTTTAAATGAGAAATAAAGTGCTTCTTCACTATAGCAATAGATGAAAAAACAAACAAATTCTTACTCTAGACACAGAAAATTTAGCACAACAGAAAATTACTTAAAAGTATCGAGTTTTTACATTTTTAAATTAGAAAAAAATGGTATTTCTACAGTATCCTACCCAGGAAATAATGTACTTGTACAGTGAAGTACTCATATAAAAAACAAAGAAATTCTTATCTGTGACGTACGTAATTTATCAAAATCGAAAATCGTGTAATATATTCGAGTAGTATAACATTCATACAAAAAATCCGGTGCTTCTTTACTATAGCACTCTGATGTAAAAACAAACACACTCTTACCTGTGACATACCGAAAATTTAGCACAATAGAAACTTATGGTAATAATTTTAAATAGGTGTTGTACATTACCCGCCCCTAGGTAAGGAATTTTTTTTCCACATACGTGCTGTAAATTTCCTGTCCAATGAAGGTACAATTATTCCATACATATGTTCTGTAATACCCGTCCTAGGGTAGGTAAAATATTCTTTTACTCAAGATGGCAAATGATACATAAATATAAAAACTTCCTCTATTCTAAGAATAGCAGGTATGTTCAAAATTTTTCTCATTGTCTCATATGGTCCTGAGTAACGCCGGGTGGCCTTGCTAGTCTAATATATCAATCTCACTATGTCTGTGTGTATGTATGTGTCTGTCTCCGTTTTTTTAAATTGTATCTCCTCCTAGACAGATGGTCGGTTGACAGCGTGCAGTAGCTCAAAAGATTGCATATAGGGTGCAGAATTTTATTAGAGGTGTTCAATTGATTAAAACAATTGTTAAGGGATTCAAAAAAAGAGTTCAAACTTGAAAAAAATGACAACTTGACGAGCATAGTGCCCATGGCGTCGTTCTGCGAATGTGCATGATCTGTAACAGAGAATTATTTATTTAGAAAATTTACAAGTGTATGAAAGCAGTTGTCTGTTTGGTGCAGTGTTTAGCGTCATCGATTACGAACACCAGTGTTGCAGATTCGAGCTCCACCATTTCTTTTTTTGTTTTTTTACATTATGATATTCTTGACTTTTAAATGTTACATAATAATTATACAAGAACACTTTTATATAAAAAAATACAGAAAAATGTTTTTGCTGTGTATAACAAAAATGTCATATTCCAAATATATAGGATATATTATATATTGGCTTATTTGTTACATTCCAATAATCATGTAAATAGAAATAATAGAAATTTGTATTGAATCCATTCCTAAACTAATTAACCGGTCATTATGAATTTTATTTATGTGTATGAGTTTATATATTTGTATGAATTGGATTCACTCCTAAACTAATTAATCGATCATTATTAATTTTAATTATGTGTGTATGAATATATATTTCTATGTATTGAATCCACTCCTAAACTAATTAACCGATCATTATGAATTTTAATTATGTGTATATGATTATATATTTCTATGCTTTGGATTGACTCCTAAACTAATTAACCGGTCATTATTAATTTTAAGGATGTGTATATGTTTTTACATTTGTATATATTGGATTCACTCCTAAACTAAATAACTGATCATTATTAATTTTAATTATGTGTGTATGATTATATATTTGTATTATTGAATTCACTCCTAAACTAATTAACCGATCATTAATAATTTTAATTGTGTGTATGCTTATATATTTCTATCCATTGGATTCACTACTAAACTAATTAACCAATCATTATGAATTTTAAGGATGTGTATATGTTTATATATATGTACGTATTGGATTCACTGCTAAACTAATTAACCGATCATTATGAATTTTATGTGTATATGATTATATATGTATTTTTGTGTTTTGCATCCACTCCAAAACTAATTAACTGATCATTATGAATTATATGTAATGTATATGTTTGTATATGTCTACAGATGTCATATTCCAAAAATCACATACAATTGTCACTTACTTTGTTAATGTATTCATGTGTACAAGGAAATCTATTCAAGTAATAAGGTACTCGTACAGTATAGTACTCATATGAAAAACTTATACAAAATCATCGAGTAGTTTCATCTTTATATTAGAAATAAGATACTTGCACAGTATCCGACCCAAGAAATAAGGTACTTGTGCAGTATAGTACTCACATGAAAAAACAAAGAAAATCCTACCTTGATGTGCATAAAAGTTACTAAAACCGAAAATCATGTAATATATTCGGGTAGTATCTTTTAAATGAGAAATAAGGTTCTTCACTATAGCACTCTGATGTAAAAACAAACTCTCACCTGTGACATACAGAAAAGTTAGCACAACAGAAAACTATGTAAATTATTTTAAATATGTGTTGTACATTACCCGCCCTAAGTAAGGAAATTTTTTTTCCACATACGTGCTGTAAATTTCCTGTCCTAGGGAAGGTACAATTATTTCCTACATATAATACCCGTCCTAGAATAGGTAAAATATTCTTTTGCTCAAGATGGCAAATGATACATTGACATCAAAATTCCTCTATCCTAAGAATAACAGGTATGTTCAAAATTTTTCTTATACGGCCCCGAGCAATGCCGGGTGGCCTTGCTAGTAAATTAATATAATAAATATAGACTTACAACATGTGATGACTTTTTATTTACCAAACGACTTTCTTGACACAACAGACCAATAACATATCTCTCTACTCCATTTAACCAGGCAACGTTCTTTCAATTAAAACAATCGATTTTCTCATTCTTTTTCTTCCATCTGTTTAATCTACCTAATAACTCAATGCACCTCGTAAATCAATTCAACCAATAACTTTATAAGTATACTAGCAAGACCTGTGTCCCAGCATTACTCGGGAGGAATATTATAGAATGATTTAACAATATATCCATACGTCTCAATGTGTAAAGCAATAATGTGTAAAGCAATAATAGTAATACTAAGTCGGAAATTTTTTATTTATTTATTTATCTATTTGCGATAACATGAATCACACCATATGGTAACAGTGTAAACGAATTAGTTTGAGCTTGTTGTATTTAATGTAGAATTATTTATTCAAAGATAAGTATTAAATAAAATTCTGAATATATGAAAGCAAGAATAAAATTATATAAATTGTAATTAATAAAGTAATGGATGATTATTCTCCATTCTAAAAATAAACGAAAGGGCTATGTGAACCTGTGAATGGCAGAAATTGGAGTAATATATTGTGTTATTATGTTTAAATAAATAGGGATAAATGTTTATTAGCGTATGCTTATTATTGTATAGCACATTTATACATCTCACTGTCTAAAGAAATGAACGAGTCACGTAAATGTATGGATGGCAGTAATAACAGTAATATTTCATCTTAATATGCTTAAATATCATATATGATAGGATCCGTATAATGTCTGTTTATTACTGTATGGGATATTCATAGTTCTCACATCATAATGTTATGATATTATTGCTATAGAATGTGACAGGCTCTAAAATTATGTAACCTATGTAAAATTCTGCCCTGTATTGACTGATTGCATAGGAAAAGGCAGTCATTTTTTCACTATTAACATAAATAGAAATCTCATCCGTCTGTTCGTCAGTTATTTTTTTAAAAATGTAATAAATACATTGCAAGATTTTTCTCACTTTGAAGTATCAGAAGTATTAATTACTTGTAGAAATGGAGAATATTTCATTAATAGTAAATGATAAATTTCCAATAAAGCAGATGCATTGAACAGAAATCAAAACCAAAAACTTGAGATCTGCAATTTGACATTATGCCAACTGAGCTATTTGTGCTTACTCATAAATAGAACTTAAAGCATTACCTTAGTAAAAAATATATAGCTTTGGGATGATGCCATAGATTTATAATTTACATCATGTTTCAAAACATGAATTCAAACATAAGTGATAAGAAATAAATGAATTGGTAAACATTAACAATAAGGTTGGGAATTATAAAGTAATGCCTCCTATTTTTTATTCCGCCCAAATGAATCAGAAGGGATTGCAAATTGCAGTATTATGATGACTGAACTTATGCATTCATGATCTGAAAGTTTCATCTCTGTTGCAGATACTGACAGTGTGAAAGAAATCCCATAGTGGACGAGTGTCAGAAGCAGAGATGCATCATTGAATTCTCTTTGACTTTTTGAGTTAAGAAAAAAAAAAAAAGATTTTATTTTTGGAACGATCCTCATATAGCAAAGTGCGCTCCGGACGCCCATGCACAGCTATCATTCATCGTTGGCAAAAGTACATTGAGAATGGTGATAACCATGTAGAAAATTAAATTCTGGAACACAAAAGGTCACTTGTTTTAATGGTTGTAGCTCTTCAACTTTTCGAGTTAAAAAAAAAAAAAAATAGGGAGGTTTACTTTTGAAATGATCCTCTAATAGTCCAAAACAGTTTATTTCGCTTCCACTACATATTGTATGTAGTTCTTTCACAAGTATATAATCCCTCTAGCCAAGCAAAAGTATGTGACTGAAGAAAAATATTTTCGTTAGTTAAAAAGATGTGAATTGTATATTAATTGAAGTAGGTGAAGAGAGATATGGAAAAAGGAAATAGATTTTTCTGAAGGTCAAAGAAAATAGAAATGATTAAGAGAAGGAAAAGAAAGAAACCTAATTGAAGTAAATAAGATAAGATTTATGTGAGCGCAAAGACTCGATTTACATGGGTATAAGATTACAGGAGAAAATTATGTTCTTGTTATAAAATTTGTGTCTTTTTGATTTCATGAGTGAACTGTTTCTTTGTTAATGTTTCATGACCTTTTAACCGTTACGAGGTCATTGCAGGTCAAACAGTCCCCCCCCCCCATCACTGAATCAATTAGTTTTTACAATGTTTCTTATTTTTGTGAAAGTGTTTATAGAGTATAAAATTTAACTATTCATAATGTGTGAGTGATTTTGTTTGATTTTTAGATTTTGGTATCCCCCCCCCTTTTTTTTAAGGTTGAAGATATTATTTGGATTATTCGTTGGAAAGAAAATATTTTTAGATTATTTGCCTGGTAACAAGATAAAAATATACTTATAATTTATGTGACTGAAAGATTTATTTAGGTAATTAATTCCAATTTCAGTTCCATATGTTACTTCAAGTTTAAAAACACACACTCGACATGGACTGACAACAAGGTGTTCCAAGTTCGAATCCAGTTTGTTCCATGAAATCACTTTCACTTAGGATGTTAGCAACCTTCACACAGTCCTTTCTGTAATCCCTAATGTTTTTCCAAAAAACTTCTGACTAGTAAAATATCGGGGAAACCAATGCCAACACTACAATCTTTGGATTCGTTGATGACTAATAACAAAACACATGTGAACGACGTGGTGTTTTAGCAAAAAATCCATCTTTTATTTTTGCCATTTTAGACAAGCGCCTAAATTTGCAAAATCGCCCTCAATTTGTATCTTAATGGTTCTAGGCCCGCATACCACTGTTTCCTTACATGCTATCTTGGTAACTTATTTATGCGTCTCCCTGCACCCTTACCACACAAGATAATCAACCTTTTTATGTGAGTTAATTGGTATTTGTTTCTTGTCAGATGTTATCTTGTTAATACTGCATTTCATATTAAAAATTAAATATTCATCAGCGAGATGATGCATGAGTATATAACAAAATGAAAAAGTAGGGAGGGTTGAGTATCGTCATCATAATCTGGGGGTGGGGTGACGGTTACTAAGTGGTTAACGACATTGACTGGCAACCTGGGTATGCCAAGTTTGAATCCAGTTTGTTCCACAGGAGCACTTTCACTTAGGGATGTCAACAGTATTCCTGTGGTCCATCTCAAGAGTACCAATGTTTTTCTGGAAAGAATTGTAATTTGAAAGATATCGAGGAAACCAATGCCAACAATTATTTGGCTGTTACTTAGCAAAATTTGCATATATATTTTTTCTTTTTAGCAATATTTTTATGCACAATATACTGTAAGTTCAGTAACTATCAAGGTTTTAGGAAACTCCTCATCTGTCTTATCTTCACTTTGTATTTACATGTATCCAAAACAGTGTTTTCATTCCTTTTCAGTTTTACCTTTGTCGATGACTTAATAAACCTGTATCTAAAATATACGTACATCAAGTCTGTTGCCAAGGTCGCTGGAAAGATTGTGGGATCCTTCTACCACTCCAGAAGATATCTCACTACTGATGTAATTCTCTATCTATATAAAAGCCAAGTACGTCCAAGGATGGAATACTGCTGCCATATCTGGGCAGAAGCTGCTAAAAACAGCCTATCCTGCCTTGACAGAGTACAAAATAGACTTCGTGGCTTAGTGGGGGATGCCCTTTTCTCTACTCTGCAACCTCTCTCCCACAGAAGAGACGTTGCGAGCCTATCCTTGTTTTATCGTTATTTCAATGGCAGGTGCTCGTCTGAACTCCAATCTCTGGTCCCCCCTCGCCAATCTTTCACGAAAAACACCCGTCTAGCCGAATCTACTGTGAAAAATTTCCCCCACTCTTTATCTGTGCCTAAATCAAAACGTGGATTCCATGAACAAAGCTTCTTTCTTGGAACTGCACGCCTGTGGAACTCTGTTCCGTCTGCCTGCTTCCCACCTGACTACAACTTGGATGTGTTCAAGTCCAACGTTAACAAATTTCTAATGAACCACCCCCTTAAGTAAACACTTCATCAAATCTCCACACTAACGTAATGTACTTGGAATAACCCTTATCTCTGAGTGAATTCCGGGCCTTGATAAGTAGTGACCACTGTGTAAAAAAAAAAAATAAAAATACTACGCTTCAGTGTCTTGATCGTGATCAAAGGTTTACACAGATTTCCATGAAATACATGCATCGTGGAGACTGTGTAATATGGATATCCATATTTTCTTAACTGGTAGTTGCTTTTGGCTTAACCATCCCCAACAGAATCTAAATCTATCAGTATCTGAAATAATTTCACTAAAGTCTAATTGCAAATCTTTTTATATCAGATGTTAAACTAACCATCAAATTTAACTTCATATGGATTGGGGGCATAGCTGACCTCCAAAGTCATTAATCATCTAATCATACCTAATAATTTAATGCATCTAGTAAATCATATTCACACTTTATAATATCAAATAATACTTCCTGTCCCGCTGAAACACAAACTCTGGATGGGTTTAACCAGTTTTCTCCAGAGGAGATAGATTTTAGGAAAACTTAAATTCACAAGCGGTCCTCAGTCACAGGTGCATATAAAGCAGAGATTTTAACAACATTAGTTTTGCAAAGGCGATGTTATTATCTACCCACATACAATGCCTGGTATTTCAATATGGCCACCCATCTGGTATTGATCAGACTTTGTGTTGCTTAATTTGAGCGATTTAATGGGCAGAGGTGTGTCCATGTGATTATATCATATATGCTAAGTACTACTTAAGGACAATACTATAAAACCTCCATTTTTATTAATCTTGTGTCTTACTGCTAAATAGCCGGTCGGAGTGTATATGTACTCTATGTATATATGCTGTGTATACAACACGTGTATAAATGAATATTTACTGTTGACATGTCGACTATTTGTGTTCATGTATTTGGTGTGATTGTCTCTAGTTATGTGTATAATTATAACAGTCTATTTTTGCGCATGTGTACGTGTTCATATATAACAACAATAAAAGGACACATACAATTCTTTGGAGTGTATATTGGAGAATAAGGAAACATACCTTTCATCTGGTTGATCTTGCGTTGATGGATCCTTGGAAAAAACTGCAACAAGAAAATTCTTATATAACAGAAGTCTTGCTTGTATTTACAGTCTTTATTTTCTGATGCTTCTTCATTGAAAACGGCATGCTGGTCTTCAGTTCTACATCTTAATTATTTCTTCCTCCCCCCACCTTCTTGGAGCCATCACGATTCATTAACCGTCTCTCTTAACCTCCAATTGCCAACTCCCCATTATAGACTGACTTAACTAACTCATCACGTGCATTCCTCAGTTATGTTGTTACGTCATTAACTCCATGAAACATTAAGATCATCTGATGCCATCACTAAAATTATCTCCATTATTTATGTTCTAACATTCTTGTTTGTTTTCACATTGCTATCTTAATAATCCTCAGAATTATTAAATATAAGTAATTTTATTCTTCTCAAACATAGCTTTTCACATCAATAACATTTTTCTATCTAAACAACAATAATCATAATCAACTATCAGTAAGACTAACCGGTATGATCAGTAGTAACTTTCATCAAGCAGCACCTGATATGACAAGTGCTTTTTTCGCTTTTTGATATCTAATATGGTTGCTCCCTCACAGTTGGGAGATTCTATTTATAAAGGCTGCTGCTAGGAACTGACCAATCAAATTAATTCATGTTCTGCTATCAACCAATAAGAAACCATAATTGCTCCATAAAAATTAAACCTTTTAGCATCCCAGCACATAATTTTTTTTCGTGTCAACACAAGAAAAATCTTTTGCTCTTTGGCTGCAAAATTATAAAGTCCCGAACCTGCACAAAACAGCTGACCACTGAAAATTCTTCATCTCCAGGACTTGTATAGAATAACTAGACATCGGAAACTCTTCTGAAACTAAACATGGCTTACAATTCAAGACAATCTTACAAATTCTCCTTCACCATACACATTTGTGAGTTAACTTAATTTTTTTTATCAGTAAGTGTGTTCATTAGATTGTTAGATGAAAGTATAGAATAGTTACTTATGCCTCTTTCGTTATATTTTAAATAATAACATTATTTTAACAAAGTCCTTCCTTGCTTTCTTTCCCACAAAACCAAATTTCAACACAAGGTTAGTTCTTAATGTGGGATACATCCAGCTGTAAACAAAAAAAAAAAAAAAAAAAGAAAAGGAGGTGGATAACGCTGGGTTGATACAAAAATTAAAAAATAACGATTTAGCATAAAAGGATTTTTGCCACATTGCCCTAGAACACAATAAACTAAGTGTAGCATCAGAACAGGAACTACTCTTTGTTCCTCGAAAAAAATGTTCCTAATCAATATCATATTTTTACGGGTACAATCTCCTTAACGAAAAGCAAAAATACATTTTCGAACATTGCTTCGTTAACAATGCAAATTTCCATTGTGTGTGTGGGTTAGAGAATCTGGAAAATTATTTTCATATGTGATACCCCCCCCTTCTGTCATTTAATGAAATCTGAGCAAAATGTTATTACATTTAAAGATTTTAACACTTTCTATGCTGAAATAATATTTACTTTATCTGTTAATAAACAATACCTACAAAACAGCTTCATAAAACACGCACAAAATGATGTCACCAATTCTATGGTAAGCATTGAAAATACCTACTGATCACTTGATACAAAATACAATTTCATTCATTTACAAGACTAATAAGAATTAGCATGGATATAAGGCTCATAAATTATATTTTAGATGTTTACATGTAAACACAAGTTAATTTAAAGTATAAAAAAGAATACTTAATCTTTTTTTAGTTAGCATTTTTTTAAAATTTCTCTGGACAATGCTGGGAAACAGTGTGTGTGTGTGTGTGTGTGTGTGTGTGTGTGTGTGTGTGTGTGTGTGTGTGTGTGTGTGTGTGTGTGCATGCGCGTATATAATTAGTTGTTGCTTTAAATAGAAACATTACTGAACATACATGCTAATCTGATCCAAGCTTCGCTTTAAAAAATATCTATGATGTCAAGATTGAAAACTTGTATTCTCATAAAGCATTTAATTAAATGTCACTGAAATCTTTTTTTTTTTTTTACATGGAGGTGACCACTTATCAAGGCCCAGAAGCCACTCGGAGATAAGGGTTATTGTGTGTACAGTAATCAATGGGAGAGTGTTGTAGTATTCATTAGTATTGTAGATTTGATAAAGTGTCATTATGTAAGGGGGCGGTTCATCAGGAATTTGTTTCTGTTGGTCTTGAAGACATCCAAGTTGAAGTCAGGAGGGAAACAGACAAGCGGTAGAGAGTTCCACAGGCGTGCAGTTCTAAGAAATAAGCTTTGTTCATGGAATCTACGTTTTGATTAAGGCACAGATAAAGAGTGGGGAAATTATTGACAGTAGTTTCAGCTAAACGGGTGTTTATCGTGAAAGATTGGCGAGGAAGGACCAGAAATTGGAACTCAGATGAGCACCTACATGGAAATAATGATAAAACAAATATAGGCTCGCAACGTCTCTTCTGTGGGAGAGAGGTTGCAGGGAAGAGAAAAGGGCATCCCCCACTAAGCCACGAAGTCTATTTTGTACTCTGTCAAGGCAGGATAGGCTGTTTTTAGCAGCTCCTGCCTAGATGTGGCAGCAGTATTCCATTCTTGGACATACTTGGCTTTTATATAGATAGAGAATTGCATCAGTAGTGAGATATCTTCTGGAGCAGTAGAAGGATTCCACCATTTTCCCAGCGAACTTGGCAACAGACTTGATGTATGTGTTCCATTTCAGATCAGGAGTAAAGGTCAAACCCAGAAGCTTATCAAAACATGGAGCCTCCCGTAGACATGAACCATCCATTTCAATTGATGCCAGATGGGGATCAGAGTGTTTATGATGTAAAGATAGGAGCTTGGTTTTAGATGCATTAAAGGTAACCAGCCATCTCTTCCCCCACTGTACCACGTGCTCAAGATCAGAGGAGAGAGAATTAGGGAGAACTTTGTCATTTACGGCCTTTGATGTGTTGCCATAGATGGTTGTGTCATCGGCATAGATGTCAACAGATGATTTAAGTATGTGTTTTGGGAGATCATTGATGTAGATCAGGAAGTGAGTTGGGCCCAGGATGGACCCCTGAGGGACTCCAGCATTAATACAGCGGGCCTCTGATTTCTGCTCATTAACAACTACTCTTATGAGCCTATCAGAGAGAAATGATTTAATGATTGAGAAAACATTTCCAGTTATACCGTAGCTGAAAATCTTGTGAAGTAGGCCTTTATGCCATATCTTATCAAAGGCCTTTGATATGTCAAGAGCAATTGCCCTAGAAAGGTTGCCTCCGTCGAGAGATTTGTTAATCCTATGAGATATAACTGTAAGCACATCTACTGTAGATCTAGCAGAAGGGAAACCATATTGCGTGTCACTAAGAAGGTTATTTCTGCTGAGGTGGTTGACTACTTCTCTATTCAATATGGATTCCAGCAACTTACTCATGACACACAGGAGGCTTATTGATCTGTACTGATAGGGAGATGACTTATCACCTGAATTCTTAAATACAGGGCATACTGATGAGGTTTTCCAGGGTGTTGGGAAGCACTTATCCTTAAGGTAACGCTTAAACAGTTTTGTAAGTATGGAGGCAAGTTCTGGTTGAAGCTTTTTTAACACTATAATTGGAACGCCGTCAAGGCCAGTTGCTTTACTGGAATCAAGCTTCTTGATTAGCTTGGCGACCTCATGTACAGATCTTTGTATGTTACCTAGCGTGTTGTGTGTTATAGGAGGAAATATGGGGAGTTGATGGTCTTCGTTACATAGAGTAGAATTAGCTGCAAAGTTCTTGGCAAATAGTTTGGCCTTATCTGATGTTGATGAGATGACCTCTGGTCCATTGATAATGGTTGAGACAGAACGCATGCTTCTGTTCAGGATCCGATTTGTTATTTGACAAAACTGGTGGGAACCAAGCTGCTGCTCAGCCACTTTGGATTTAACGGACTGAGCATATTGCTCTCTTGCATTTTTTATTACTCTTTTATAGTGGTTGCTGGCGGTCCTGAAAGCAGCTTTAGTATCAGTGTATCTATTACGTTAGTAGCTATGGAAAAAGTGATTTCTATGCGCGATGGCAGCAGTACATTCTGGGGAGAACCATGGTTGGCTGTTAGGTTTTTGTTGGAATTTTTGGATGGTATGAATCGGTCTATGCCTACAATTAACCATTCAGTCAGGTCTGATACTATAGAGGACACATCCTTTTTAAACATAGAATGGAGAGGTAGATCAGATATGAATGTATGAAAACTATCCCAGTCAGTCATAGAGTATCGGTATACAGTACGGTGGAGAGGTATATCTGAAGACTTATTACATTTCATTTTTATCAACTGATATAACGGAGTGGTCGGAGGATCCCAGAGAAGATAGAACAGAACATGAACATGGCTCAGAAAAAAAGGTCTAGAAGGCTTGCATACTGACCAGTAGTATCGGGCATATGGGTGAGCTCACGAACAATCTTAGTGAGATCATAGGCAATGGCAAAATCATGACAGAACCTCCCCTCATCATCTGTCTTATTTGAGTGGATCAGCCATTCCACATTATGGACATTGAAGTCACCGCAAATGTGAATGTTAGCCGAGAGATGAGCAGATAGGATGTAGTCTATTTTCTCAGATATACTCTTAAAGATATTAACTCCGCTGTTGTGGGGGCGATAGAGGGCAAATATAAATGCGGTGGTGTAAGCAAGTGCAACCCGGAAGCACATATAAGATAAATTAGAGTCTCTGGAGATATCCCTGCCACACGGGAAGCCATCTTCAATGTAGGCACATATTCCATGCCCATGGCGATCTTGGGGGTTAGATTTAGATGTTAAGTTAGAGTATCCTTTAATTATGAACTCATCTAGGGAAGTGGTCGGCCCTATTCCAGTTTAGCTTAGAAAGAATGTCCAGTTTTGTCTCCTGTAATTGGGTTTCAACCTCTGGAAGGTTGGAACGTAAACCCCTGATGTGGAAGAAGGAGACATGATAGTAGGTGTTTTTTTTCTGGAGATATTTCATGTTGAGGTTTTGGGATTTGTGGAACAGGTCGGCATACTTGGTTAGAGTAGGACAGAGAGGGAAAGTAAGAGAGAAAATACAGGAAATTTTTTTTTTTTTTTAGCACATGATAAGGTAAAGCCGTAACAATTACAATAACCACTATTATGGCATCGAGAGGCCCAATCAAAGATTACTGCATGGTCCAGAATCCATTCACCAAATGGCAATACAGCAGCCCCAGTACTTTGCACCTGCTGATAGGACAGCCTCCTTAGTGGTTAATCCAAGGTTTAGGTCACTGACTATCAGGCGGATAACGTAAGCCCAGATGAAACGTTTACCTCCAGCACCCTTACTAGTGACATGTTAAAATTGAATAATCCATCTTTATAAAGTTAGGTACGTTTATGCCTACTAAACTATTTAACCAATCATTAGGAATTCTGGAATGCAATTACTAGGTATAAGGATTCAAATGTGAACTAGATTTAGTCTTATGCAAAGAGGGTAAAATGGGGTGTTGGTGGAAGTTCTTTGTGAAAATTCAGACATTTCCGATTTTGTGAAATGGCAACGATAAGAATTAGCCGTCATTAATTATTTCTCAAATTACAGTTTCCTTGGAGTATTTTAAAGGATCTCAAGGGGCATAAGGTCTTATTTGAAAATTCAAATATTTCACATATGCATTTAATTTATCCGTAGTAATTAGTAGGGCTATGACAAGAGAATATTCTTTTCATTATTTTGACTCAGTATATATGTTAATATCTTATATGATTTTGGATAGAGTAATGTGATTCTCAATTGTCTGTATCTGATATATATTCGAGTCAAAACAATGATAAGAATATTCTCTTGTCATAGCCCTAATAATTAAGCACTAATTAAGTCATTACCTGAATTTCAATTTCCTAAGACCCTTTAAAGCTTAAGACTTAAATGTTAGATATTTTTTATAATCAAAATCATGTACAATTAATTCTCTGAATGGAACAGTCCATTTCACTTTTATGCCCCCTTTGAATTTGATCCATAACCATTAGATACAAGCTAAGCAAGATTCCTTGAATTTTAATTTCTTCTGAATACCTCTTAAGCTCGAACCTTAAATTTAATAAATTTTCTAGAATTCAAATCATGTAATGGATTTTAATCAAAATTGAATAAGGATTCTAGACATAGGATTTAATATCATTATATATTCATTTTAATGTTCTTAAATGGGCATAAACATGGTGCAAAAATTATTGTTGTGGAATTAATTTTTCCAGTTTCAAGACTGGTACTATTCTTGTTATCTATAAATATAACATCTCTCTTTCTACTACCTATCCCTCTCCTTATGTAAGCACATACCCCTTCCATCTGCCAGTCTGTTTTTTTTTTGTTTTTTTTTTAAACCCGATGTGTCTAATTTCTATTGGATTTTTTTTTTATTGCCTTTGCATTTTTTAAAACTGACATCTTTTTTTTTATCATTACTTTTTATTAGTAACATTTAAATTAGTCATAGGTATTTGACAGCGTAATATATATATATATTTTTAAAACTTTTTATTGATCCCAAACAAGGCACAGTGCTATTTAAATGTAAGGGGCTACTGTGATCATACGGGGGCATTCTAAGGGGGTGAGTTGCGCTGAGAGATGTTTATTAATAAGCTAGCAGTTTAAAGAAAGAAGCAATTTCAGTAGAAAGCCTTCTAGCATGTGAGGACCTCTACAGTGAAGGAATGAGATTCGTCCATTTAGGTATTTTGAATGCAAAAAAAAACAAACAAAAAAAAAGGTAAATGTAAATTAAAGTTAACAAATGGCAAAAATAACTTTTACACAAGCATTCTAGACGTAAGGTTTAGTCTTATGTATTGATTTTAATCTTTGTAAGGATAAATGTGATACAAAACTGTTCTGTTTAGGGAATTTTACCCATCCTGGGACAGGTATTCTTCAGAGATAATTTATAGAAGGCTAATAATAATGCAGAACCATACTGAATAATTCTTTGATTTAAATTTTTTTTTTTTTTTTTTGATAATGAAAACAAATTAACACTCCTTCAAAATGCCACTCATGTCTGTTGTTAAGTTTTGGGAAGACAAAGAGGTGTTATGGGAGATGAACAGTAGTTTCAACAAGATCGGGCAACTCCTCATACTTTGAAATAACTCATGAAAATGGCTGCAAGTATACTTTGCTAATTATCTCATCAGTAAATGCAATTCTGGATAGGCGTCATACTCATCAGACCATAATCTCCTAGATTTTCATCTGTGGGAATACATTAATTATTGGCCAAGGTAACACCTTTTACTTGTTAAGAAATTATTCTTGCATAACTAAAAATAAAGGTTTCTTTAATTGTTGTAACAGAAGGTATTACTCACATGAGCAGCCACAACTTTCTTTAGCCTGTCAGGTGACAGGATGGGGAAAGGAAAAAGTAAAAGCTTAATTTTGTAGATGGATTCTTTATATACATGTGGCAGTAGTTTTTATATGAGGGGAATAGTGACTATTAGAAGTACAAATTAGAGAAAATAGGCAATTTAGGGTTTGAAAGCCGGGTTTAAATTAAGAGTAGTTGGTACGAATTGTGACGAAGAATTCCAACATCCGTGTTTCATTTTTTAAATTTTTTTACTTTTTTACACAGGAGTCACCACTTATCAAAACCTGAAGGCCACTCGAGGATAAGGGTTAAAGCATATATTCATTAAAAAAGAATACTTAATATTTTTTAGCATTTTTTTTTAAAATTCTTCTGGCAATGCAGGGAAACGGGGCTTGCTTATATATATTTGTTTAAAAATAATTATTCACTGACACGTGTTTCGTTGTCTACGACGCATCAGAGTGGCTGAATTAAGCTAGATTAAGCCACTTTGATGAGGCCTAGACGATGAAACACGTTTCAGTGGAAAATTATATTTTAAAGAATATATGCCACTCCCTATTTGGGTAAAAATGCACTTACATATAAATAATTGAATTAATTCCAAAAGTATCGCAAACTAAAACAAATAAATAACATCTTTATATATATATATATATATATATATATATGAGCAAACAGTTAATAAAACATGTTAAAAAACACTTTGAAATGAGTTAAAAACATATTTAATCTGAAAAGGAAACACTAGATAAATAGATAGTCCTTACTTCTGCAGACTTTCGAAGACATACTTTCCTTCTCATCAGAGGGTAGGAATTAGCAAAATGCGGGATCAGATTTTGCATGCAGAAGTATTTGATGAAACAACAAGTAAGTCAAAGATCTTACTTAAAAACAAAGAAAAAAAAAAGTGTAGCAGAGGGAATAAGGTGAAGAAAAAGGTGATTACACATGAATGGATAGTCTGGTGGAAGATAAAAAATCCAGTGACGGTAAAATCCAAATGTAAAACTTAAAGAAAGTTAAAAGAATTTCCATTTGTACAAGTAAAATCCAAGGAAATCCCGTAATTGGAAGAAGATGGTCCATAATAACCCAAAGGCAGAAATCCATGGAATAATTCACAAAAATGTGTACAAGGAAAAAAGAAAAGATTCCAATAATATTAATAAAAGAAAAATAAGATATGCTTTTCACTCTACTTCCGAGACATAAATATGAGTAAGAAAGATCAGGGAAGAGAAAGAGGAGAGAGAAAAAATGATGATAAAGTTAAATATAAAATAACAAATATAAAATAAAGGGAAACAAAAGTCAAAATGACCCAGACAGGAAATGTTAAAGGCGCGAATATATATATATATATATATATATATATATATATATATATATATGCATATATATATATATATATATATATATATGCATATATATACACATATACATACATATACACATATATATATGCATATACATATATATATATATACATATGTATATATATATACATATACATATATATATACACATATACATACATATACACATATATATATGCATAAACATATATATATATATATACATATATATACATATATATATATACATATGTATATATATATATACATATATATATACATATACATATATATACACATATACATACATATACACATATATATATATGCATATACATATATATATACATATATATACATATATATATACATATGTATATATATATATACATATATATATACATATACACATATATATACACATATACATACATATACACATATATATATGCATATACATATATATACATATATATACATATATATATACATATATATATGTATACACATATATATACACATATACATATATATATACACATATATACATATATATACATATATATACACATATATATATACATATATATATACATATATATATACATATACATATATATATACACATATATATACATATATATACATATATACATATACATATATTTACATATACATATATATACATATATATGTATACACATATATATACATATACATATATATACATATATATGTATACACATATATGTATACATATATATACATATATATGTATACATATATATATATGTATACATGTATATATGATGATTGCAACGTCTTGTCAGACGAGTGCCACTCCCTCAGACACTGAAAATTCATGAGCCCGAAAAATGACATATAGTCCTGCCAGCAAATTCACATGCTCAAGCAGACATGCCACTACAGACGGTCATTGTT
>NC_136488.1:94026806-94036806 GCF_053919585.1 Euprymna scolopes | reverse complement strand
TCGATAAGTTTTGAGATAGCTTTGTTACAGTGTAACATATGTCAGGCCTTGTTGCGGTCATCAAGTAGATGAGACTTCCTAACATTTCCCTGTATATTCAGTTATCTATGAATTTTGTTTCGGTCCCTATATTTTTATTTATGTCCATTTCGACGGGAGTTGAACGCGGCTTACAATCTTGTATTCCGAACTTGAGCAGAATGTTTTCAATGTATCGTGATTGGTTCATAGTTATAGTTTCATTTTCACAGGTAAATTTTATATCGAGGAACCATGACAGTCGTCCAAGATCGGCCATTTTAAATTTTTTATTTAATTCATTTTTAACATCTATTAATGTGTTGTCACAGTTTGAGGCGAGTAATATATCGTCAACCTAAAAAATCAAAATCAACAATTCATTACCTACATTTTTGGTATACATGCACGCGTCTACGGGACATTGTTTGAATTCCTGTTCTATTAAATAATAATGGAGTGTTAAATTCCAATTGTGTGCACTTTGTTTTAGTCCATATAACGATTTATTTAATTTCCGCACCCAATTTTTATTTTTCATTTTAAATCCCTCTGGAGGGTAAATGTAGATTTCACAGTCAATTGGAGCACTTAAATAAGCATTTTTTACATCCATTTGATGTATTTTTAACTTGTATTGCGTGGCAAGTTGTAATAAAATTCTAATTGTCATTAAATTTGTCGTTGGTGAAAATGTTGCACAATATTCCACTCCAGGAATTTGTGAGAAACCTTTCGCTACAAATCTTGCTTTAAATGTTTCACTGCCAGAAGCTGTGATTTTTTTTTAAAAAACTCAGCGTGAAGAAATTATATTTTTATCTGTTGGTTTCGCCATTATTTCGTATGTGTTATTTTCAGATAAAGCTTTCAATTCGGATACCATAGCTTGTTCCCATTCTTGGTGGTTTTGTGAATTAATCGCCTCACTATAACTTTCCGGTGCGCTGTTCAATGAATAACAGTAATCCACGGCGTAATCTTGTATCTTTTCAATTTGTAAGAAGTCTAGCCTTTTTCGCTCCCTTATTGGGTATCGACGTGTCAGGTTACTGTTTTCGTCAGAAGTACTGTAACACATCGATACCCATGATCCTACAGCATGATCCTACAGAGCACCTTACCGACTACTGACAGCAAAGAGATGCCTCGATAGTTTCCACATTCATCTCTGCTACCCTTCCCCTTGTATAGCACTACCATCAATGCATCCTGCCAATCTTGCGGAATACACTCATCCCACCAAGCAATCTGCAACAATTCCGCTAAGCGTTGCATCATCTTGGGTCCAGAACATTTAAAGATCTCTGCATGCAAACGATTCGGGTCAGGAGACTTTCCATTGTTCAGCTTATGGACAGCTGTTTCAACCTCCTGGAGAGAAGGAACCTCTGCCAAGATATCCTTAACCGGATTGCTAGGAATCGACCTATGTATATGTGTATATATATATATATATATATATATATAGTGGTCAAGGTCTGGTGTGGACGTGTGTTAAAAGCACACAGATGTCTTAGCGTCTTTCTGTGCTTCTCCCAGATAAATCAACCCCACGTGCACGTCGTGACCACTGCCACGCAGACGGGGCTCTGATGAACGGCGAATGTCCTGCGCCATATAACTGGACCTCCACTGCCTTGTGGGCCAAGGTTATTTAACCAAAGGCTAAGGGTGAGGTAACCCTGACAGAAACCTCCAGAGGAGCTTAGGCCCTGTAAGCTGCGGCATATATGACCCACCGGCGTTTGGAATATGCTCTGATGCCCAGCAACCTAAGTTCCAGTCATAGATCAAATGGCATGGTGAGTGGAAAGGGCTCTGTAAGCCGTAGTGAAGGCAACCTCCCTAGGAGAAGGAAAACTCTGATATAAAACCTGCGATGACTGCTACATCCAATGATGTTGACTTGCTCTTCTTTTTGGATCAATGTGGCAGTTGTTTAGAGAGTGGGATTGTCTCGGTGCAAAGTCTTTCCCCACTATAACAATCCTCATGCACAGGCATGGCTCGATATAAATTAGATACACTTTTTACCATTTCGTGTATCTTTATAGCAAAAAAGGCTGGCTGTAGCCTAAAACGGCAAAACATAAATGAAGTTGGAAAATATGATTATAAACGTAAATGGCAATAAGGGAACTGGAATTTCCAGGGCCTGGCTCGGCAGGTGTTTCCGGGCTCCACAGCCTGGACCCGGTCATCATCATGCTACTGCGAGGAAATATATGACAATGACCATCGGCTGTTGGAATGTGCAGACGCTGCTTGACTTGCCGTCAGAAATAACGCGTCCAGAGCGTAGATCTGCTCTTGTATGTAAGGAACTTCAACGTTATGACATGGACATAGTTGCTCTGTCTGGGACCAGTCTGGCTGATGAGGGACAGTTTTCTGAGTTGGCTGGGGCCTACTCCATTTTCTGGAGTGGTAGAGTGGACGGATATAAGAGGGAATCAAGCGTGGCTTTTGCTATAAAGGCATCAATTCTTTCTAGCCTGGAAGAACTTCTCTGTAGTGTGAGTGACTGGATCATGACTATGAGGTTACCTCTGGTAAATAGTCGTTATACAACTTTTTTGAGTGTCTATGCACCCACTATGGATGCATAGAAGATGAAAAGGTTGCTTTCTACCTTGCTTTGTGCAGTGTAGTTAGACACATTCCCTCTGCTGATAAGGTCTTCATTCTTGGAGATTTTAATGCTAGGGTGGGAAGAGATTTTGAAACCTGGGACGTGCTGGGTAAACACGGAGTGGGCAAGTGTAATAGCAATGGTCTGATATCGTTGCAGTTTTGTTCAGAGATGAGTTTTAAAATCGGTAACACCGTGTTCCAGCAGAAGGATAAATACAAGACGACCTGGATGCATCCTGGTTCTAAAAAATGGCACTTGATAGACTATGTGTTAGTCAGAAAATATCAGATGAGGGATATCTGCAGTGTTTGTGTCATGCGGGGTGCAGAGTGCTGGACTGACCATCGGTTGGTCCGTGCAAAGATTAAGTGTGTTGTGAAGCCCAAGATGAGGGGAGCAAGTGTGGCTATCCCAAAGCGACTTAATGTTGCCCGTCTAAAAGACAATATTGTGAGAGAGAAACTAGTTAAGGAGATGGAAGAGATTGATTGTGAAAATACTTGGCCTGCTTTTAAGGAATCTGTCTATCAGGTATGTGAGAGAGTATTAGGTTATTGTGAGTGTAAACATCAGGATTGGTTCAATGAGAATGATACTGAAATTCAGGCTCTGCTTGATTCAAAAGCCTGGGCATTGCACACTTATCTCGGGGGTGGTTTGACGGATGGCGAGCAAGATCGATTGAGGGACAAGTTTAAGGCAATCAAGCACGAGATGCAGAGGAGGTTGTGTAAAATGCAGAATGAATGGTGGAGGCAAAAAGCTGAGGAAATACAGCTCGCCTCAGATTCGAACAACACCAAGATATTATACAGCCTACTGCATGCGGTTTACGGACCATCCAGATCACCTATCACTCCTCTGCGCTCGAAAAATAGTGGGGATCTTCTTCGAAACCCTACCGACATTCTTCAAAGATGGAGGGAACATTTCGATGACCTCCTGAACAGACCTTCTTAGTTGATCAGGAGTTCGTTGGAAGCACTTTCCCAACTGAACACGTCAATATCAAGAGCTTTAAGATTATCTTTGATGTTATCCTTAAACCGTTTCCTCGGTTTATGTTGTGGACGCTTTCCTTGTATAATTTCACCATAGAACAGGCGCTTTGGCAATCTATCGTCGTCCATCCTTGTCAGTTGTCCAGCCCACCTCATCTGGTTGCGTATAATAAACTTCTCAATACAAGGTACATCAGCCCACATGAGAACATCCACATCAGATATAAAAGTGCTCCACCTGATTCCCAGAATGTGTCTCAGGAATTTCTGGTGCATACATATATATATATATATATATATATATATATATATATATATATATACATATATATACATATATACAAATATATCTATATATATAAAAATGTAAATTTGGTTCGTTACAAGTGAATAAAACCATATTTCTACGTTACCAATTTATTTGAAATTTTCAGACAACCCATCTTTAGAGTCGAGGGATGTTTTTATGTAATTAAAATAAATTTTCCTCGCGAATTATTAAAATATTAAATAAAATAAATATATTTTCGTAACCGTGCGAAACTGTTTCGTTGATAAAACTGAACTTCCGGTTCGATTCATTTCACAGCCACGAATTGACGAGAGGAAGTAAATTTCATTTTCTGTTTACTCGATAAGTAAAAAAAAAACAAAAAAAAACATAATTCATTTGTTTATCTTCCAAATTTTTTACTTTAAACATTTTTTCTTTATTATATAAGGCAAAAAAAAGTTTGTCGCTTGCTTTTTGAGTTTTCTTTTGCTTTTTTTTTGTTTTTCGATATAAGATTGGTTGGTAGTGCTAATGCAAAGAGTGGTCCGCGGAAATCGTATTTCCAGGTTTAATTAAAGTTTTATCATATGTTTTTTTATTCAATTGTAAGGTTAAAATACAGATTAGGTACAAAACACCCTCCCCTCCCCATGTTAAGAATGGCTTTTTAAATAATAACGTTATTATTTCAACACAGATCACTCTGTGCATGAGTACTGTACTTTCACCTAACAATTTAATAAACAAAACATGGTACTTATGCAGAGAAAGTACCATAATAATATAATAATAGAATAATAACGTTATTTAGAAAGCCATTCCATGGGGAGGACGTTTTGTTACTATTCTATACTTTCACCTAACAATTTAATAAACAAAATATGGTACTTATGCAGAGAACGTACCGTGCTGAAATAACGCTATTAAGAAAGCCATTCTTAACATGGGAAAGGGAGAGTGTTCTGTAACTATTTTATATTTTCACCTAACAATTTAATAAACAAAAGAGTTATCCTGGCGCTGTGCACTTCTTTATTTACATTGGAAGTGACGTCACACAAATCTTATAATACGGATGGCTACAATTGTAAAAATAATTTGTTTTATTTTTCTCTCCCATTTGTTATATTGGTATTTGAGCGTAGAATCTAACATTTCTGTTCATTTTGAGAATTTGTTTTAATTTTTAATTTGCACAGCGGAGAATTTAACTCCCCCCCATTTCTTATTTTGAGCGGGGAATTTATTTTATTTTCATTTTGAGCTCTTTTTCCGATCCGACGTTACCTTTTACAGGCACTCCTGCACTTTATGACCCGAGCTATTTTTTAACGCTATTATTTAGAAACCTATTATTTAACATGGGGGAGGGAGGGTGTATTGTAACTATTCTGTACTTTCACCTAACAATTCAATTAAAAAAAAGGCAAATATGAAGAATTACTCCACCCTGGAAAATTCCTTTAAAATTACCACTCTTAAAGGTTTTCGGGGTCGTTGAAAACGAAAATAACGTTTAAAATTACGGCAAACGAGTAGTTTCCAAGATATGAAGAAATGTTACTTTTAAAAAGTGGGGATCACTTTTCTATAATAATTTAATGTAAAATGATCACCCACTTTGTGGCCACGAGTACCTATAAAAGGTAACGTCGGATCAGAAAAAGAGCTCAAAATGAAAATCTCCGCTCAAATACCAATATAACAAATGGGAGAGAAAAAAAAAAATTAAATTTGCTAAAACAAATTATTTCTTACTTGTAAACTGGTTTATTAATTGTAGAAAACAAAAACAAACGGGAGAAAAAAGGAGCTCAAAATGAAAGAAAAATAAAACAAATTATTTTTACAATTGTAGCCATCCGTATTATAAGATTTGTGTGACGTCACTTCCAATGTAAATAAAGAAGTGCACAGCGTCAGGATAACCAACAAAAGATAGTACTTATGCAGAGAAGGTACCGTGCTGAAACATTACCATTATTTAGAAAGCTATTCTTAACATGGGGAGGGAGTTTTGCATCTATTCTATACTTTCACCTAACAATTTAATAAACAAAAATAGATAGTACGTATGCATAGAAAATACCGTGCTGAAATAATGTTATTTAGCAAGACATTCTTAACATGGGGATGGTATTTTGTAACTATTCTGTCCTTTCACCTAACAATTTAAAAACAAAACATGGTACTTATGCAGAGAAGCTACCCCGCTGAAATAATGACGTTATTATTTAGAAAGCCATTCTTAACATGGGGATAGGGGTGTTTTGTAACTATTCTGGACTTTCACCTGACAATTTAATAAACAAAAGTTAAACTTAAGCAGACAAGGAACAGTACTGAATCATTAACATTATTTAGAAAGCAATTCTTAACATGGGGAGGGAGGATGTTTTCTAACTATTCTGTACTTTTGGTGCTACTGCAGAGAGTGATCTATCTATTTTTTAAATCGTATTTCCACGTTTAATTAAAGTTTTATGGTGTTTTTTATTCAATTGTAAGGTTAAAATACAGAATAGGTACAAACCCCCTCCTCATGTTAAGAATGGCTTTTTAAATAATAACGTTATTATTTCAGCACGGATCACTCACTGCATGAATACTGATTAATGTTTTGTTCTTTGCTTTTTTTACCATATTTTTTTGTTTTTTTTTTCAAGAAAACCTTTAACAAAAATTGAAAGTACATGTTTTTTCTTTTTTTTTTTTTTACAGAAGTTGTTTTTACATAAGAAAATATGAATGCTTTTTCTTAAAGAAATTGGGTACTCGTGCACTTATTAATCTGTGCTGAAATAATAACGTTATTATTTAAAAAGCCATTCTTAACATTGGGAGAAGAGGGTGTTTTATACCTATTCTGTACTTTAACCTTACAATTGAATGAAAAAAACGGTAAATTTTTAGATTAGGTCCACCTCCACAATTTTCTTTTAAATGACGAATTTTGTAGGTTTTCGACTATGCTGAATACGGAAATCACATTGAAATTTTGCAGAAATAAGTAGTTATCGAGATATTAAAAATTTGTATAATGCATTGTAATCTCTGGCACCATCTTTTTTACAAGCTTGCGCGCGTCATAAACAAATCTACGCGTGTAACAAAGATGGCTGCCAAAGAATACAATGCATAAAACAACTATCTATATCTCGATAACTACTTATTTCAGCAAAATTTCAATGCGATTTCTGTATTCAGCATAGTCGGACACCTTTAAAAGTCGTCATTTAAAAGAAAGTTGTGATGGTGGACCTAATCTAAAAAAAATACCAAAAAAAACATAAACCTTTAATTAAGCTTGGAAATACGATTTAAAAAAATAGCGCGGATCAGTAAGTGCATTAGCACCCATTAATCAACTCACGTGACCTTATTGCCAAATAAGGTCTGGCTACAATGTTGAACGCGCCGTTCACATTGTTTGTTTTTTTTTTCAAGTTAAATTCAACTTTCACAATATCTTTATATTTTTTTATAATTTCACAATATCTTTTTTTAATAATAAATTGTTAGTTAAAAAAGCACAGAATAGTTACAAAACACCAACCCCTCTCTGTGGTAAGAATGTCTGAAAAAAATATTAGGTACTCATGTAGAGAGTGATCCTTGCTGAAATAATAACGTTATTATTTAAAAAGCCATTCTTAACATGGGGAGGGGAGGGTGTTTTGTATCTATTCTGTACTTTAACCTTACAATTGAATAAAAAAACATATAAAACTTTAATTAAACTTGGAAATTTCAAAAATACAAACGGTGAGGGACACTGTTGATGATTTAAAGTTTGAGAAAATGATTTAAAACTAAACAACTAAACAAAATACTATCAGAAACCCACCGAATATATCAGCTTATATCACAATAACATATAATCAGTAGGTGTCTGACATTGTTTTGTATAGTTTTTAACTGATTTTCCCAAACTTAACGTATTCAACAGAGTCCGCGACCATTCGTCTTTTTCAAATACATAGATAAACACTGCGTTTTTCAGCCGATTAAATATTTTACATTAAATAAAAACACGAAAAAATTATCCAGTTAGATAGAAACGTAATTTACCTTACCTTTGCTTTCATTTATTCGTTTTTGAACAACTTTTTTGAATCTGTGTATAGTACCCCCCCCCCTTAAACAAATATTAATTAACAACTCAAATTTTTTAATACAATAAAAAAGAAAACTATTAAGCGTTTCAATGGTTTAGCAACTTTCGGCTTAATCCACTGAATGTTGGTCGAGCCCAAGCCATGATTGATAGTAACTCCCGAGGATCCGGATCCAATTCTGCAAGAGTACCATATTTTTTTTCATTTTCGTCTTTTTTTTAAAAACTTTTTGGAGTGGATTGCTGTACTAACAATATAAGGAACATGCATTTTCTCTTTTTATAAGAATTTCCCATTAAACGAAATTAAGCCCCAGCAAAGCGTGGAAGGGGACAGCTAGTATATATAAATACATTATATACATATATACATATATTATATACATATATATAACATGTATGTACATATATTTATATACATGCATGTACATATATATATACATATATATACATATATTTACATGCATATGTATACATATATATTTACAATTATACATACATACATATAAGCATATATATAAACATATATATATAGGTATATATATATATATGTATATATATACATATATAGATATATATGTATATATAGACACATATATATGTATGTATACACATGTATATACATAAACATACTTATATATGTACATATATATATACATAAATATACTTATATATATACATATATATATACTTATATATATACATATATACATATATAGACATATGTATATATACATATATAGACATATGTATATATACATATATATTCCTATATATATATACATATGTATGTATGTATATATATGTATATTCGTATATACATATTTATATAAAAACAATCTTCATAAATAATTAGAAGCACTACCCATATATATATATAAATATGTATATATATGTATATATATATATATAAATTTATATATACATTTGTATATACATACATATATACGTATATATATACATATATATATATGCATATATATATACATATACATATGCATATATATACATATACATATGCATATATATACATATACATATGCATATATATGCATATACATATATATACATATACATGCATATACATACATATATATACATATACATATATATACATATATAGCTATACATATATATACATATATACCTATATATATATGCAAATATACATAAATATATATACATATATATATATATACATATATGTATATTCATATATACATATACACATACATATATATATATATATATATAGATACATATATGTCTATACATATGTACATATACACATACATATATATAAACATAGATACATATATATCTATACATATAGATACATATATATCTATACATATATACATATACACATACATACATACATATGCACATATTTATACATACATGTATATACATATATACATATATATATACATATATACATGTTTATATATATACATATACATACATATCCATATATATACATATGTATACACATATACATATATATAAATATAGAGACATATATATATATATGTACATATATACATATTCATATACATGTATATATATACATATACACATATACATATATATACATATATTTATACATATATTTACATATATTTATATATACATGAATATATGCATGTATATATATACATATATATGCATATATATGCATGTATATATACATATAAATACATGTATATGTATACATATACATATATATGTATATGTATACATATACATATATATATATACATACATATACATATATATACGTATATATAAATATATATATATATCTATATACATATATTTACATATATATACATTAGTATACACATATGTATACGCATATATACATATATACATATATATACAAATACTTAGAAGCCATCCATGGAAGATCACGCTGTAACGGAATACAGATGGTAGCAGTGAGCTCCTTG
>NC_136488.1:94021806-94024306 GCF_053919585.1 Euprymna scolopes | reverse complement strand
TATATGTATAGATATACATATATATACATATATACATATATATATACATATATGTACATATAGATATACATATATGTACAGATAGATATACATATATGTGCATATAGATATACATATACATATATATACATATGTATATACATATATATACATATATATATCTATATACATATATTTACAGATATATAAACATATGTATACATATATATATATATATATATACATATATACATATGTATAACGATGTACGATCCGGCGCCATTTATTACGTTACCGATGTGGCAGGTGTCCTTTGATCGTACCTTGTCTTGTTACAAGTTTGCCTGTTGATCGTCCTTACCCACTGTGTTTTCATGGAGAGGCGCTCACAGAGTTCCCATCATAACTTCCGGCCCTGAAGGGCTCCCCAAATCGGGAGCGCCTGACAAGCCCAACTGTTCAGCTTGCTGGCTACGACTCCTCTGCTTGGAAAACCTTTTTCTAAATCCAACTCCTTTTCCGCCACCTCTCCTTAAGAGAGTGTTTACAAACACCTTTCTTTCTTTCTTTTAGAGCTTATCTCTACCAAATCTCACCCCCCCCCCACATGCACTGAGGTTTTTTACTTATTACCAATTAGGCATGATTAGTTACCCCAAGTCAACCAATGCCGGGCGGTGACCTCTACTCTTGACCCCCATTCTTCATTTAGCTCAATAGAGATTTTAAAAACAACATTTCCGTTGTTGATAGATGTATAACACTCGTTTGTCTTTCTCTTAAAACCCTCACTCCGGCACTGATGTGATAAGCGATAACTATTTATTTTCCATTGAAATATTTTATTTCTTCTGGACATTTCTCATAAACATCTGTTTTTCCTTGACCAAGCGTCAGCATGGCCCCCCCCCCTGACCATACCTCATCGTCTCCCATCTTCTCTTCCTCTATTTGAAAAGCAAGATCATCTGGTGTCGCCAGAGATCTCGTCATATCCGCCCCTTCCTTTCACTTGTCAATTAGTCATAATTGGCATATATGCGACCTGCAACAGAAGCCTGATCCGAAACTAGTAATTCTACAATAAGTCAATAAAAACAACTGACAAAAATTGTTCATTCAGCATGAAAAAAAATGTTCTTGGATTTAAGGTTCTGGTCATACTGCTGTATATATTATAGTGCAGTATGTATGCGTGCATAAGTACTTTTATGTAGTTCATAGTTCTCATCATCAGAGAAAATGGCACTCATTCAATAACGAAACATGCACATATGCATTTATAAGCTTCCACAGCTCATGAATCATGGATTTTTATATTCGCCTACACATGCATTTTTAAATAGATAAATTCCCTTTTTTTTCACTTTACTAGTCCTTTTAAGGTGACTGCAACTACGTAAATGCAAAACAGTTTCTCTTCTTTATTTTCAGTCCTTCTGTATAACTGTAACTCATCAAACCATGTACATGCAAACATGGGGTTTCTTTCATTTTTTTTTTCATTTTTTCTTATTTACTTTCAGTCTATCTTCACAACTTAATCTATGTGCATGCAACCGTGAAAAGATAACCATGTTCAGTTCACTATCAAAGGAGTGCTCATACACCCTTTAAACTACTTGCTCATTTTCTCTTTCTCACAAATCATAAACAATCAGAAAAATATTTGCGCTTTTGATATTTGTTTTTTTTTCATTCTTTTCCTTTTTTAATAATGGCTTAGGGGCTGACTTTGGAATCCCTGAATGTAACCTTGGGTTTTGTCGATGGTTGCAGCTCATGCACGCTATCCAAGTTTTGGTAGTGGGCACACATTGGTATCCCCACTCCGCTCAGGTGTAGCATTTTCCAGTGCATCGAGCCAACTGATGGTAATAAGATCTTTCATCTCATAATTCACACGGACTCAAACAGAGATCTCTATTCATTTCTGGTGTCTTCTTTCAAACACTGTATCTCCGCATGACTAATTTATTGTTCATCCGTGGGTCTAATTGCTCTCCTTCAAATCACTATCTTCAAAAAAATCTCACTTAATTCTCACATGATTATCTGAAGCCAACAAAATGAAAACGAGGTAAATGTGGTATTCTGGTGACTGAAATAACTCTAACCAAACGTGGCACAGTCAAGTCACATTTACGCCTCTATTTAATTTATCTCTACTTGTTCAATGGCAATCCATTCTTCAGCTATGCAAAAGTTCAAATTTACCATCAATACTGTCGGTTTTAAATCTGAGCGACATGTTGAGCACATAAAAATTATAAGCTCTACTCTAGTACAGTGCTTGATTACAAAATTATCTAAAAACCAAGAATGCAATATCTTTACTCATAACATCATAAACCTCGAAGTCTTTTTCTTTTCTCCAGACGCATCTCTCTCAATCCTTTACACGAAGGGAAAGAACTGACGTCCTCAGCTCATGCACACCTCTTGGCATAGAGGCCAATGATATTTCATACTTTCACAATTTCAAAGCCTTCTCAACGACTGCATATTTAATTTTTTTCAA
>NC_136488.1:93476806-93994306 GCF_053919585.1 Euprymna scolopes | reverse complement strand
GTTTACACCCAAAATTGGTGAAGGAGTTTGGTAGTCTGTAAAGGTCAAAAATTTTACCTCTTGGCAGCCAAATTTTCACCCAAAAACTGATTAAATAACTTGCTGCATGTCTGACTACCCTTTATGTAAAATTTCAAATGTTTAGACCTAAAATTTGCTGAATAGTTTGCTAGAGACCGCAAAGGTCAAATCTTTTGAACTTTGACCCCTTCATAGCCAAATTTTCTGCCAAAAACCAATTAAAATGCTTGCGCTATGTTTGAATACACTTTATGTAAAATTTCAAATGTTTAGACCAAAAATTGGCTAAGAGGTCAAATTTTATTTAACTTTGACCCCTTAACATTTGTTTTGGGCTCAAATAAAGTTAAAAAGTTTAATCCATGTCTAAGGAACCTATATCTAAAATTTCAAATGTTTAGACCCAAAATTGGAGGAGTTTGGTAGAGTTTTCAAAGGTCAAATCGTTGAACTTTGACCTCTTGACAGCCACATTTCTGGCCAAAAACCAATTAAAAAGATTTTCCCAAATCTCGATACCCCTTAAGTCAAATTTCGAGTCTGTAGACTGAAAATTGACAGAGTGATTTCATAGGAAAATTTACACAGACAGACAGACAGAAACATAGACACACAAACAATTTCTCTTTTATAGATATATAGACCTTAGCTATCCAACATTGTTACCAATGCCAAATCTACCAGCAGTTTCAAGCCAGTTTAAATATGCACTTGATCCAACTACAGCATTAATAGTTAGAAGTAGATTTAAAATAACTATCAGAATACGTCAGGGTGGTCTCTTCTCTCCTGTTCTCTTCAATATTTTCTTGGAATTTGTAATGAAACTATGGTGCTTAGCAATGGGTTCTAATATTTGTTATGTTGAGGACATCACATGCGTTGTTGCTGTCTTCAATAAGTTGAAGCTTTCTACTTCTGAACTTGAAGCATCTTGTGAGAAATGAAGAATGTAAGTGAACCCAGGTAAATGTATAACCCTATACCCCCTTTGTCCGAGGGCCGCACCCGTCGCTATCCTGGTCCACGGGAGCATGTGATATTTTTTTTTTTTTAACCTCCGAACTACGAAAAACAATCTCATTCTGTTCTAAAACTGTTACCTTTCGCTGCTTCTTTTCTTTCTTATCTTTATTTCCACTGTCTTTTTTTTTTTTTTTAAAAACAATTATACTATCCTTGTTCCATTCCATTTCTTTTTCCTTTTAAAAAAACTGTCTATTTTTCTTTTTAAAAATTTTAAAGCGAGGCTGACTATTACTATTCTTTGATAACCTTGCTACACGACTTTTCGCTCGCATCTCTATCTGACCCATCAGACTGCTACCCGTGATAAGTTAGGGACATTATGCCTCCATCAATTTGCCTATACCTCTGTGCCCATATCTCCCCCTACTCCAAACTGGTCTTGGGGCTTGCTACTTTTCCCTTTCTTTTCTCTCTCTCATATAAGTGACAACATATGTGCGCACGTTCTTATACAATGCCGACGTATCAACCAGTTTAAACGAATACATATTTCATTTTCACTTTTTCCTTTCGGGGTGGGTGAAAAATCAATACTTTGCATATTAAGACAAAATATTCGTTAGGAGAGACTTAATCAGAAAAACACACCGATAACTATATACCCCCTTCGTTCGGGGGACCGCATCCATCGCTATCCTGATCTACGGGAGCATACTTGTGATGTACCTCTGGCCGTGTTTGTCACTCCCGGCTCATAGGACCATAGATGCAACTCGACAGGGCTACATTCCTAATCATCTAGTGGCTGACGCTATCTGCCTGATAGTCAGGGACCCAAGCCTTGGATTAACCACTAAGGAGGCTCCCCTATCAGCGGGTGCAAAGTACTGGAGCTGCTGTATTGCCATTTGGTGAATAGATTCTGGACCATGCAGTAGCTTCCGGTGGGGCCTCTTGATGCCATATTAGTGGGTAATTGTTACGACTTCATCTTATATTCTACAAAAAAAAAAAAAAAAAAAAAAAAAATTTCTTTGTTTCTTTTTCTCTCTTAGTTTCCCCTCTCTGTCCTGCTCTAAGCAAGTCTGACGACCTAGTCCACAAATTCCAAAACTCCATCATGACAAGTTTCAATAAAAAAATGTTAAAAGAAAAGGGGACCTTTTCTTGTAAGTAAGAAAAACATTAGATAAGTAAAAATGAGATTAGATAGACCGAGATTCGAACCTTGTAAGCAAGGTTCGAAATAGGGTCAAAAATGGAATGTAGAATTCGCATTGTTCAATTTAATATGAAATAGTAGATATGTTTGAGTAAAAGGAATTTTGATTCTTCAATTCTTTTTTATGAAAACTGAATTAAAATAAGGTCAGTTAGAAGAACGAACAATAGAAAATTAAAAACATATTAAAAAATAAGTTAGGTTGAAAAATAGGTTAGGAGAATTCTTTATTGGCAAAAGTGTGTTTAAGCCACATGAGTTTCTCACACGTGTGTGGCACATGTTTGAAGTAATACATGACATAATAGCAAAAAATGAATTCTCAATATAGTTTGCTAGTTTTAGGAGATAAGACAGATGGAAGACACAGCTGACATTGGTCAGAAGAGAGTCCCCCTTTGGAAGCGAAGGGTTAGAAAGTTTTAATCATGTAGTCGACTTTTGAATTCCTGGATGTCATAATTGCAACCGACCGAATGTAATAAAAAAACACATCATATTTTATAACTGCATCTTCATGTTGTGTCATTCTTCAACAATTAAAGGTAATGTGAAACATCTTTTATATGAGCATTGTGTCCAATCTAAGTAATGTGTCCCCCTCTCTATCATAAGTAATGCCTCTTCTGTGTTAAAGAACTGATCACCACCTCTCTCCTCTCTACAATATATGTAATAAGAATCTACAGAACTGTATAAATGTCTCTTCTTCCCCTCATCAAGATGTACCCCGTCTCTCTCTCTAATATGGTCCCCTATGCAACAAAAATACACAATTAAACCTAGATCTTCAACTTCCAACATAGGTCCCCACTACCATGTCTCCTTCTCCATCATCAGGGGTCTACGTTCTAACCTTCCAGAGGTTGAAACCCAATTACAGGAGACTAAACCAGACCTATTATTTCTAAGCGAAACTGGCATTGGACAGACTATTTCCCTAGATGAGTTTGTAATTAAAGGATACTCTAACTTAACTTCCAAATCTGACCCCCAAGATCGCCATGGGCATGGAATATGTGCCTATATTAGAGATGGCTTTCCATGTGGTAGGGACATCTCTAGAGAAGATCCTAACTTACCCTATATGTGCTTCTGGGTTGCACTTACTCACACTACTACGTTTATATTTACTCTCTATCGCCCCCACAACAGCGGAGTTACTATCTTTAAAAGCATATCTGAGAAAATTGAAGGATAAGCAGATAGGACATGGTCAATGTTCACAATGTGGAATGGTTGACCCACTCAAACAAGGCCGATGATGAGGGGAGGTCCTGTCATGATTTCTCCATTGCTTATGACCTCACTCAGATTGTTCACGAACCCACCCATGTACCCAACACTGACGGCCAGTATGCGAGTCTCCTGGACCTTTTTCTCACAACTTGCCCTGAACTATGTTCAGTTTCCGTTCTGTCTCCTCTTGGATCTTCTGACAACTCTGTTGTATCAGTTGAGATAAAAATGAAATGTAATAAGTCCTCAGACGTACCTCTCAATCGTACAGTATATCGATACACTAAGGCTGACTGGGATAGCTTCCGTACATTTATATCGGATCTACCTCTGCATTCCATGTTTAAATAGGATGTGTCCTCTATAGTATCAGACCTGACGGAATGGTTAATTGTAGGTATAGACAGTTTCATACCCTCAAAAAAGTTCCAGGAAAAACTTAACAACCAGTTATGGTTCTCTCCAGAATGTGGTGCTGCTATTTCGCACAGAAATCACTTTTTCCATTGCTTCCAACGTAATAGATGTATGGAGACTAAAGCCACTTTTAGGACTGCCAGCAACCATTGTAAGAAAGTAATAAAGAACACAAGAGTTGTATGCTCAGTCTGTTAAGTCCAAAGTAGCTGAGCAGCGGCTTGGTTCCCACTAGTTTTGGCAAATAGCAAACAAAATCCTGAACAGAAGTGTGTGCTCTATCCCAATTATTATCAATGAACCGGAGGTAATCTCGTCAGCATCAGACAAAGCCAAACTCTTTGCCAAGAACTTTGCGGCTAATTCTATCCTTTGTGACCAAGGCCGCCAATCCCCAATATTTCCTCCTGTATCAGAAAACATGCTATGTGATATACATATATCTGTACGTGATGTTGCCAAGCTAATCAAAAACCTTGATTCCAGTAAAGCAACAGGCCCTGACGGTATTCCAATTATAGTATTCAAAAAACTTCAACCAGAACTAGCGCCCATACTTACAAAACTGTTTAAATGTTATCTTAAGGAGAATTACTTCCAATCACCCTGGAAAATCTCATCAGTATGCCCTGTATTAAAGAATTCAGGTGATCGCTCATCCCCCTCTCAGTACAGGCCAATAAGTCTCTTGAGCGTCATGAGTAAGTTGCTGGAATCTGTTAAATACAGAAGTAATCAACCATCTCAACAAAAATAACCTTTTTAGTGACACTCAATATGGTTTCCATTCTGCTAGATCTACAGCAGATGTGCTTACAGTTATATCTCATAGGATTAGCAAATCTCTCAACGAAGGCAAACTTTCTAGGGCAATTGCTCTTGACATATCAAAGGCCTTTGATAGAGTATGGCATAAAGGTTTACTTCACAAGATCTCCAGCTACGGTATAGCTGGAAATGTCTTAATTGTTAAATCATTTCTCTCTGATAGGTTCATAAGAGTAGTAGTTGATGGGCAAAAATCAGAAGCACATAGTATTAATGCTGGAGTCCCTCAGAGGCCATCCTGGGCCCAACTATTTTCCTGATCTACATTAATGATCTTCCAAATCACATCCTTACATCATTCGCAGACATTTATGCTGATGGCACTAGCAAGTTCTCTCTGATTCTCTCTCCTCTGAACATGAGCACGGGGTACAATGGGAAAAAGGAGTGGGGGGTTACTTTTAATGCATCTAAAACCAAGCTTCTATCTTTACATCATCAACATTCTGATCCACATCTGGCATCAATTGAAATGAATAGCTCTCGTCTTGGGGAGGCCTCCTGTTTTGACAAGCTTCTGGGCTTGACCTTTACTCCTGATCTTAAATGGAACACGTACATCAAATCTGTTGCCAAGGCCGCTGGAAAAATGGTGGGATCCTTCTATCGATCCAGTAGATATCTCACTGCTGATGCTATTCTCTATCTATATAAGAGCCAGGTACGTCCAAGGATGGAATACTGTTGCCACATATGAGCAGGAGCTGCTAGAAAAGACTTATCCTGCCTTGATAGAGTTCAAAATAGACTTCGTAGCCTTGTAGGAGATGTCCTTTTCTCTTCCCTGCAACCTCTATCTCACAGAAGAAATGTTGTGAGTTTGTCTCTGCTTTATTGTTATTTTTATGGCAAGTGCTCGACTGAGCTCCAATCTATGGTCCCCCACTCGCCAAACTTTCACAAGAAACACTCGTCTAGCTGAAAACGCTATCAATAATTCCACCCACTCTTTATCTGTGCCTAAACATAAACGTTGATTCCATGAACAAAGCTTCTTTCTCAGAACTGCACGTCCGTGGAATTATCTTCCGTTTTCCTGCTGACTACAATATGGTTGTCTTCAAGCCCAACGTAAACAAGTTCTTGATTAGCCGTTCCACTTAAGTTAACAAATTTACCGAATTACCATTACTAACGATTACTATATTGTCCAATTGACTACTTTACACTCTAAACACTTATCAAGGCCCTGAGGCCACTTGAGGATAAGTGGTTATGCCTATGTAAAAAAAAACAAAAAAACAAGAAACAAACAAAAAAAAAAACAAAAACAAGTGGTACTGTTGGGTAGTTGTCTGACCTAAGCCTCTGTGGTTGAATTTCTTCTGCAGGTGTACTGGTGTCAGCAGATGGGTGCTACTCAAAGTTGCAGCTGGAATATCAGTGTTCCGGGCAGAGCTGAAAAATCAATCAGTTTTTCTCCACAAGCACAGATATCAATAATGACAATGCTGGAGATGATTTTCAGACAACAAAGTTAACTATTTGACAAAACAAAAACAATTCAATATATTTATAATCTCTCATACCAAAGGAAGAGTTTAGATCATTAGATTTAAGCAATTAAGTTTCTGGTTACAGGTGCTTTTCCTTTAAAAGGTAAAATAAAATCTTAATTTGTTTCTTTTTCCAATAGCTTTCTTTCACTTGGCAATTCCAGGCTAGTTCTCAATGACTTTCTAGTGCAGGTTGTACAACTTAAGTTCATCTGGCTAATTCCCCAGCTAAGAACAAGAGCTTTCTCACTTAGCTCTTATGGGGGCTTCTGCCCCCCCTCCAGGCGGGGTGAGAGCAATGTGCAGGTCTAGATGCCAGCCAGTAAAAAGACCCTATTTCTACAAAGACAATGGCTTTTTATAAAACTGGCCTCTTCCTCCTCTGTCATTTGAAGATTATTTTTCTTTCTTTTTTTTTTCCCTCTGAACTTCTTTCTCTTTCGTAACCATATCTCTCCCGAGGTTCAATTTATTTATTTATCTGTCCAACTAACTTATCACTGGCTTGGTAGTCTGATAGTTAAATACAACAGGTGGGCCAAATGACAACATCTTCCAGACACCAAAGCAGACATTTTGAACCCAAGTTATTGTACCTGTCTCACTCAATTAGTTAAAATTCATTTTCACCAAACCCAACTAGAAAAACAATCCCTTGATCCCAAGAAACCTATTATCAGATTTTATATTTTCCTTTCATTGAAACAGATACCCTTTCTCCGATGGATAGCATCTAATGAACGTCTGTCTTTCCTTGACCAAGTGTCAGCATGGCCCCTCTTAACCATACCTCATCCTCTCTCATCTAACTGAACCTGGCATCGCCCGGGATCCTGTTATAAATGCAAAATCTTTTACTCTTTTGGAGAATCATACTGCAAGATCGAGATATTAACAGCCAAGAAAAAAAAAAATTACAACAAATGACTTATCAAACATTAAAATTAAATTTTCTACCGACTCTTATAGTTTTGAAGTATGGAAATTGATTATAAGAATTATAAGCTTTGAATTTATTATCATTAATTTTACTTATGCGAACATAAGATCAACATGGCGTTAATTGATCATTAGTATCAGACTAGACCTAAGTTGGTGGGTTTGGAGGGGCATGCCAGTCACAGAATTAGGACCAGTAACTTAAAAAAAAAAAAAAAAAAAAAAAAAATTTAATTATCAACAACAAAAAGTGATGTAGACATTTGATTTTGTGTGAAGAAAATTTTTTAATGAATTCTAATTTTAAAATAAAATGAATTCTAAAAGTTTCAGAATGTTAAACATTCACAGACTGATAGAAAATTAAATTTGAATGCATATATGTGTGCGTATGTACATATATATGTGCATGTGTGTGTGTGTGTATATGTGCACATGTGCAGATGCGTACATGTGTGTGTGTATGTGTGTGTGTGTGCATAAGTCAAAACCTTAGATTTTTGATAGTATCCTAGCTAGACAAAGAACACCTTATAGATGAAAGGTGGAATCTATCAAATACCAATAAATACTACAACTATTAAAATCAGCTCTATGGTTAGGATTTAGAGTTAAACAAAGTTACAACTTAGAAATATACAAAATTATGACATTATTGAGTATACAAGTTCCAAACATCAAAACTTTTGTGTATGATCATTTCTGAAAAAATATTTTTTAAGTCTCTTCATCAGTACAAAAATCGAAAAAATAAATATTTTGTCAATAATCCAATCAGTAAACACAGATTTTGTATTTTTTTTTTATAGATCTTTGTTTTTTTTATAGATCTTTGTTGAGGTTAATTTTTTTTAATACTTGGTGATGATTATGTCATAATTTTGTATATTCCTAAGCTATCACATGCACACATATCACACTTATTACTAATGAGGATTGGCTCAGTGGTAGCGCTTCAGCTTCCAGACTCTGGGGTTTTGTTAATTTATTCATTGCGGACTATTATCTTCATCTTTCTTAGTTGTTGTTTCATGACATTTCGGCCAACTATTCCTCTGGCCTTCGTCAGTAACCGCGATGGAATAGGAACTCCAAATCTCCTAACTGCATTCTCAGCAATTACAGCCATCCATAGTTGTTCTCGTCTCACCACGTTTTGACCAAGTAAGCCTCTAGCCAGCTTTGGGTAGAATTGAAACCACTATCTTCAGACAATTCTCACCTGGAACTGTAGAGATTCAATGTCTCTATCGACTGCGCCATGGGCCCCGAAGGAATAGTTGGCAGAAACGTTGTGAAACAACAACTAAGAAAGATGAGAATAATAGTCCGCAATAAATAAATTCTCATCTCAATAATGAATTCCAATTAAATAATATATATCTGGGGTTTTGGTTTTGAATTTCATTAGGTTCAGCCATGTTGTAGAGTCAATAATAAAATGCGCATCCCTGGATAATTATATTTAAAAAAAATTATTTCCAATTAGTATTTAGGTAGTGTTAAAAGTATCACATGAAAAATAAATCCTGGGCCCAACTCTCTTCCTGATCTACATCAATGATCTCCCAAAACACATCCTTAAACCATTCGTTGACATCTATGCTGATGACACGACCATCTATGGCAACACATCCAAGACTGTAAATGACAAAGTTCTCTCTAATTCTCTCTCCTCTGATCTTGAGCGCGTGGTACAATGGTGGAAGAGGTGGCTAGTCACTTTTAATGCATCCAAAACCAAGCTTCTATCTTTACATCATCAACGCTCTGATCCCCATCTGGCATCAATTGAAATGGATGGCTCTTGTCTTGGGGAGGCTCCATGTTTTGACAAGCTTCTGTGTTTGACCTTTACTCCTCATCTGAAATGGAACTGTTGCCAGGGATGCTGGGAAAATGGTGGGATCCTTCTACCGCTCCAGATGATATCTCACTACTAATGCAATTCTCTATCTGTATAAAAGCCAAGGTCCAAGGACGGAGTACTGCTGCCACATCTGGGCAGGAGCTGCTAAAAACAGCCTATCCTGCCTTGACAGAGTACAAAATAGACTTCATGGTTTAGTGGGGGATGCCCTTTTCTCTTCCCTGCAACCTCTCTCCCACAGAAGAGACATTTCGAGCCTGTCTTTGTTTTATCGTTATTTCCATGGCAGGTGCTTGTCTGAGCTCCAATCCCTCGACCCCCCCTCGGCAATCTTTCACGAAAAACATCCGTCTGGCTGAAACTACTGTCAATAATTTTCCCCACTCTTTATCTGTGCCTAAATCCAAACGTAGATTCCATGAGCAAACCTTCTTTCTTAGAACTGCACACCAGTGGAACTCTCTGCTGCTTGCCTGTTTCCCACCTGACTACAACTTGGACGTCTTCAAGTCCAACATAAACAAACTCCTGACAAACCGCGTCCTTAAGTAAGACACTATCAAAACCCCCAATACTAATGAATACTACAATACTATCTCATTGATTACTGTACACGCAATAACCCTTATCCCTGAGTGGCCTTCGGGCCTTGATAAGTGGTAACCCCCATGTAAAAAAAAAAAAAAAAAAAAAAAGAAATATGAGGTAATACACATTATGAGCAAGGATTGCCTCAGTGGTAAAGCCTCAGGATCCAGACTGGGATCCTGGTTTAAAACTTTGTTAGGTTCAGCCATGCTGATGAATTGTATAACAAAACATTCATGGATAATTATATTTAAAAATATATACATTATTTTGATTTCTTGGCTATTGATCATACTTCAAGATTTATGCAAGAAAAAAATTTTACTGCGTGTTGTAAACTTTTGCAAGACACTAAATGGAGTATTTTGTCATGGAGAAAAAATTTTTTATAAATCATGCAATGTGAAAAAAAAAAATAAAAAAATAAAAATTTAGATGCATTCATTCCTGAAATAAACTGATTATTTTTTTTAATTGATAATCATTTAAATAAATACAAAAGAAAGAAAAGTGTATTAACATCACCCAATGTGTTTATTTCAAATCATATCAAATGATTTCCATATTTTTTTTAATTAAAATCCATCATATCATCTTTCTTAAATGGAATGAAACATTTGTAAAGAAGCTCCAAGCACACGGCCAGTGAGCATCTTTTACCACCTTCCTGGGAAGAGGCGGGGTGGGGGGGAGGCTAACAAGCTTCTGCCTAAGCTCTGCAGTCATGGTAGCAGCAGCAGCGCAACCAATCTTAATGAATGCTCAACTGCTATAATAACCATTTTATATATATATATATATATATATTAAATAAATGCAATATTTGACAATGTAAGTTCAAACAACAAAACAAAAAATATGAACTTCTCATACGAATGTCACTATTCACTGATGTTTTAATGAGATATATATATATATATACACACACACACTTATGCATGTTTGAGTTGACAAATTAGAAAATAAAATAAGTTTCTTTTGAATTTGAGAACTCAAATATAGGTGTATGGTTTATAAGCTTCAGTGTATACAACATCAAAAACATTGAAGATAAACACTCTTGAGAGTTTCATTATATTCTTGTTTTATTATTTTAACTTGTATATATATATATATTTTTTTTTTCCTTCAAGCACTCAGTGTGTGGTGTGAGGAGGGGGAAAGGAATAGTGTTTGTGAAAAGCTTTGCCAGTTGAACACACTTATCAAATTCAAGATTACTGCAGATGTGCACATCTCGAAGTTATCACAAAGATTTTGCATCATGTTGTAGTAAGAGTAGTTATAAGAGGAGTAGCAGCTGCAACAATAAATAGTAGTAATAGTGAGGAGGCGAAAGTGAGCACCCCCCAGCCCCCTCCAAAAATATTTTGGAATTTAGAGATTCAAATTACAATTAAAATTTTTTACAACGAACATTCAAGAAAAAAAAAAAAAATCGTTTGTTTTTAAAAAGGTCTATACAATCACGAAATTAGTTGTTGATAATTTAGCTTTTTATTTTATTATTTATAAAAAAAAACTTTTTTTTTGTATTTACTTCTAATACAAATTAAAAAAAAAATGTAACTAAAATAAGGACCTTGTAAATGTCTTAAAGGGAGGAAGAGATAAAACTAAACTGCTAAAGAATTTTGTAGCTCCTGCATATAAAAAAGTTTACTCTATAACAATGCCGCTTCCAACAAGTACAATATTTCCAATATAAGAAGCTTTTAGAGAACTCAAAAAGCCCAACTGATGCAATACAAATCATTTTTGTATGCAGAAGGTATATTACAAAATATCCATAAACAGTCACAATTATTAAAAGGACAAAATTTATTGGAAATAGATTTTCTTGAATAAAAAAAAAAAAATAAAGCAATATGATAAAAACTAAATTAAAAAATGGGAAGGTCTAAGAGATTTCTAGAAGTAGAGTATGAAAATAAATAGTCATGAGTTCCGTCAATCTATCAACATTAGAAACAGCATTTTATGAAATCATTTTTTTCTGCTTCTTTCACTTTAGGAGAAAAAGGCTAGGTCAGCACCCCCCCCCCTTCCGATTCACTCATAGTGGCACAGGCCAAAACCCACCCTTGCAATAATAAAATGAAAAAAAAAAATGTTTTTTTTTTTTTTACATTTACAATATTTTCAAAGACATGACATTACAAAATAATGTTTAAACAAAAAAAAATAAATAAAAAAGTAATTTAAATAGTGGGTTGACGTCAGTTGGTAGTCATTTTGGAATCTACATAATGAGTGTTCCAAGAGGAGGTACATTGTTATAAGTTTGATATACTGTTTCATCATCCTGGACATGGAGGCTCATCTGCTTTACAAGTTTTGGTTGATGTACAGAGTCTGAAAATTAACTTTGTGAGACTAGATCAGCTTTTTTAAAATGTTCAAACTTTTGCTTTTATTTTAAATAATAATAATAAACTTAACATTTAGTAAAGTCGGATTTTCATGGGGAAAACAATGTTTGATTAAGTGAGGGCTAAAGTGATGCTATGATAAAAATGGACCGGAAAGAGAGTGGGAGGGGGGGGGAATACAGAAGCATGAGCATTCATAGGTTTAAGCAATACGCATTGAAGATTTTCACTGCATCAAGTAATTTTTAAAAAGTTTTATCATCTCGTTCAAATGATTACCAAAAAATAGAAAATGATAAAAAATGCTAATTAATGTAAAAAATAAAACTTAAAATAAAAATTAATTTAAATAAGAAAACGAAAATTTAAATTAAAAAATCTATTAACAGTATATCCAATTTTTCTTCTACTTAAAAAAAAAAAAAAAAAAATCATAATTTAACAAAATCAATGAGATTCCAAAACTTTCACTTCTCACCAAAGCATATTCTTTCTATTTGTACAACTAAAGATATTTTAATTTAATCATTTTTTTTAATTTTATTTTTTTATGAAATCTGATATTTTATAATCTGATTGAGTTTTTATTTTAAATAAATGCTCAAATTACAACTAAGAATAAAATGTAGATACATGCCCAATGCTTGCTTTAAAAAATGGTAAACAGTATAGAATTACCATTATTATTATTATTATTATAAGCAAATGAACAGTTTTTTTTTTTTTTTTTTTAACTCACAATAATCAAATAGTCAATAAATAAGATGGGCTTCCCATTGACTCTTAACACTGAATGCCAGCAGTGGAGGAGGTGGTGTTGTTAAATGTCGCAGTGATGGTAGCCCCTCAAATCCTTTAAAGTATGTAACTTGTAGTTCAGGCATCAACTGATAACTGAAGTTGCAGACCATAAGCACAGCCTCATTGTGTCCGTAGTGGGGGCAAAGACTGCAGAATGGTGGAAGAAGTAAGAAATACAAATGTGATTTCATTTTTGGACAATTGCTGATTTGACGAAGAAGTAGAATTTATCTTCTTGCAAATGATTTAGTATTCTTCCATAAGTTGCCATTGACGACCACAGCATCAATAGATACGGATAAATGTTTGGTAGAAGTAACTTCAGAAAAACTTTTTCCACCAGAGTTATATCTGCAAAGAAAGAGAAATTAAAAGGAATGAAAGTAAACGTTGTCAGTGGTAAAACACAAATATGAAGAAATAAATGGATAAAAATGATTCTTCAGAGATCAACAATATCGATTTTTTTTTTTTTTTTACAATATTATAACTAATGGAATTACTATAAATTTGATCAAAATTATCGATCTTTATCTAAAAAAAATTCCAAAATATACAACACAGCATTTGAAAATCAGCTTTTAAAGTCTTTTTTGTTTGCAAAATTATTGTTATCATTAAGCAGCAAAGGATATAATGGGACCTAATGCTGAGACTGACAGCATCATCAACGATGGAAATTTACCTTTAGGGGTTTTTTGACCTCATTATCTAATTGCAGTCTTTTATATCACTTGCAGAAGATGTATCATGATGGCTTCATTTAAAAAAAAAATAAATAAATAAAAGCAGCAGCATTTTGTCTGTGATTCTACTTTCTGAAACAGCTTACCAATAGGGATTGTGGTGATGTCAACCATATCCAGGTATAGCATATTTTACATAACTTCCTGCACTTTGCAATTTTTTTGCCAATATAATTGATTTACTTATTTTTATTTATTTACTAGCTATACCCGGCCACGCGTTGCTGTGGCTCAGTTTGTTAAAATGGAACACATTCAAGAAAAATTGCATTTTGTTTGTTTATTTACTTTTATTATTTTTTGCAATTTTTTTTTTAAAATCAATAAAAGTTGTTACTTTTTCCCCCAAAAAAAGATTAATTTTTTACCATAAATTGTTATGTAAAAGTTTTTTTTTCAGGAAAACTTTCACTTTTTTTTTTTTTTTTTTTAAAAAGAAATTTGGCAGTAAACGTTTCTCTTTTAAAACGGAATTTTTATTATAAAAAGAACAGATGAATGCTTTACATGAACACTGTAAATAGTTAGGTGACAGTAGAAAAAAAGTTTGATTCTTTTTTTTTCAAGAGAATGTACAAATAATTTTTTTTTAACAGATGTTCAGAAAATAAACAGAAAAATACTTCCATAAATTATGCAGAAAAATAAATAAAATGTTGATTTAGTGTTTCAACATTATGCTTATAAATTACGATAAAACTTGCTGAGTATGCGCTGTTTTACGGTTGTTGTAAAAATGGAACGGAAACTTAAATTTTGCTCCGTTTTAATCTTTCTTAATTTTTTTAATTGTGCCCCCCCACTCCAAAGAATATAACCAAAACAGTAACATTCAACAATTGTACTTTATGTATATAAAACACAAAATATTTTTAAAAAAGTTAATAACGAAAGGGAAATAATTCCATTTTTAAACGAAAAAGTCAGTTTGGTATATCTTTCTGTTATTTTTTACATAAGTCCAGCTTACCAATCACATTGGAAATGTCGACATTTATAGGTTGCCGGATACGTTTACAACGAATAAACACTCCAATCTACCCATGTTAAGAACGGCTTTCGGAATAGACACCCCTAACCTTGTCAACATACCCGAAAAGCTATAAAAGTTGACGTGTCGAATGTGAATGATGAGTTGGATGTAATGTAAAAATGTACCAAATTTAAAAGGGAACGAAATTCAAATTTCCGTTCCATTTTTACAACAACCGTAAAGCAGAGCATTTTATGCAAATTTTACCTAACTTACTGTATTACTGCTATTTTTTTTTTAAGCAAAAAAAAAAAAAAAAAAAAAAAAAAAATACTTAGGTTTGGCTATAAATTCCTAAACTCATTTCACCCTAAATAATTTAGGTGACTGAAATAGGAATCTAATTGAGTCTTTAATTTCCTGAATAGTATGTAAGAAATTCATTTTTTTTAGAGTTATATTGAATTCATTAATACGGACTTTAGGGGCTTTTTTCGTAATGTTACTGTAAAAATTATTTTTTTATTGTTACAAATTACGATGCTTTATTTATATAAAAAAAAAACAAAAATAAATTCTTGCGTTTTTTTATTTATTACTGAAAACCATAACTTTAGTAAAGGTATTTTTTGTTTAAACAAAATAAAACATTTTCACTAAGAGTTAAGTAAAAGTAATTAGTTCATTATATTCTGCGATCATTATTTGATAAATACTGAAATTTTCATTAAAATTGGTTAATTTCCTGATTTTTGGTGAATTTTTAAGTAAAGGGAGGGGTCAAAATGTTTATACACTTTGAGCGTCGGCATTCATTTTGTCTGTACCTACCATTTTTCGATGAATATTTGATAGGAAAGCGACCACGTGTGATTAATTTATGTTTTTTCAGAGAGGGTATTTTTTTTTTTTTTTTGCAAGAAACAAATCATAAACTCAAACTTTTTATAATAAAAGTTAAATTGAAATATACTGCGGTGCAACATATTTTGAAATTAGAAAAAAAAAAAAAAAAAAAAACTTTGTTTTAGCATGTTAAAAGTATTTAGGTTGGTAGAAAATTAAATTCTACTGTATTGGTATCATTTTTTTTTTTTTTTTGCTGTTGTTTCTTGCTGTTTACAATTTTAAACTAAATACTTCTAAATTAAGCGAGGTTGCTTGGATCGTATTTTAAACTAAACTTCGGAGGTTGGAATGCCCCCCGCCCCGCCCACCTAAAATGTACTTGGAAAATCGATTTTATAGCGAAATTTAAAAATGGTTAGCAAAAAAAAAAAAAAAAAAAAAAAAAAAAAAAAAAAAAAAAAAAAAAAAAAAAAAAAAAGGTGAAAAACAAAACAAATAATCAATAAATAATTGTTACTAAAGGCAATAAAATGCTACTTTTTTTTACTTACATGAATGAGTTTATTTTGTTTTAAAGTATTTTCAAGCGCTTTTCTTTATTTTTTAATCTAAAATTGCGGATGTGTGGGTGCCAAATATCTCCAGATTTTCTAGAATTCCCCGCTAGATGGCAAACGAAATCTCCAGATCTAGCAGGAAAACCGCTAAATTGGAAACACTGGTCACGTGACAGGAAGCGGTAATAAATAATTGTCCCTAAATAAAAAAAATGGCCTATCGGTACAAAGAAAACCACCTATTTATTATAGGAAAATTAAGTATAATGTTATAATTAAAAATATATAAGAACACATGGGTATAGTAAACATACCAAAACGTGGAAGCCATCCGTCCAGTGGTTCTTTAGACAATTAATTGCGAACGAACCAAGACTTACATTTTTATATATATATATAGATTAAAATAATATCGATTAAGCACAATAGTTTCAGATTAAAAACAAAAAATGTTTAGTTTAGCATGTGTTCATTTTTTTTAAGTTTTAATTTTTAAATACGTCATTACTTTTGGAATGAAACAAACATTTTTGTTGCTTACTTATCAAAGATTTTCATACTATTAAGCTCTCCTCACATCAACAACTGTTCAAGTAAATATTGAATATCTATATAATTATAAAACTCAAATGACCTTGCAACCCAACATCTGGTTTATGACTTCCATTTGCACATGCGTACATAAACAAATAATCAATGCGACAATAAAACATTGTTTTACTGTGTATGCTTTCAGCATCTCAATTGTTTTTTTTTTCGTTTAAATTATCCAAATAAATAATTGTTAATACTTTCTGCATTTTTTTTTTACATCATTCATTTCCGTATTACGTTTAAGTTATTTTAACGCAATTTTATTACAAATAAATCTACTTCAACCCATTGCCAACCATAAGAGCATTTTACAACGGCGATTTACCTACTGCCTTCATTTTTTTTTTAAATTTATTCTCCATTTTTTAATACACCTTTCTTAAAAACATTCATACAGTTTCTTCTACACTACCAACATAATAAAATAACCCCGAAAATAATAAATGCGGCAATAAAATGTATTTTTTTACTGTGTACGTTTTTCAGCGTCCCAATTGTTATTTTTCGTGTTTAAATTAAAAGATATATCAAAATTTGAATTTAACTTTAAGTATCTTTGGTATCTGTTCAGTGCACATTTACCTATAAGTATGGCAAACCACTTCTAATTCAATGGCTGTAAATTTTTTTTTTTCAAAAATAAACAATTATAAACAGAACAACTCATAGAATTCTATATATTCTTCTTTCATTTTAATATACTTTCATAGAAATATTTGTTATGTCACAAAAAACTATTTTCTTTATGTCACAAGTGTCACGTTCATACATTAATTCCATAGCTAATATAACATACTGACCCAACGGGTCACGGGTAGTCTAGTATATCTATACTCCTTTAAATTTCTTTTTCTTTTTTTGTGTATTGATATTCATATTAACACTTTTTTCTATTTATTTAAAACGAAAATACAACTTTCTTATATATGGGTCGTGGAATTGAATTCATCTGCAAAAGATCTAGCTAATTCACATATTCTTTTAAACACTCATTTTAATTAATTCCTTATTAGTTTTTTCGGTTTTCTTATGGGATGATCATCTTTAGTTAACTATTACATGTAATTATATTCATGCAGATATTCTACATGATTTATATTTGCGTAATATTTGCATAAAACAAACCTCTTTCTATATATAATATGTCTTGACCAACACACCGACTATTAGTGACAAAAAGTCTGAGATTGGCATTTCTCTGAAAAAAACAATAAGTGTTGTCAGAGAAAATGTTTTCAAAACATTCCAAAGTTTTACCTAAAAAAAAACTTCATATAAAAAATATCTGAAGAGAGCTGAACAAGGCTTGAAACGTGTTATAAAAATATTTTTAAATATTAAAAAATGATAAAAGTCTGAAAAACCTACAATTGTTGATGTCTACACTCATATATATATATATATATATATATACATACACACACGCACCACCTTTTTTGGTAATTTTATAAATTCCATATCTCAGCAATATTGATCAGAATTTAATAAATGAAGGCTCATTAGAAAGCTAATGACCTGAATTGTGTAGTGGACTTTGTAACATTTGCCCGTAAGGTTGCACATTAAGAGGATCATCCAGAGCCTATTTTTGGTACTTTTTTATAGCCGTAAAATGATTCAATTGTAGTTTTGCATATGAATTACAAAATATCTGATATTTCCCCAAAACCTCTGGCCTTTATCAAGGGGAGACTAAAACTTGCTGTTATGATTTCAAATGATCTGAAATAACAGCAAGGGGATTCCAAATATTTCTCATATGCTATATCTCCCTTCTTTGGTTTTCATACATAAAGTAAATTTCACAACGTATAAGTATTATTTGATACTGGAGATATTCATAATCGTATCCTATTCCCAAAAGAGATATAACATGAGAAATATTTGGAATGAAGTCTCCTTTGCTGTTATTTCAGATCATTTGAGACCAAAGCAGCAAACTTTAGTCTCCCCTCCAGGGCTAGAGGTTTTGGAGAAATATATAAAATCACTTTGTGAAAGTCATCCAATGCATGGAAACCCGATGTTGCCCAGGATTGGATGAGGATCAACAAATGTTTCACCCTCCCATATTTTATCATCAAAATCGATGAAATGGACCATTTTTTTTATCAAATCAATTAATTGCCTGCTTTAGTTGGGGACCCACCGCAGTGCACAAAAAGGAAACTTCACATGCCTCCCAGTAATGACTTAGGCCACAATAAATTGTAGTTTACATTTTCTTGGCCTTCGGGGCAACATCAAAGTGTAGTATCTGTTCTTCAGATGCTGCACTTCTATTTCTTGTTCTCTTTCGGTGGAGGAGAAATCCTTCACGACTGAGACAATTTTTATTTTTGTACCTTTTCTCCACGTTAAAAAACGACCCTGGTGTCTAACTCTGTCCCGTGGGGAGGCATAGTAAATAGGTACATTACACTGTGGAGAACTTACTGCCGATGTTATAAAAGTTTTATATATAACAGCTTGAATTAAAGTTTAAGATGCAAAAGTCAAGAATCATGGTTTAATTGTGCTCTAAACAGAAACATTTCGAACGCACCCCTGTCATATCAAAGAACCTACTGTTGATTTTATATGTTGGGCCTTTCTGCTTGTGCCGTAATAAAGCTTCTCATATGCACTTGTGATGTTAGACAGTATAACTCATTAACTTCTTTCATCAGATTTTTTCGATTGATAATTATCGAAAACATTCCAATAAAAACCCTATCTAGGAACACTACCTATCACAAAGTACATTTGTGTGAAATTTAGAAAAATCGGCCCAGCTGTTTAGGAATCCATAAATAATGCACTCCCACACAAAGTTCCTTTTTATTTTTATATAATAGTATGTGTTTGTATATATAAATGAATCTGAAAAAAATATTTTCATTAATGAAGCAAACATATCAAGATAAAAAAAAAACTACCTGGTTAAGAGAAGCAATTCATAAATTAAAAAGATATAATAAAGTATTATGCAACTTTATATATTATCAGATTTGTTTACACACACACTCACACGTTTGTGTGTATACAGCATAATCATGTTGACACACCAGTTCTTGTCGGATCACCGAAATTAAGCAACGTTGAGCCTGGTTAGTACCAGATGGGTGACCACTTAGGAATTCTAGGCACTGTATGTGCTCTCCGCTTATCTCAGTATTTGCTTCCAATCGTCCTGTACATACACTTCACTTGCCACTAGTATTTAAAAATGTTGATTCAGGAGGTGTGGTTGAAGATTGCGCACCTCCTGCCACAAAAATTTCATGCATAGGCACCCCTTCATGGGTATCCCTAGTCTGTTAAAGACTGAAGGAGCGCGCGTGTGTGTGTACACACACACAAGTGGTGCCAAAAAGAAAGTCTGCATTTGTCATTTTTTTTAAAAACTGTAAATTTAAGCTGAATTGAATGTAACTGTTTAAACAACCTATACCTCATTTGATTCGCCTTTTATTCCTATGTAATTTTATCTGTTTATATTTGATTTTTAATTGAAGTATCCTAGTGTTCACGTCAATTTAAAAAATTAACTTCAAATTGAGAAAGTAAAAAAAAACTCTGCAACAACAAACGAGATTAAAACCAGCTTAAAATATCCGCCTTTTAAGCAATAAAGCATCTTTAATTGTAATTGTTGTTGTTCCAGGTTATACAATGTAACATTTAGTCCATATGCCTCAACTTTCTCTTAGTGATTGTCAGGAGCTCATTAATCTCCACTTTTCTAGTTTATCCAATTGAGAAGTCATTCACAGGTTGAAATGTGATGAGAAAACAGTACAAATGACTGTGCAAAAGCAACAAAACACTGGTAGTATTCATGATGCTCCTACATCTGATCGTCTAATAATTGCATCTTACAGGGAAGACAATGCTATCAAGATTCGCAGCCTCAGAAACAGATCTGAAACGGCTCCCCAAATTCAACAACAATGTAATCTTGTTAAAAAGTGCTCTCTTTCTACAGTTAAGAACCAATTAAGGGAATTTAATTTGCGAGGCTGTGTTGCAAGACGCAAGCCAATGATTTCTGTAAAGAATAGAAAGCACCATCTAGACTTTGTCAAATGCAATGAAGATCATGATTCTTCATATTGGTCAAAAGCGATTTTTAGTGGCGAAAGCAAGTATAATAGGCTAGGCAGTGATGGTAGGCAGTACGTCCATCGAAGGAAGGATGAAGAATTAAATCCTAGGTACACAGTTTTAACGCTGCAAGGTGGTGGAGGTTCAGTTTTGGTATGGGGCGTTATTAATACCAATGGTCAAGGGCCTATAGTTTTGCTTGTAAGGTCGAATTAATTCGACCAAGTACATTAATGTTGACTGAGCATTTTCTACCCTACTTTGGCCGGAATTTGGATGATAATCCCATTTTCATGCAGGATAATGCTCCCATTCACACAGCTGGCAATGTCAAGAGGTTCCTTGAAGAGCATGATATTCTGTGTTTTGATTGGCCTGCACAATCTCCAGACCTCGATCCTATCGAAAACTTAGGACATTACATCAAGCAACAGCTACGCAATGATAAAATTTAAAATTTGGAAAAACTTTGGGCAAAAATTAAAGAAAAGTGGGATTGCCCTTTCCCCGGAGTATTGTTGCAGTCTAATTCAAGGAACTCCCAAAAGATTGCAGAAGGGCTATGCTACTAAATATTAGCTAGTTCATTGTGTTCTTGTTGTATTTGTGTTGCATTAATGTCCTAATGTAACATTTAAATAACAATTTTCCATTGCACAGACATTTTTTTTTCCCCCTTTTGAAGTTAATTTTTTAAATTGACATGAACACTAGGATACTTCAATTAAAAGTCAAATATGAACAGGTAAAATTATAGAGTAATAAGAGGCGAATCAAATGAGGTATAGATTGTTTAAACAGTTACATTCAATTCAGCTTAAATTTGCAGATTTTGAAAAAATGACAAGTGCTGACTTTCTTTTTAGCACCACTATATATATATATATAGGTGACCCCCTAAAAAAACGGGCCCCAACTCTAATTAGGCTCCGTTTCTCAGTGTTTTGTCCGAATGAAATGAAACTTTCGTCATAACTAGTTTATTATATTCAAAACATCACATCAAAACGCTAGGGTCTTTTGCCTTTTTTTCTCCATTCTACAGCATATGTTCTAGATGGCCTCCATTTAGCTTTTGTTTTATTTTTGGGTCACCATGTGTGTATGTGTATATATATGTGTATATATATATATATATATATATATATATATATAAAACTATTATTAAAAATACTTACTTGTAATATTTCTCAATGTTTTTACTAGTAATCACTTTTGGTCCAATCCCATGAATTTTGATAGCCTCTTCTCTTTCTGGGTAATATGCGTAGAGTGACCGGAATCCACAGCCAGCGTCACGGAATAATATCACAAAATGCTTGGCATCAGACTTCGCTATTTCCTAGGGGAAAAAAAATCGTTTTGAGACAACAGAAAAAAGAAAAAAAAACTGATTATTGTTCACAACCTTTACTTAGGAAACAGATAACAAGAACCTTTAGCATTAGCTTTTAAGTTGCCAGTTTTAATCATTTTCTTTTTCAGCTGCAATGATTAACTAATGCTGTAACAAGTCAGAATTTCACTTTTTTTTTTTTTTTTTTTTTATTAAATAGTGAAGGATATGTTCACTAGTATATATAATGATTCACAGGGCCATGTTCACACATGCACAAGACATCAGGGTGCTTCTGCAGTATAATGGGATTTCAAACAAATGTATTTCAAGTACAAAAAAAAAAAATACAAAAAAAAATAACAAAAAAAAAAAAAACATTTTTAAAAACTTGCATCATGCCATAGTATGAATTAGAAAAATTAGGAAAAAATGAGCCAAAAGATATGCTAGATATATTATTTCATTAAAAAAAGTTACTAGCCGTCTGACATTTTCTATTTTAAATGATAGATTTTCACTGAAATCAAGGGGTATAAATAGATTTTCACTGAAATCAAGGGGTATAAATCAAAATGATAAATTGCAGTTACCTCCTCTGTATTTTAAGAACTCTTCCATAATGTGATACGATAAGACTGACTCAATAAATTTTATTTTTTACTTATTTTTTCTACTGGATAAATTTTTTTGTAATTTTTTGAATTTATACTAATTTTGATATGACACATATGTATGTGTCATGTCAAAATTAGTATAAATTCAAAAAATTACAAAAAAATTAAGTACATATGAGTGTTTTTACCTGAAATGCATTAGTCTGAAATACAATGATACTGCTGAAGCACTAAAATCAGGGTCATCTTATGCAATCGAATGTCACCTCGACCAGCTGTTTCTGAAAACAGGTGATGTCACATTATCTCAAAAAGAGAGGGAACAAGTGAAGGGAAAGTTTGGTGAAAAGTTCTGAGCAGACAGCACACGTAAAGATTAAAGAATTGATTATAATAAATGGCTCTTTATCAAATTTAAAATATTCTTCATTCTTTGGTTGTTATGAGATTTTAATTTTAGATATTTCATGTTTTATACCAAGAAAGTGTCATCTAAAAATTATTATTTTTCTTAGATACAAATACATATAATTACAGAAGATCAAAATTGTATTAGGCCAGAAACTCCTTGATGTCTAAATTAGCTATTACCTCCTTCACCTCTTTAAAACTGCTTGAATGCATAAAATTTAAAAATCAACCAATAAACTAAGTTATTGAATTGCTTACCTCTAATACTTTATTTTTTAGGTCTGTATTCACACAGCCAGCAAGACAACAATGACTAATGGCATTGATAATAATGTGTCGGTTAGATTTGGAGCTCGGTTTCACAAACAATTTTGGACCTGAAACAGATGCACAGAGATGGTGTAAATTGAACAAAAGAAAAGAAAAAAAGTAAAACCATAACCAATCAAAAACTTCTAGATCTGGAAATATGTACAAATGAATATTAGCAGAAATATGGTCAAAGCAAAAAAGAAAAAATACATGAATAACAATATATTAACTCAGTGTAAAAAAAATTGTGATATTGTTGCACATTTTGTGGAATATGCTTTTAGAGTGAAATGTATAAATGATTAGTCAAACGAAATAAGATTTAAGTGTATGATTGGCAAGGTTTGACTCAAAGATCATCTATCATGTGGATTTGTTCATCTACTTAATGATACAGACGATATAGATGCAAGTAAAAAAAAAAAAAAAAAAATGACTTTGCTTAGCTAAACAGGATTTTTTAATCTTAACATATTCAAAAAAATATTCACATTTTCGGAGTATAATTTCAGATGTAATGATATTTAAAGCCTAAAAATTTTAGTTTTTAAAATAAACTGTACATGACCGTACAAAGAGATTTTCTCCATGAAATGTTATTCATATTGGTTCCGATGTACCATTGTTTGAGGTCAACTTTGACAAAATCAATCCACGTTTACTTTGGCTTGCCTTTTCCTCAATCACCCACAATTGAGATATGTGAACATCTTTTTTTTTCCCAACCTGAACTTTATTCAACATGTTCAGACCAATATAGACAACTGTAATGCAAAGCTGAATCCAGTCTAGGCACATTTAGCTTAAATATCAAAAAAGACCTTCAAATCTAATAGGTCCTGCACTATTGGCCAAGCTCTAACTTCTGCCTCATCACTGCAATGTTGCATCCCTGTATCTGTTTTACAAATACTTTAATGGCATGTGCTTCAATGAACTCAAAGCACTTGTGCCCCCTCCCCCAATGTAACAGCTCTCGACTAACCCAACAATCAACAAAATATCATCCTTTCACTGATAATGTCCCTAGATGCCAGAAATAGTTTCTTCTCTCAGATTTGGAATTCCCTCCATTTTCTGCTTCCCTGGCCGTACTAACCTACAAAAGTTTAAATGCAATGTGAACAGACATCTTGCTACTCAACTCTCTACAGTCTCCTGTAAGTCCTAAGTAGTAGCCTCTTATGTCCAATGCCTATTTGGAGGTGAAAAAAAATCAAAACAATGCTGTCAAGATGCATATCACAACTTCTCTGAACCATCACATGAATGAATGTAAATTTAAACTCTTCATATATTAAAAGGTCAAAAACACTAATTATAAATCATCATACTGAGGATTGTTTCAAGCAAATAAAACAGCATAATGTCATGTGACACAGTATTGATCAATTTTTTTTTTTTTTTTTTTTTATTTAAATCAAAATATGAATCACTTAAGAGTTGTTATAATTCTTTTAAATTTTACTTTTATTTATTTTTTTTTAGCAAATATTTGACTTTTCATAGAGAAATTTGTAAATTTTTTTACTTAAATCTTTATGATAAAAAAAAATAAAATAAAACACCCTAAACGTGATATACACAATCTGTGGATATATTCAGTTTATAGTGTATATAAAGTCAGTTATTTTATTTTAATTTTTTAATTAAGCTTTAAATCTAATTTATTTGGTGATGAGAAGTTATAGATTTTTTTTATTGTAATAAAATGTTTACCAATTAAAACATAACTTTAAAATTTTAAACTTTTTATAATATTTTTTTAAAGAAACTATTTTATTGGTCCCCCGACAAAAGGAGAGTGAACCTATAAATTCAATCTTGTCCATTCATCTATACTTCACGATAACTGTTGGAGTGTTTTTATTAGCCCTAAAAGAGCCCCTGGAGCACACCCATTATTGGGAGTATTTTAATATATTAGTCCAAACCTTTCTGTGTATGCCTATTTAGCAGTTTTGCATGGTGCTGAACTCAAATTTAAATATATTAAGGCCCTGGGGACTTTTGGGGCTATAAATGTGAGGGGGGGGCAAATGATGTACTTAGTCATTTCATTTTTGCATGGTGCAGAACTCAAATTTACATATGTTAAGACCTAAAACTGCACCATTTGTTCATTTTCACCAGGATATGACTCCCCTCAGGACTTATGGGGCTAAATGGGGGGGGGGGGGATGTTGAACTTAGTCATTTTCTTTTATGCCTCATTCACTGTGCACTCACGGGGGACCATGCATGCTTCACATTAAAATTTATAAAATTTTAACAAATATATGCTCCTTCTGGTCACATATTTTTGCTAGGCTGGGAAGATTATAAAATTGTGAAAAAAAAAAAAAAACTACATAAAATATATAGGTTAAGCAAAATAAATTATTTTCTGCTATTAAAATAATTTTCAAAACTTAATGTTTACCCATTCATTTATTTTTTTTTTTTTTTATTATTATTGTTTATGTTTGCATTCTTGTTTTGAAACATGACATAACTCATAAATCTATGATGTCACACCAAAATGGTAATTTTGTTTTAAAATTTATTTGTAAGAAAGTTCAAATAACTCAGTAAAATCTCGGACTGAATATTTCAAGGTTTCAGTTTTGATTTTTCGGTCATGGCATTCACTTTATTTGTTGAAAATTTATTATTTATTAATAATACATTATTCTGTATTTCTAAAAAAGGTAGTTATGATATTTCAAATTGGAACAAATACTGCACTATATCATGTTGAAGGGAAAAAAAAGTAACTAATGGACAGAATCTACTTATATAAGATGATTTCAAAAGTAAAATTAATATACTCTACTTGCTATTTATAGTAAACATACATTCATTTTTGCATCTTAAATTTAACTAAAACTTTAATTAAATGTTACTTATTTAGTAATGAAAATTTTTTATTTCATTCCAATAAAATGATTATGGATCAAAGTAATGTTCAATTGTTTTATTACTGTTAACTCAGAATATTCATAAGTTATCACTCTTACACCATACTAGCCAATGAGGAAGTGAACTTTACTTCCAGAAACCAAAATTCATCCTCATGTAAATTTAGAACCAGATATTCTGCCTGTTTTTTGGCTTTGGATTTCATGTAAGTTAACATGTCTGATTGGCATTCCATTCTAACATAATTTTTGTAACTAATGAGTTTTCTGTCAAACATCCTCTTTACTGGTCATAGTTATCATTCCTAAATTTAATCATGACCTTTCCTACTGCTCCCAAATGTTAACGCAAGTCATATTGTATTTTTACAACACTCATGCAATATATTATAAATTGCTTGCTTAGGCAATACATATCTTTAACATTGTATTTGGGACACAGCAATACCAATAACAGGCTGAAAAATCTAACATTTGGAGTTTTTTGCTAGAGGCAACTTTTGCAATTAGTCACCAGAGATCTTTTTAGCTGCTAACACTTTGCTATCATTATTCAAAAAATTTAATTCTGAAAAGGTTCTAACCATGATTCACATATATATATATATATATATATATATATATATATATATATATATATATATAGCAATCACTCATTGAAACAAAAAGAATTTTCCTTTGTTAAGTCAGTTACTCATCTCTTCATTTATTAATCAATAATTTGTTAATTATTTTAGAAAATACATATTGCCTCCAATGTAAAAATTTCCCCCTTCTCGTTGCTGGCCTGTTATAAGAATGGCTATAGTTTAATATAGTCTATATAGACTATTAAAGAGGACTTCTTTGTTACTATGTTTGTGATTGTCATTGTTTTATGTATAACATTTTATTACATTTGTCAAAGTCAAACTGAGAATAAATGTAATATATGTATAAAGTTTGACTGCAAAATGCAATCAATCCAACTTTTTCAAATTGAGAAATTTGACTTTAGAAAGACAAAGATTTCAAATCTAAAATTCAACTGTAAGAGCTTATTTTAATTAAAAGCTAGAAAATTAAGTAGCTCTCAAATTACTTTAAAGAATTTGAAATTCAATACTTTTTGTTGCAGTAATTTCACAATTTTGAGAATGGTGTTTATCATGTTTTGTATTCAAACACTTCATCTGTAAATCCAACTATGTCTTTATTATTTTGTTTTCCCTTCCTTTATATTCCGACTGTGTACTCAAGAAAACACAATATACAAAATTGCAGTGCTCAGGTTGGAGAAGAAATGTAAAAATAAGCTAAAACATTCCTTTTTTTCCATTAGAATTTAAAGTAAAAACAATTTTTTCAGCAGAGTTAACATGCAAAAGTGAAACAATTGAGAAACCCAGTGTAAACATCTACTGCAGCTAGTTATTGAATAAAAATATATTTCATGAGTAATTCACAGAAAATGATTTTTTTAAAAAGATGTGTTTAAAAAAAAAAAAAATTAAAAAAAAAAGCAAAGAAAAAAAATTGAAAAAAATATGAAATATTTTAAAATTAAATTGTCTTAGATAAAAAATATTAAAAAGAAAAAAAATTATTTTTAAAAGTATATATTCACAATTATAGAGGACATTGATAACAAAATGGTGGAACAAGACTAATCCACATAAATGGGTGTAACAGAAGTAAATTTTAAAACAAAAGTATTCTTCACATGCATAACTAAAAGCAAAGTCCTGGCTTGATTTAATCACATTAATGTCACAACATTTTTGAGAGTTCCTATTCACTTGCCTCCTCAAGAACAAAGTTAAGATCATTTTTTTATGTGGAGAGATATCCAGCTCCCAAAAATAAGGAGCACTCTGGATGGAATAAAAATTAAAATTGCCCCATTCAAGAAGGATTTCTCCTGAAGATAGAACAAATACTACACTTTGAAACTAGCCCAACTGCTGGAGTCAATGATATAAAGAATTAATGAATGAATCTGGTGGCAATGAAAGATGAACGGAATGAATGAGGTTAGTCGGTTGATGGAATTTATTGCGATACCTGTATAGTCAGAACCTGCTGCTGAACCTGCATCACTACTGCTTTCCGTACTCTTGCCACTCTTTCGGCCAAAGCGGTAAAGATCTATATCAAAAACAAAAAATAGATTCACATTTGAATAAAAAGCCAGAAAAATAGAGAGCGGCTGTTATGATTTGATTTGATTTCCCTTTTGTTTTGAGGAGATGATTAATCGCAATGAGAGAAAAGTGTACTTCTACAAAATATGAACAAAACTAAACCAACTCTTACCAAAGCAGATTTCCAGAACTAGCCGGAAAGAAACAAAGCAGTTCACAAATCTGAAGGCATAAAATAAATATCTAACAGAATTTTTTTTCTAGTCTTAACCTAAACTAACCTTATCCTATATACTAATTGACTGTTTTCTTATGACCAAAATCCTGTCAAGAAAAAAAAAAAAAATTTTTGTGAAGAAAAGTACATTCAGGTGGAAAATTTGTTTTTGTTTAAATTAAAAAAAAATTTCTTTAGAGAACGGTTTCTTTCGGTACTAATTGACTGTTTGACAACAGCTTTATTTAATTCTGCTTTTCTGGATGTTCACGTAAATCTCATTCAGCAAAAATCTATTTAGTTTGGTTCATTTTCTATAAAGGCACCAAAGAGTCTGTTAAAATTAGGAACATAATAATGTTAACATGCCGGTTCTTGAATTACTGAAATTAAACTGTGTTGAGACTGGTCAGTACCAGATGGGTAATTATTTAGGAAAACCAGTCATACATGCAAGAACAGCGACATACCGGGGGGGGGGGGGGGGAAACTAACATTGTTAAAATTATCTTCTCTAACCTGCTCAGAGTAGAGGGGTGAGGTCACCAAATGCTAATCCAGTAATTGAGATTTAAAACATAAATCAGTTATTATATCAAAAGTTATTTGCAGAAGAGATTTTTTTAAAAAAACTATTTAATATGTTAAAATTGTTTATTACAAAAAAAATATTTTTCTTTGTTTAATCACAATGGATTTTATACTTTCATGGTATGAATGTTAGTTAAAATGCATATACACCCCACCCTGAAGCCCAACTGCAACTTCAGGAGTTCTAAGGGCTGTTGTTAGAGAAATAACAGAAGATGAATCGAGGAGACAATACAGTTTTGTTTCTTTCACTGTTAAGACTTTGAAGCTCATTGTGGCATTCTTACCAATAACAACAGAAGAACAATGCTACTTTAACATGTCTCAATTGCCATATAAGGAAACCATAAAATATCTATCATGTTGGTCACTCATGGACATAAACAGTAATTTTAAGGATGTGTATGAACTATTGACTAAAATATTTTAAACAATACTCGATTCTATAAAAAGAACCCTGCCACATAAAATACAAATTAAACATTTTTAAAAACTAACCAAAGTCTTAAAAAAATAATTTTATATTATAAAATAAAATTTTTCATAGTTAAAAATTAATATTTCTTTTTCATATTTTCAGGATCCTTGCATTTTTCTACAATATCTACTTCTAATATAAACATAAAAATTAACAGGAAACTTATTGACTAATTACGGAGACAAATCGAAAAGATAGAAGGTGAAAAGAAGTCCATGCTAATGTTGTATTTGCTGAGTGACATTCCTGCAAGACAAAATTAGTTAAAATACAATAGGAAATGAATCGTCAAAGAGTCTCCATAACTCAAACAAAACTGATAAAGATGCATGCTCTGGTGCAATTCTGGGTAAGGTGAGATTCAAAAATTTTCTTTTTAAATTAAAAAGGTTCTAAAATTGTGGAAGAGGAAAAAAAAAAAAAAAAGCAACGTGTGCAGGTCATTATAAGCTACAAAAAAGGAAATCATGCATTATATTAAGATAAATTGAATCATAAAAAATGATTTGATTCAGAAATATTTTTTATTTCTAATTGTTTGAAAAATCATTCAGATCTACCAAAGCTGCATTTTTTTAAGCATTGCAAATAAAAATAAATAAATAAAATTTGTAAAAATCTGATTTATGACATTTGATAAGCAAAGGAGATTTTTGGCAGACATAACCCTCCCATCCATCCACATAAATTTGATGAAATAAATATATTTTTCAAATTACTAAATAAAAAGTATAATAATTTTCAGATTATAATTTATTTGTTTAGTTTGGCAAGTGTTTAATTTGTTATGAAATGATCCCATGGAGTTGATGCTTCCTCAAAAACTTCATTACTCTAAAAATTTGTTTGTCTTTAATATTTACATTATTGTATTGACTGCATATAATTAAAAAAAAAAAAAAAGACAATAAAAAAAATGTTCAATTTGTTGGAATAGGAGGGTTCAGTTTGCTATGTATTTTTTTTATTTTTACATTGGGAAAGAGTCACCACTTATCAAGGCCCAGAGGCCACTCGAGGATAAGGGTTATTATTATGAGATAATATTGTAGTAATTGTTAGTAATGGAAATTTGGATTACTTAAAAGGGACGGTTCATCAAGAATATATGTAATTTTAATGTAAAATGCCCCCCTCCACACATTACGAAAAATCACTTATGCACATAAATTTTGGGCCTAAAGACCAGTTAAATGCCCTTTTGACAAACCTGCATAGAAAACTTAAAAATTTAACAAGTACTCCTCTTTCTGTTAAATAAAATTTGTTGCTCAATGCAAAGAATTCAATAAAATCAGTGCTCATCCATAAAAATGTACAAGTAAAAACCGCACTTTTAAACAACAGGAAAACTTTGATATACTTACAAATCGCGCAAAAATAAGTATCTGCACCAAAAATTGAGAAAATTGTCAAATAGAATTTTGATTAAACATAAGTTATTGTAGTTTTTCTGATTTTCCATAAGAGTGCAAACAGGAGAGATAAGTGAATCATTTCACAAAATCATAATCAATAGCAAATCGAAAAATATGATAAAACTGATTTATATTTTTTAACTAAAATTTGACGCAATAATTTTACCTAATTTTTGGTGCAGATACCAATTTTCACCTGGAAAAAAAACAAAAAAAAAAAAATAGTTTTCCTATTAATTTATTTGAAACTGATTTTCACCTGTGTATTTTTATGGATAAGCAGTAAATTTTTTTTTGGCAATTCATCACGCAAGTACATCTGCCAAATTTTCTAATAAAGAGCAGAAAAATAAAAATGAGGTCTTCAAAGATTTAAAATAAAGCTTATATGATTTTTACATTATTTGAAAAATCAGCCAAATTATGTTTGCATTTTTTAGGCAGGTTTAGTGGTAAAAATTTGTCTATAATTTAACAAGCAAGGTATATAAGAAAAATTATTCTGATTTTACTATAGGGTAGATGTTAAAACTAGTTACTATAAATATGAAATTATAGATTTATGGATTTATTGATGCAATTAAAATTATCCATAAGAAATGGCGGAAGAGAGAAAGTCGAGATTTTAATACCATGCGACCAAGTCCCGGTTGATAATAACTGCTACATGCAGCTAATGAGCAAGAAATATTTACCTGGTGACGGAGGCCGTCTGCCAAATCCAGTGCGACCAGTAAAATTTTGATGCGTGAAAAGGTTCATCATCACTACAGGAAGAGGAAGAACAATAAAGATGGTCTTTTCCTTTGTTACTAAGTTCTATTCAGAGGGAATCAGTGTTTGTCTTGATGGTTTTATGTTTTGTAGAATCAAGATTCTCTTTATTTTTGCTTTTGAAAGGGGGGAAAGATTGCTGAGCAAAACAAACTACTCTGAGTGCCGTTTTTTCACATTAATTTATGACGATAATATGCAAGACTATTTTTTTGGCATTTAATGTTACTAATGTTAGATTTGCTGTAATAGATTGGTATAATGGATATTCAGTTTCTGATTTTTTGAGATGAGGATTAATAATTCATATTATTTGGACTGCTGTTCTCATCTTGTGCTATTTTTACAATGTATTAGTCAATATAACCTCTAACCTTCTTTAAATGTATCTTGCCGAATTCATGAAATATTTCTGTTGAACTTGGTAATCTGTACGGAATTTCAAACAGAACCCTTTCATCTAATCCATGGGGGGTAGCATGTTCTTGTTCCATCAGCCATGATTGGGTAAGAGTTCTAAATAACCAATGATGTATTAGATGAAGTACTTGGTAAAATTCAGTTGTTACACTCAGTTTAGTATAAGAAATTGCCAACATTGGATTAGAAGATGACCCAAGTTGTAATCAGCAGGGAAGCAGTCACGCAGTAATGTTTCCAACAATTGTAAATTTATTTTTTAAAAATGTTATTTCTTTTTACTATTAGCTCATCAGTTATCAAGACCAAGAGCCACTGAAAGATTAGCATTAATGAGATAGAGTGATTGTCAGTTGAAAGTTGAAGAACCATATGAGAATGATTGTTTTTGTATATTTATTTATAACAATATGCAAGACTTGTCATTTAAAGTTACTATTCTTATATTCACTGTAATTTATTGGTATAATGGATATTGTCAGCGACTACGAATCACCCAGTTTAATGTTCATTTTACATGTTGGTATGTGTTCGACAGCCTTTAAAAATGCACTTTTAAACTATCTCTAACCAGGATTTTATCCTTCTTAATCAAATCTATCCTTATTACTTCCTCCCAGTTTCCTTAGTTTTTCTGTGAGCTGACCCTGTTACCTCAACTGTTCTACAATTCCAGAACTGTCATCCATATCCATTCCTTTAACATGCTTATATCATGGAAATCTGTACTGCATAGATCTCACTATATTATGCAAATTTTATCTTCCTTTGAGGTTATCAGATCTAAGTCTGTCTTTAAGACTCATACCAAACATCATATTATTCTCATTTCTCGCCATGTGGCACATGTGCTCAACCTTCATGGGCCAAGTTTCATTTCTATACATCATTCTGCATATACATGTCTGATAAATCCTTTTGGTTGACAGTGATCATGCTCTACTGGTCAGTAATATCTGCAAACTTACTTCATCCACTCCTAATTCTTACAATCACACTAGCATCTGCTCCAACAGTACTACAACAGTATAATCAATGTAACAACTCAATAGCTTCACCATTCAAATATACCTTTTCCACATCAGAGTCCTCATCCATCTCCGTTATCTCACACTTGTACACAAACTTATTCTCTCAACCTACTAGTAACTCCAAAGGTAATGAGGGGTTATCGAGTGTAGGGGATGGGGGTGAGGAGTGAAGTATTTATTTTCATGTATTAATATTTTTGCAATCTTTTGCGCAGAAAGTTTCAACTATAAAGTATCCATTCTATAATGGGGGTATAATAGTGGCATCACTAAGAGCACGAAAAGAAATAGATTTCCTTTTTTAAATTACCAAGAAAATGATGTGACCTTTATCCCAAAGCTTTGCAAGTTTCTTTTTGAGAGAAAAAAAAAACTATAAGCATTTCTAACTTAATTATAACCACTAGGTAAATTTGTCTTGAAATTATGAAACTATTTTTTATGAAAGGAAAAAAAGAGGGTAGTGAAACTTGCACACATACATTTCCTGAAAAATATAATTGCTGTGTGCGTATGTATAATTAAATGCAGAAGTTGGGCTTATTTACTGCATTAACAGTGAGGCTAAAAAAAAAAATAATTTCAAGTTTACACAATAGGAGCACACTATGTATTTTATTTATGACTTATGTATGTGATGTCAAACCACCTTCTTTCAAGTTAATCAAACTTTACACAATATCAGCATCCTGTTTTTATATATGCTCATGTATATGTGAACACAGTAGTAAACTTAATTTGCATATTGCTGTGCAAAAGATACTTTATTAATTAACTTTGATATTTTATTTTTGAAATTCAACGATTGCTTGGATTTTAATATAACAAATAACTGATTAGAAAATATGGTTTTATTTTGTAGATAAGTGATTAGCAAATCAATAGAACTCAAAACTTGCAATAATTGTGGGTTCTTTGTGGTCATGAGGGTAGGACAGTTGTTTATGCATCACTTTTGTGTTCCTCTTCAGTACATTCTTAGCACCCCCGATAATCTTTTCCTTACAGTCACATTTAAAAGATAAATTTGTATAAAAATTATCAAAATGTTACAGTCTCTATACGAACAAATGCAAAAAATGCTTGCTTCGCATTTAGAACAATGAAATGCTTATGATTTAAAAGTTTTGTTTCAAATATTTTAAACAATTTCGTGAAGTGATAGTGAGCTGGCAAAGCCATGCATATATGTGTGTGTGTGTGTGTGTGTGTGTGTGTGTGTACGAGTGCATATGTGCATATACTTGTGTCTCTGCATATATTGCACATATGTATATAGTGCACATATCTAACAGTTCTATTTTAATAATTTCATATATTTAGGTGTATGTGGGTTTGGGTGTGCATATAATGCATGTACATATGTAACAGTAATATATAAGAATCAATCCCCCCTCCCTCACCTACTTCCATCACCACCTACCTCTCGCCATCAGGTGTGTCAACGAAACCTTGATTTTAACAGGAACTGATAAGTAAAAATTAAGATAGGCTAAAAAGTAATTAAATAATTTGATGATAAAATAAATGACAAACATTTTATCACTCTTTGCAAGAAGCCTGTTTAAAATAAATAAATCATGTGGTTACCAATTAAAAAAAAAAAAAAAGATTTACTCTCGAAGTCACAATTTTTTTTTTCAAAACATAACAATATTGCGGAATTAGTCTCATTTCGAAACAAAGATCTTAACTACTTTTAGAAAATGGAAAATATTGCATTAATAGTAAATAATAAATTGCCAAGAAATAAAGCGATTAGATTTATTAGAATATTAAATAATTAAACCCGCAATAAATATCCTCTCCCCTTACTTTGTTTCCTTTGACCCACAAAAATGAATTCCAAAAAATGCATCCATATTCTGTCAAAAATTAACTTAGTGGTGTGCCTTGTGTAATTTCTGACTTAAGTGAACACTTGGCCCCACACACATTAGTTTAATTTGTTTTATAGTCCTTTAAAACATTCTAAGTTATTTAATACTGAAGCAATACTAATAAAGGGTACATTTTATGCAATTATTTGAACACAAGTTGCTAACCTTATCTATAAATAGGGGAAAATTGTGGGCTCATATCTTTCCTCTATTGTTTTATTGCATAATTGAACATAATAGATATAATAGGATCTAAACTCTGTAAAGATAATTTCATAGTCTGCAAAAATATCCATTATACCAATCATGTACCTGCTGTGTTTTTGTTTTTAATTAGGTCATATAGAAAAGAACCAGATATGTATTCACAAACTAGGATAACTCTATAGTCAATATTATTCTGATTTAAGAAGCTTGTATAAGTTATGATACATCACATTAATGAAATACAAAAATTATTTCAAAGGTAATCGTATGCCCTTATGTTTATTAATTTTTATTACGCAACAAAATGCCAAATTTTATAATTTAAAAAAAAAAAAAAAGAAAAAAAAACAATTAAAAAAGAATGTAAAGATAGAAACAGAAATGTTGCACTTAAAACATTTTTGGGGAGTAAAAATTTAATTTGGATTAACAAATAGATAATGCAAATTCAAATTGGTTTCGTCTTTTGGGGGGGGGGTTTAATGCATGGATCACCTCTTTCTGTATTGGGTGAAAGAATCACTCCAAAGTCAGTATTAAAATAAACTGGAGACATTTTTTTTAATGTTATTATTGTAACCCTGCACTCTTTACTAATTCTCCTAAAAATAAAAATACAATTATACTGTTTTAGGCAATTACATATAAACCCTGTGTATTGCTTTATTGCAGGTCAATATTTTCTTTTGAAATTGCTATGAAACGCAGATTAGTGAAATTTGATACACTGGAAGAGTATAACAAGGTGCCTTATTTACCTGATTTTTGTGGAATTTGAACAAATATTTTGAAAATTATGCTAATTTTTCAATTTTCTGGTAATTTTAAGTGTGTCACTTTATTGCAGGTCTCCCAAAATGATTAGAAAGGGTCGATTGACAGCTAGTGAAAAGGAACATATTATTGCAAGCCTTGCAGAAGTTTATCTCATAGATTTAGCCCAAGGAGCTTGGAAGAAATCGAACAACATTGTCTTCATTTGTTGAAAATCCAAACATCAAACCAAGGAAGGACAAAAACAAATCAGTTTCTGCTCATGATGTTAGAAAAATTCACTGTCAACTTATCAAGCAGCTGGGCAGCAACATTGCTGCTATATTTGACAAGGCTAGAATATCTTCCTTGCCCAAAAAGATACGCTGCAATGTCTTAAACGAAATTGCAAGAAGCATTAAACCCATAGCAAGACCCGATTTAAACCAAACTCCTAAGGAAAAGTGTTTAGCTTGGGCTCAAAAATACATGAAAACCAGCTTTGAAAATGTTCTTTTCATTGATGGACCAGATGGGTGGGCTAGAGTTTGGTGTCCTCTTGGATTCCCTACCTCTCATAGATTCCATCGTCAACAGGGAGGTGGTGGTTTTGGGCTGGAATAATCTCCGATGAACTAATTGGACAATTTCAAGTGACAGAAAGTGTCAAACTGATAAGCCAGTCTTATATTTTACTTTTAAATGAGTATTTGTCACCATGGCTTGATGACCTTCCATTGGCGCGTCATCAAATTGATTTTTATGCATGACAATGCATCATCCCACTCAGCCAAGGCTACAGCATCTTACCATAAGTCATTAGGCATTAATGGAGAAAATTTCATGACACGGTTACCTTGTTCTCCAGATATAAACCCAATTGAGCAGCTCTGGTCCATAATAAAGATGAAAGTTTATGAAGGAGGTGTTCAATTTTTGGTGAAGGATGAACTCTGGAGGAAGATTTTGAAAGTTTCCTATAGCATCACATTATCTCAAATCCGCCGATTGACATCATCAGTTGATAAGAGGCTATTCAAAGTGATTTTGAAGCATGGGGGTTATGTTGATAAATATTTCCTTAAACAAAATAATGTAAAATTCGTTCTTGTTTTTGGTTAATATTGTTACTGGATATATTCTTTATTTCATATAAATAGAAATATGAAGTTAGAATATTGTTTTAGTATTGAAAATATACATTTGCAATAAAGTGATACACACTTAAAATTACCAGAAAATTGAAAAATTAGCATAATTTAAAAAAAAAAAAATATATATATATATTCGTTCAAATTCCAGAAAAATCATGGAAATAAGGCACCTTATTATGTTCTTCCAGTGTACCAAATTTCACTTGTGTTTCATAGCAATTTCAAAATGAAAAAAATATTGACCTGCAATAAAGCAATATACAGGGTTTATATTAGACATTTTAGGTCATTAAAAACGAGCAAATGTTATAAACTGTTGACTTTTTGCATTAAATACTAATCCTATTAATCCCTAACTGTGCACCAAACAGATACCATAATACTTAGTTCAATACACCTTATAAAGGTCCATATAAAATTTCAACTAGATCAGCCCAATAGTTTGAGAAAAGTGAAACAAACAGATAGACTTTTTTTTTAACAAAGAAATCCCCACTTATCAAGGCCCAGAGGTCACTCGAGGATGGGGTGAAGAGTGTACAGTGGTCAAAAGGACAATATTATAGTAATAGTTAGAAGTGTAAATTTGGTAAATTGGATTACTTAAAGGGAACGGCTCATCAAGAACTTGTTTACATTGGACTTGAAGACGGTCATATTGTAGTCAGCTGGAAAGCAGGTAAACGAAGACAATTCCACAGGTGTGCAGTTCTAAGAAAAAAGTTTTGTTCATGGAATCTACATTTAGGTTTAGGCACAGATAAAGAGTGTGAGAAATTAGTGTTTACAGCCAAACGAGTGTTTCTCGTGAATGTTTGGTGAGAGGGGGGGGGGCATAGATTGGAGTTCAGACAAGCACTTGCCATGAAAATAACGATAAAAACAGAGACAGGTTCGCAACATCTCTTCTGTGAGGAAGAGGTTGCAGGGAAGAGAGAGGGGAATCTCTCACTAGGCTATGAAGTCTATTCTGAGCTCTGTCCAGGCAAGATAAGGTCTTCCTAGCCGCTCCTGCCTAGATGTGACAGCAATACTCCATCCTTGGACATGCCTGGCTCTTATATTAGGTAGAGAATTGCATCAGCAGGTAGATATCTACTGGATCGATAGAAGGATCCCATCATTTTTCCAGCGACCTTGGCAACAGATTTGATGTACATATTCAATTTTTAGATCAAGAGTAAAGGTCAAGCCCAGAAGCTTGTCAAAAAATGGAACCTCCCCAAGATGAGAGCCATGCATTTCAATTGATGACAGATGGAAAAGACTGATTATTACAACCTGGGGGTCTGAAAGTGGGTAATCCTTACTTTAAATTCATATGTGAAAGTGGTCTTTCACTACAAAGTTTTTTTTAAATTTCTTTTTACTACATTTTTTTTCAGGTTGTTTATATGTAAATCGTTTAGTAGAATCTATTTTTATTTTTTGGTGAATGAGCAAATGGTGCTGGTTGGCAATTTTACTGATTTTTTAAATTAATTTTTTTTCCTTTTATCCTTAAATTTGTTATCTTCATGGATTCCATTTAAAGTTAAGGCAAAAAATCACAGAACATTGGTATTGAAAGTTTAAGTAGAAGAAAGAGTACTTCAATTTTTGTTCTTGTCTTTCATGTCCTTTGATCTTTTGAATCTCCTAGTCCTCGCTTGTAAACTATGTTGATTCTTTGTTGAAAAGGTCAATCTCATACAGTCTTATTAGTCGTTCTACACTGAAGCCAGTCTGGCACAAGGGTGTCTGTATCAAGCACTCGTCTCCACATGCATTTTATTTCAATACAGTTTTACAATTTTAACTTTTTAACATAATTTGACATGCAACATAAGCTTTTTTATTTTGCAAGCCCATAAAAAATACAATAACAACTAAAAATCTTTGAACAAGGAAATGCAGAGTTCTGTGATCCCCATCTCTTCCATTTTAACAACAACAAAAGGATATTTAGGTTGATGTGCTCATCTGTGGAAGAAGCTGCACAAAGATACAATAACTAAAAGATGACAATAGGGAGCTGAGTGTTCAGAAAATAATTGAAATTAAATAATTTTAAATAAGTTGGCAGGATAATAATAAAGTTGCCATGGCAAATAATGATAGTAACATCAAAAAGAAGCAGCAATTTTTGGTTTCTAGACAAGCACGAACAGCCGAAGAGGAAGTAAATAAAACAGATTTACCCACTTTCAATTCAAGAAAAACGATTTTTGACATTAAATATCGAATGAGGGGCTTCAACCTGACTCATATACAGAAAGATTTGAATGTTAAAAACGTGTTTGAAATTTTTATAAATTATATGATTTTAAGATGATCCTTGCTGAAATTGGACCAAGCTAAAAAACAAAAATGCACATCTGCGTATATCAAAAAACACTCATGGTGATGGAGAAAATAATGTGGCTTTTGTTTTATATATATATATATATATGATTTTTTTTTTAAATTATATATATATTTATTGTTTGATTCTTTGAAAAATACTATATATAGTTTTCATTAAATTGAAAACTTAATTTTCCCCTCACTATCAAGATAAAAATTATAAGTTGAGTTTAAAATAAAATGTAATTCTGCTTTTTAAAATTTCTTATTCAAAGTAAATTTTAAAAAGCAGAATGACATATTTTAAACAAACGTAAGTTTTCTTTTTTGAAAAGTAAAATTAATTGAAAAGAAAAATTCATCACCATTTTGTTTTAAATTATTCTCTTCATTTTTATTTTAGTTTCTTATTTATATATATATTCATAATAAAAATACCATTTTATCCACATCAACAACTGTTTTTATCTCATTAAATGCATATATTAATATTTTTAACTTTTCTGATTTTTTTAGGGGGGGGGGTCCAATCTAAGCAAAGATCATCAACTTTGTAAATAGAAATTCACTAGAAATAATTCTATGACAAAAGAAAATCTTATCTTATCTTTTCAATGTTAATTTTTTTTTTTTACCTGGAGATGGTGGGCGCCGGCCAAACCCAGAGCGACTAGAGTTACTTTGGTTGGCAAGTAGATTCATTGACACTAGAAAGATTGTAAATGAAAAAAGAAAAAGAAATTAAGTAATGATTAGAAAAAAATTAAAAATTCATATTTTCAAACTCCAACAACAAAAATATCAAAATACACCCATCTATGACCATCCAACATTTGAAATTATATATATATATATATATATATATATATATATATATATAAAACTTCTTGAATATATATATATATATATTCAAGTTTTTTTGGGGTTTTTTTTTCAATCTGAAAATTAAATTCTTGAGAAATCATTTATCAAATAATATAATTTAAATTTTTATATAATTTAAAATAAGTAAAATCATTGTTCATTGCAACGGAATTGTACCGCCCTTTCTTTACATAACATGTTATTTGGTTTATAAAAGAAACTCGGTACAAAACTAAAAAAATGGGATAATGGGGTGGGCAGCTCATCACACACAAATGTTTGAAGAAATTTTGAAATCCATTCTACCATTTCTAGAAAAGAATATCCATCCTCCTAGAATTGTCAATTAAATACATTGATTAAAATATACATTCCCATTACTCAGCCTCTTAAAAAAAAAAAATAAATAAATTTAAAAAAAAAAAGGTAATTTAATCAACGTTTTCCTCAGGCCTTTACCTTTAATCACACAAAATACATGCTAAACTATTAAGTTCTGAGATTTAAAAGTTATGTTTGAAAAAAAAAATAAAAAATAATTTTAATTAGCTGTAAATTGTAATTAACTGACATCCATTTCTTACTTAAGTATTATGCATTTCTCTTTTCCCTTTCTCCCTATTGATTCAACCACTCCAATGGGTTTTTCATGTTTAAGCATTTACAAAGACTAACACATTTCAGCTAATTTACTTAGTGTGACTGCACACCCCATAAACATGTAAAATAGCAAAATAGAATTATTTACTTCTATATCCAGAAGGATACTTAACATAAAAATAAAGAGACTTGTTTTAGTTATGCAAGAATTTGAGCAGATATCACAGTTCATGAATTTTTTTAATGGAATCAAAATAAAATGAATGGTAGTGATAGTGACTCAACAAATCATATGTAGTCAAAGTTTTCCCTTCTTTTCAAATAAAAGACATGGATTCATTTTTATTGTCATAGTTTATTAATATGTAAGAATATAATAGTAATATTAAAACAAAAACAAAATAATTGACATATTATGTATATACTAGTTATTTCTTTCCATACTTTTTCCTGAAGAGTCAAAAAATAGTTTTGAAACTAAAATTAAAAGAAGCACAATAGCTAAACATTGCGTTAATTTATTTTTCTTTTTAATAGCATATTAAATATTCTTGTTAGATATAACATTCATATTTTAATGTATGAGGGTTGTTCCAAAAGACCTATTTTTTTTAAACTCAGAGTTAAAGATCTATGAAGACGGAAATGGTAGGATTAAAATAAGTAACCTTTTGTCCTCCAGCTACATTGCCATCACAATTCTCAATACATTCTTATACATGCGACAGTGAATTTCATACGCCCATGAAACTTCCTTCTTCAGAAGGTTAAGTTCTTAGTGGGGTAGTAAAAAGAAAGAAAAAAAATTCGATACACTTTTGCCAGAACTTCAATGATGCGTCTCTGCTTCTGACACATGTCCATGACAGGGGTTGCTTTCTTAGAGTCTCACACCATCAATGTCTACAACAGAAAGATGAAGCTTTCATATAAATGCATAAGTCAAGTCAGCATAACAATGCAATTCGCAATTCCCTGATTCATTTGGGTGGAATAAAAATAATAGGAGATATTACTTTTGGAATGCTCCTAGTATAAAGGCACATATTTGCAAAACATATAGAAGGACAGCTACATTGCAGAGTAGTATTTGTACACAACTAACTGGGCCTGCTCAGGAATTTTTACTTAGATTTTGTAATCACTTTCTTCTCATAACTATACCATTTAGAATTAAAAAAAAAAAAAAAAAAGGAAAAAGGAAAAAGAAAAAAGTAAATAATTATGACCGTTTTGCATGGTTTATAAGAGAGCAAGTGAAAATATACACGACAAATGCAATGACGTACTGTTAGTTTGATGTAGTCAACTAACAGTAAATATTAAAAATAAAAAGTGATAGAACGTATAAATTATTGATGTAAGACATATGTGTGCACACAAAGTATTCAATTTTATAGATGTTATTTATTCCCAATTTTCAGCTGTACAAACACATCGGTGTATAAGAAAATATGGTGTAATTAAAAATTATTAACCCTTGTAAGAAGGTAATAAATGCAAATACTTACAAACAATTGTACAAATTGTAGCATGAAAACAAATCCTCAATACATGTATTTCATTTATAATATTAAAAAGGACATCCAAAATGTTCATACAGTGCGAAGGCACTGAACAAGGTTAGTATTTAAATTTAGTTAATTAGTTTGTTTTTAATCTTTATAGAATCACTCCCAATCAGCTCTTCCACCCCCGGCTTTGCCACTGAAAATAGCTGCAGAAAAAGTAGTTTGGGTGTTATATATCCTAACTTAACTGCCTAAATTACTTAAGAAAAACTGGTTTGAAACTAGTTTTGGAAACGGAAGTGATTCTATAAAAATAAGTTTCTATTATGTACATTATTACATTAGCTGTTGAATTATAAAATGAACATAGACAACTGTTGAAAAACTCTTGATCTAGAACAATTTCTAAGCTGAATATTATTGCACTCATATCGAAAACAAGATAAACATTACAAATACAAACAAACATCAGAATTATGCACTTCCTTTAATCCTTTATTGGTCTGACTGAGAACTTTCCAGCACTGTCTTGAGCAAAATATATTAAAAGTGTTTGTAATCACTTTTTTCTCATAACTATACCGTTTAGAATTATTTTTCAAAAGTTAAATTTAATTATGACCATTTTGAATGGTTTATAGACCGCAAGTGGAAATATACATGACAAATGCAATGAAAAGGGAACTGGCTTTATATATATAAATAAAAAATATTAAAAAAAAAAGGAAATTCTGAAATTACAATTGATAATTTGTATTATTCAGACTACTGTTCTAATCTTAGATGCTATTTTCATAATGTTTTGGCAAATCTAAGCCCCAACCCTTTTTAGGTACATCTCGTCTAATTCTGAAATCTATATTCAAAATTTCCAACTGAATTTTCGTATAGATTCTGCAATTCAACAAGATGCACCAAAAAAACCAGAGAGGTTACATCAACCAAAACACTGCAACAATAAAATTCAAGATAACAGTAATCTGAATAATTCAAAGATAATTATTTAATTAGTCATTTATAACAATCAGTTGGTTAATAAAACTTGTCTTAAGTTACTCATTAGTAAAGTGGTTACTTGTGAATATGTAACATAAACCAACATCTTGCTCATCTCTCCGAAACATGGTTCAAAATAGTAATCCTTACGTCCAAGTGGTAATGTGTCTTGTTTGAGGTGAATGTGAGTAAACAAAAAAAAAAACAAAAAAAACCCCCTAAAACCCTTGGAACTCACCAGCTTTGAGAGATTGTTTTATTACTTTTAAAAAAGTTTTATAAAAATTAATTAATCGCTTTCAAGATATGTCAGTGAATGTTTTATAAAGGCATTCATTTTGCCTTTGTGATAGAAAAAAAATCAAAACTATCAAGTCTCTAAGTTTTTTAGATGATCGATAATGCATATTATTTCAACTATTGTTCTCAATGTTATTCGCACCATTTCAGTCTATGTAACCTTCTTAAGGTGTATTTTGTCGAGCTCTGGAAACTCCACAGAATTTCGAATGGAACCCTTTATTTAATCGACATGCTCTTGTTTCATTAACCATGGTTTGGTAGAAGTCTTAACTAATTCGCAATTATATTTTAGTGTCAGCTACAGAACAAGACCCCATAGCATAGTGAATAAAGTACTTGGTAAAATTCAGTTGTAAGTTACAATCTTCTGGATGTTAAAGGTTCAATCTTCAGTGTGGGCGATGATAAAATTCAATTGTGAATTACTTAAAACTTCTACCGAATCATAGCTGATAGAACAAGAACGTGTTACTCCCATGAGTTAAATAAACGGTTCCTCAAAATTCCATGCATATTCTAGAGTTCAACAAGGTACACATGAAGATCAAATGTTACATCGACTGAAATGTTGCGCAAGTAACACTCAAAATGAGAATGCTAGTCCAAAACAAATATGAAAAACTATTAAAGCCGAGTAAGAATGTGAAATAATGTTAGAATTACAATTCAAACCAAAGTTATATGCATACAAAAGGAATTATTTCTGAACTCAATTTCATTTAAGTTTAAGATTTATTTAGAAATACGACAGGAAATAAATTTTCAATGATGCAAAATCCATTTCCTGTGGGATTTCTAGATGGATCTCTACAAATTCATTTTAAAAATCAATGAAATAATTTTTACAAAAGCATTACATTACTAAACTGAAGAATATCTACAATACCAATTAGATTAATTTTTTAATTCCTAATCAATTGTTAAGTTTAACAAGTCAAGCAAAGCACATTTGGAAATGGGTTATAAGCAGGTTAAAAATAGAACTAATACAGAAAATGTGGCAATTGTTCATTATAGTTAAAATGTGATAAAAACTTGCAAAGAATTATCAAACAAGAAAATTAGTTCCTGTCCAGGATTCATCCTATATGAAAAAAAAAAAAATAAGTAAAAAGATCTGTAAGATGTATGCATCTGTGATGAAACTAAATATTTCAAAAATCACGTTAACTGATCAAGTAATTTTATTTTTATAAAGAAAATAATTTTTAAACAATTAATAGGAATTCACAGATATTACAACATAAATCTAGTAAGTACGAATTATCTTCAAGTTATCTCCCTTTGTTTCTGGCAATGTTTTCAAAATGTTAAGCGAGAGTCATTCTTCAGACACTAATAAAATTTGATTTTCTTTATAAAAATAAAACTACTTGATCAAGTTACATGAATTTTGCAATATATTTTCATTTCATCATGGATGCGCACATAAAAAATTTTTAATATAGGGGAAATTCTGGAGAAGAACCATTTAATCTTCTTTAAAATTGTATAGAGGTTCAGTTTTTATACTTTTATTATTATTTTTCAGATTTTGTATTGTTGCCTCGGAAACATGTAAAAATAGGAATTCAAGACATCACCATATTTTACTTCATGTGGTCACATCTTGAATGCATCATTGTCAAAGAGTTAAAACTGGATGAATTCAGAAATAATGAATTTACAAGGAAACTTTTCAGTTTATATAATGAAATATTTAAATTAACCTAATCTGTTTATTCTTATATATTCTGTGAGATAGTCAGCATATAATACAGGTTTTTTTTGTTTTTTTTAAAGTAATGAAAGTTTCATTTTTTTTACATCACAAAAAAAATTTTAATCACAAATTACTTAAAACAAGAGAAAAACTTTTTGGTTTTAGTTTAAAATAAATTTTAAACAAACAGTCATTGATTATTGTTTAATTAAGTTTTTTTTTGTTTATTTGAATAGTAGGTCCAAAACAAATATTTAACCCAGAGAAAAGAAAAGTTAAAAAAATATATATATAAAAAAAAAAAAAAAAAAAAAACCCTCTAAAATCAAATTTGAATTCTCCAGCAATTAACCAACAACAAATAAATCTTCACCAAAACCATAATTGAGACCAAAAGTTAATTTTTTTTTTTTAATTCTTTTAAACTCATCTCCATAATTTCTGATTAGAAACAGAAAGTAACAAGATTGTCACTGTGGCCTGTCAGTTTACCTAAAGTGTTTCTTACAAACTTTTGCCCAAAATTTAAGTCCAATAAAAATTTCCTTATTTTGAAATTTCTTTTTAAAGAGAAAATTTAAAGACAATCAACCCACAGGAATATGTACAATATATATTTTCAATATAATCCAAACATTTAGTAACATTTCAAATAAAGTTCTGGAAATATTCTAGCACAAATTCAACATCTTTCATGTAGAATATTTATTTCTGAAATTAGATTTGAAAATTAAATATTCTATTGAATATGTTTTGATTAACTAATGAAAGCTCTAATTGATGTAACCTACTCATTATTAAGCTTATGTTCAACTCCTAAGTATGAAATAATATCTATATATTTTTTTAAATATATTAGGTGATTATTAAATATATACATAATGCCAATGATCAAATGTAATAAATTTTGAAAATAAATCCTTTTACTGTTAAACTGATGAACTGATTTAAGAGAAGAAAAAATTGAAAATGTTGATATTTTTTAATGTCTATTTTACAAATTAAATTTTCAAGTTTCTACAATTATTACCAAAATGAAAAGTGTTGATGAAAATGCACACAATTTGATCTGCATGAATTATTTATAAAAAAGATTAACTAAAATTAAAATGAGCTCAATCATTTATCTTTGAGATGTCTTTAACAAGAAATGCAAGGAAACTCGATCAAAGCAATGATAATTTACATGCAAATTGTTACCATTTTATTATGCAAATTGTTGTTACCATTTTATTGAATGCCATTTTCTATAAATGTGAAATATACTAGAAAAAAGGTGGGGGATATAATTATGAAAAAGAAGCTAAATGTTTAGGACTGTTGTATAACAACCTACATGCTCATGGAAAAAAAGCTATGGTGATCAGTGAAGTAATCCAAGGGTTTTTGTAGTGCAACATTGAAATTGATATTAAATACCACATTATATAATTATATTTTATAAAAGTTAATAAAATTTTATGTTGTAGCTCAATAGTGTACAACTAGAGCTCTTAATTTAAGAGCATTTAAACCCTTACTTATTCAGAGAAATTTTCCAATTTTCTTCCAAAATATTTTTATTGAAAATTTAAATTAAAAAAAAGTCATTTCTTTTATATACAGAATATTACTTATATTCATTAGGAGGCTTCTGTGTATAAAATTTCAGTCAAACTGAAAAATTCAAATGCATTCAATATTCATTTAGTTTTTACATATTTGCTTTTCACTCAAAATTCAAAGGGAAATCTTATCTGTTTTATGCACATAGAGAGAAAAACATCTTTGTGAGAATATTGTCAGATTGAGAATGGTTAATGTTAAACCCGCTTTTTTCTTAAAAAAAAAAAAAAAAAAAATCCAATTAGAACATCTGGTGTGAATGAAAATTATTTTTCTCATCGTGTGAAAAGGAAATTCTGATGACAAACAGACCAACTGGCTTCGTACACAGCACGGGTCATCTATAGTGAATAGACAGTGATTATTGCCATATTTCAGACTGAGAAAAGCAAAATAGATTACATTTTTGAAAAATGCATTGTTCATGTTACAATGGGCCTGGAAGAGAGAGTCACTGCTCTCCTCTCGGTCAAAGTAACAATTAGAAAAAGAAAAGAAAAGTAGATCTCCACTCAAATCAAAGTGACACTAAGGTGAAAAAGTCATTCTAAATCAGAAATGTGAATACTCGCAGATTGAAAAATGAAAATATTACCAAAACTTGAGATAACGTAATAATTTGATAAGTGTTAATCAAATTCTATTAGAAGAGTGGCAGAGTCATGACCATCTGGTTATCAATATAAGTCAAAGCATAACAAGCTTTGAAGATTCTATTTTGCTTGTCCACGAAATTCATATCATTAAGAGACAAACTTCATACTTAAGGTTGGTAAAAAAAAAAAAAATATCTCTGAACTTGAATCAAATCAGTAAAAAAAAAACAAAAAAAAACAGTTCAAGTATAAAGTGCATTTAGAAAATTTTATTTTTTCTACACAAATGCAACAGTGTAACTTTTACTCAGAATAATTTTTTTTAATAAAAGAATAAAAAAAAAAAAATTGTTGAATTGTTATTTTTCATGCTTAAAGGTGATCTTTGCTCCTCAGCTGTACAACTGATGACCAATGCCGGATAATTGCCCTCTTTGACAATGAGGGGAGAATGGTAATTTGATTGACCCTTTGACATCTTCAGAGTGATCTTTTTGTTAGCAGGTTCCAAATGACCAGCTGGAACCCAGGAATAGCCAAAGTTGGGGACATCACGAGGATAAGTACATCTTAATAAACATAATAAAACATTAAAATTTATGAAAGAGTTTAATAAGATTTCCCTTTAAATTTTGAATGAAAAGCAAATATGTATGGATTAAAAGAATGTCGGATGCATTTTAAGTTTTTTTCAGTCCAACTAAAATTGTATACACTCAAAAGATCCTCCATGACTATAAAATGCTATTTTGTATATGATGAAAATATGCTTTTTTGAAATGAGCAGAAGTAATTGCTTGTAAAAGTGTTTAGGAAGAAAATATAGAAGATTTCTCTGAATAACTATGGTTTACATTTCAAATTAAAATCTCTCGTCTTATTGAGCAACAGCATAAACCTTCATATTAACTTGAAGAAATTTATATAAAATGTATATATTTTATATAGAGTAATAAAAAAAAAAAGCCCTGGTTAAGCAAGAAGAAAGCAAGCGTTGAGGTGTTCCTTTACCAAAAAAAAAAAAAAAAAAAAAAAATTAATAAAACCTCAAACACTCAGCTCAAGTGGACAGAACAATATGACAAGGGATTGGATTTTTTCTTTTATAATCTATTTATTATTTAAAATAAAAAAAATATGCACATAAATGTAGATATAAATAATCATGCATAAAAATTTACTTAAATTTCAACCTGAATTACAATTTGTATAAAAGAAACTTTGTAACAGTCACTAGAATATGTGCATATGTTGCATGCAAGGGAGTTTTAAAAGTAATGCCAAACACATTTTCATAAATTGCAAATTTCTTTGAGGATAATCATACAATAAAAAAAAAAAAACAACTTTAGTTGTTTATTCGGTACTTTTCAACTTTCTTGACTGGATCAATTTTACTTTGGTTATTTTGGAATTTGTATTACCTATTAGCACATTACTATACTTAAAATATCAAAAACTGGGAATGATATATTTCTCAGGAATTTTTTTTTTTTTTTTAATCTAAATGCTATTTTGTTTTGCAAAAGTGTTTGTCAGATTTAGTTGGAGATACTCCATGTATCAAATATATTCTTTTAAGAACTGGTACCATTTTTGAGGTCAAGATTAATATTTATTTATTCGCTATGAATCAGTTAAAAATATCTGGTACAAATGAGTGTTCTGAAATAGTTAATATTGGATGCAAAATTGATTTAACATCAGTAAGAGGAACCAATACAAAACAGAATATCTGAAATGAAATCGCTTCAGTCAAGAAAGTTCAAAAGCAGCTAATCTGTAATAATCATACTGAATCTGTATAGATTTTTTTCACAGAAATTTGCAATGGCAAATGTGTTTTGAAATTCTTGCTCGAAAACTATTCTAAGGTAGAAAATAAAATACTTTTTGTTAAATGGAAAAATGTAATCAAAAGACAGAATTTAGAAACCCCTAGCTCCTATTTTATTTTTTTTTTAAGTTTAATTAAAAGATTATTGCACTGAGCTGAGTGTTTAAAAGGAAGGTGAACTTGATATGTAATCATGATGTTTAGTTGGGAGTAAAAATGATGGGGGGAGGGGGGAGATGAGAAGGCGATCCAGCAGTAACAGCTGAGCAAGTACAAACCTGCTTTCCGCAGTCCTGATCGAGAATATTGAGGGATACGGGCTGCAGGAAGATAGACAGAGTCACAAAACTATGGCAGCAGAATAGCCAATAAACATTCTCATACAGTTGAAAAAGTATGCAGACATGTTTGTTTTTTTGTTTGATTTTTTGAATAATAAAATTCAAATTTCCCCACTCATTATAATTCATAAAGAATAAAAACTTAGATTTAAAATTACTGTAGAAAAAGTTAGACAATCTAATTATCACATATATCATTACATTAAAAAAATTGCTTCTGATAAAAATAAAATAAAGGGAGATAATTTACGAATATTTTCGAGTTTTATTATCTCCCTTTAAAAAAAAAGTTACAAATTTCATTAGACTCATAACGCAATGAATGAAGCAATTTTTATAAAATACCATGGTTGCATATACAAAACATTTCCATTTGTGGCATATCCGTTGATATCTTCATGTCAATATTGTGACTATGGTCAAACTTGTTTATTAAGGGAAATAAAATTGTCATATCAAATAAAATACACCATTAAATTAATGTCAAAAAAAATATATATTTCAAAACTTTCTCAATCAATTTCAGGACATATCTTCCAATTTATATGGTAAAGTTTCAATTCATGCAAAGATTAGTGTGAATAAAATGTATTTAAAAAGATCACAAAATTTTCTAAAAATAAAACTGGAAATTTTGCCTAAACTTCAAAACAAAATAAGATTTTTTTTTTCTTTAGATAGGTTCTTGCAATTGAAAGGCTGCTGTTCGCTGGCTTGATGTGAACAAACATCATATTCAATTTAACGTTCATTTTACATGTTAGCAAGAGTTGGACAGCTTTTAGAAATTGATTTCCAAACTGATTCATCTCTGACCAGGTCTTTATCCCTCTTTCAATTCGATTTTTATTAATTTCTTCCATATTTTCCTTAGCTTTCCCCTGTACACTGGACTTGATAATTTAATTATTCTACATCTATTAATTCAAGAAATCTCATCCATTTTTTTCAATGTGTCCATACCACAGAGGTCTCCTGTTCTTCACACTTTTCCCTATATCGTCTAGGGTTAATCTTCCTCTGGTGTCATTAGAAATAAACCAGTTTTTAAGACTCACATTACACATCCATCATATCATTCTAATATCATTTCTCTCCATGCAACATATGTCTTCAACCCTCACTATTCAGCTTTTAATTCCATACATCACGCTGTACACATACCCGATAGATTCTCCCCTTGGTTGACTCCAGTAATATTCTACTGGCAGAAGTCCTCTGAATTTACTCCATCCACCCTAAACGCTAGCATTCTAGATATTTTAATATTTTGTTTACGTTTTAATCAATTGATTAAAATTTATTTTAAACGAACCCATCCCCATTTCATTGCCAACTCATTTTTCCTAGCTTTTCTCTTGTTATATATATATATATATTTTTTTTTCACCAATGACAGATTACTAATGAGGTGTTGGTCAAAAGAGCTCTCAAAAACAATTTTATCCTACCTACCTATCTATATTAGATAGAGATTGTTGTGCAGCATCATTCATTTCAGCAAACAATGTTGAACATGACAATTCTACAGCTTGATTATACAGTTTATCTTTAATTTACTCTAATCTTTTTATTTTGTGTCAAAATCTAAAAATAAATGAATGTTCATAAATTTTAGACTTTTCATCAAATCATCCTCAGTCCCCACCCCTCTAATTCAAGAAAAAATCTAATAAACACTAAAATACATCCTCAAACTAATTTTTTAAAACTAAAAATACTTAAGCCTATCTTTATTAAAACCCAGCACTTTGAAACAAATATTAATAACGGACTTTTATGGAAAAAGTCACTTTGTGTTGCTATGACCAATGTACAACTCGCATCTGATGTGGAAAAGATGCGTTAAAAAAAAAAAAAAAAAAAAAAGCTAACAAATAAAATTGTTTGATTAAAGAAATCCAAGTAAAAATATTAGGAGTGCACATTTGAATGTTAAAGATAAATAATTATTAAATAATAAAATCTTTTTAATGGAGCTTTGAATTTTACTTTTCTACAAAATAAATAAATTATGAAAAAATAAAAAACAACAAAAAAAACAAATACAATTGTTTTAAAGAGATCTTCCTTAGCTTCTATAAGCACTAAAGATTTTACAGCAAAATTATCAATCCGTGAGCTAAGCACACACATACACAATCCTGAAATATTAGAACAATAAAATGCTGCTGGAAAAGGTTGAAGCGTAAAATAGAGATTTACCTTGAATTTCAAACATGGTGAATATTTAGAAATGTTCATACATTTCATAGAAAAAAAAAAAAGAAAAAAAAAAGAAAAAAAAAATGGTACATTTGTCTCTTCTTTAGAACATTAATAATATGTCAATATTTTTGCCATAATCTATGATTACTTAGAGACTGGTTTACCGACAGATTTCCTCATCTTCGTAGTTGCTATTTTCAAAATTTTCACTATGGAACGTTCTGGTCATCTTCAGGCGCCATTTGTCACAATATGTAACCTTCTGCAAATTTGAACTGGAGTGCCAATTTAATACACTGGAGTATGCTGCTCTCATTTCATATTCCATGCTGTCTAGATATTTTATCTCAGTTAAGCTTGTATGTTCCTTCAGTCTAGATTAATATTTAGATAAGAGCATGTAAAAATAATGTTAAAAATGGATTTTTTTCACATGAGGTAAAGAGAAAAATGGAAAATTCCATTAAAATTTCAAAGATTAGAATTAGGACTATTGAGGCTATGTGTCAAGATATTGTGTCATAGACAAAAAGTTGCCAGAGACCCTGTAGTAGCAGATAAGTATTAAAAAAATCTGTTTTGTTTTTTTTTTGTTTTTTTTTTTCTAAACTGCATGCAAGAGCTAGCAGTCAGGATTGGAAAAGCTGCCGCCATCCAATCTTAGGGAACGTGTTGGAAGTATTATGTACATTCGCCAAAACCCCCCCTCTGAAAGCATTCTTAAATGACTGTGCCATCTTAATAACTTTTACAATTGCTGTTATTAAAAAAGAAAACAAAGACTGAATGAACTATTACTTAGTATTTATGAGATGCACTTCCACTGAACTATGACCTAAGCCTTAAAATGTTATCCCAAGCAGATGTGAAATACACCTTGTCCAACTCTCAGTTATACAGAACTTATTCAACATTGGAGATTTAAAAAAAGTATTTAATAGTTTTGTTGGTTAAGCAAAGATGTGAAATAAATTCATTAATTACTTTTGATTAAATGTTTTTATTTCTAAATTCTCAGGTTTTAAATTTTCAGGTTATAGATAGCAAATAACACCTGAAGAAAGCCAGAGTGCACAACCAAAATGGTGAAAAATGGCGACAAAGATGAGGAAAACAGTCCATAACAAGTAAAAAAAAAAAAAAAAAAAAATATGTAAGGAACATTCAATATTTTTAGTTATCATTGCAGGTGATAGAGTCTACGAGAGAAAAAAAAATGAGTGCTCTAGTAATAGCATTGTATCAAATTGTTGGTCTTGCACAAAGCAAATTTGGGACGCTAAAAACATACAAAAAAACAAAAAAAAAAAAACAATCTCAAATCCAGTTTACTTTTTTTGAGTGTACATTACACACACAGTTTTGTTTATACTAACTAAAATGCTATTTAAATTCAGCTAGTCTAATCTTTCATGTTTATCTTTTTAAAAAACTGCATTGTAGTAATTAATATCATTTCATTTCACTTAACTCCAGTCTTAATGTTAAAAAGACATTAAACTATTACGGCAAAAAAAAAAAAAAAATAGTATTGTTTGATTAAACAAGTCTAAGTGGAAATGTTAAAGACAAATTATTAAATAAAAAAAATCATTTAATGAAGCTTTGAATTTTATTTTTTCTACAAAAGAAATTAATTATAAATATTAAAAAACAAAAAATACAATTGTTTTAAAGATATTTTTTTAGGTCAGTGTATAGTAATATTTAGATGGTGTGCAAAAATATTAAAAAACCTGAACCCAAAATTCGCTTATATTAAATAAATGCAAATTAAAAAAAATTGTTCACATCAAAATGAATAATTAATGTATTGTACATGAAAGAAAGAGTAGACCATGGATTTGAGACCATTCTTTTATTGTGCGAGTTTTCAACATCAAAAACCTTATTTTCCAACAGATGAGAAATTTGGAACAATGATATTACCAGAGCTTAAAAAAAAAAAAAAAAAAAATTTAAAAAAAAGTGATTTTAAGCAATACTGCATACATGTAAGATCATGCAGATAGCAACATAAAAGAAAGCAAAACTTTTGCCATAAATATTCAAGGAGTCACCAGTGTCAATTATGACCAATCAAAAAGCTGCCACTGAAAGCAGCTTTGGAAGAGCACACTTTGAGCCATTACATTTTATGAGCAAGAAATTATCTTATAGACATTATTTCCTTTTTTTTTTTTTCTTTTCTGTATTGAAGTTTAACTTTGTATCTTTATGCAGGGGGTGAAAAAAAAAATGTAAAGATTACTCTAACAACTAGCAGTTGCCAAATGCATTGAGGAAAGTGGAGAAAAAGAAATGTAAAAATAATATTAACCAGGGGTGTTCAAAAGTGAATATTGTATCTGAAGTTGTCAAATTTTACTCCCAACATTTGATAAAAGTTTAGATACTTAAAAAAAAAAAAAAAAAAAAAAAAAAAATTAAAAAAGCTTTGAAAGAAAATTTTAAAGATAAAACATTTAAAATGTAAAAGCTAATGAAATTAAGACATCTATTAATTCTCTATAATAAAGACCAATGTGCATTTCTTTATATATAAGTTACTAAAATCAGTCCAGTCACACAAAAGTTGACAAGTAAAAATAAATGCCTTTTTCTAACAATCATTACTTCATTTTGCTGCATTTATCTTTTGTCCACATTTGTAACATGTATTTTCCAGCTTTTTCATTGATAATTGTAGCTCTTAACACACTTGATGTTGAGACTGCTTCCTACTATCTGGACGATATATTGAATACTGGTGATTGTTGCAGACATGCTATCACTGCTTGCTTGATTGGGGAAGGTTCAGGAAGCTGCTGCTAATTCTTATGTGTAGGTACATTTCTTTCAGGACTCAGTGCAAGGTCTTTTAGGCCTTTGTTTGCTTCATCACCTAGCATGACAATGAGACATGGGCCCTAAGCACTTCTGAACCTCAACAGCTTCAGTATAATAACCATATCATCATCAGGTAGATATGCAACAGCAAACTAAAGAAAAGTATTTTTTTCAGATGTACTCTGTCAGAAACTTGGTATTGGTGGGATTTTGGGCGCCTTATACACTCTGCATCTCAAGTAGTTTAGTCATGTACAGCATTCCATCCCCTACACCAGCAACTCAATAACATACATAGATATCTCAAACACAAGATCAAGAAAGACCTGAGTGCGTACAAAGTGATTTAACTGCTTGCAACATGACTGGTATCTGTAGCGGCCGATGTTTATACATCGGCATCCAAAATCAAAATGCGTAAACTGTGTGTACATTGTCTGCATATACAATATCGTAAATAAAAACAAATATTTTGAATCAATCAGAGAACTTTCTGAATTTATTCGAAAGGGTCTTTCTGGGAGCCACCTAATTCCTTTAAAAAGACAGATTTTTCTTCAATAAACCAGTGAGCCCAGTTGACCAGAGTCCACAGATTGGTGTCGCTGGACACCCCTCTTTACACCTCCTCTCTCCACTTACACACATACACTGACCATTTGAATTCCTCAGTTCTCATTTGCATAATCAAAACCAAACCTAGTCAATGGAATATTTCAACTTTTTGCACTAAACTTTTTATGAACATCAAGTATTAACAACTTTCAATGAAATATAAAGGAGCAGAAAAGTACAGATTACGATTTCCTGACCCATGTAACACTTCTCTTAATCAATCGACTCAGACTTCTTCAATGTCTCAGCTAATGAATGCCTCATTTTACGAGGATTCTAAAATATCCACGAACATTCTATGCTTTTTCTATTGCTATAAACTTCCATTTTAAACATATATAAAATATCTCTTGTGAATGTATACCTTCAGAATTCATTTTGTTTTGTTTATCATATAACATGTTTCTTGCTTTTCTCAAATCTAATTATAAACACTGAACTTTTCAATGAAAGTTTTCTGAGGTCGGCTAATCCCAAGGGTGCTTCATCCAAATTACCCCCAACATCCCACCCCCAAAAAACTAAAGAAAACTTCCAAACCGGTACCCTCCCCCTCTAAAAACAGAAGCCCTAAATATCAACCCTTTGGGTGAGACTATATGGAAAGCAGGCATGAGATATTGCTTGGTGTTGCTCACAACACCTCAAATATCAAAACCAGACGATGATTAATAGACACAGACATTCATTACTAGCACCTTAAAAAATTATCAAGTAACTTATTAGAGATATATATATATAAAAAACACCAGAAATATGAAGCATAAAATAGTAATATACAAATTATTGAACGTGACAAAATTTAAGCTCCCACAAGATAATTATGTAATTATACATATACAAATATCAATTACTATAGATGGACAAGATCAGAGCCTACTCACAAATGGATTCAAGAAAACAATTGGAGCTATAAGAAAAAAAAAAAAAAATGGCCAGTGCAAGTTTTGTTGTTAGGTCATTGAAGTCAGAGCCATTTTAATACAAGATCCTTTTGATAGATGGGCATTAAACTTGCCCACCACAATAAAGTATGCAGATACCTCCATTGGAAGATCTGCAAAGAGATGCAACTTAGTCTGCAGCACATCTGGAAACATGGAGCTCTATGTACAGCATTAAATGGAAAGATAAGTGTTCTACGACAAAGAAATATCCAAAAGGCCATCAAACGCGAGATTGTCGTATAGAATAAACATGAAAGGACGGCTCTCATTATCCATGCATCTATCCAGAATGCCTATGAAATAAATAGAGCCAAATGTGGAAAACTTAGAAAATACTAGGGCCTCAAAAATAAAAATGTGGTTCTCATAAGAAATAAACATAACAGTTGTGATACCTGGTTTGATGAAATAATTTTTTTAATATCTAGACAACCTTTAGTAAACCAGACAAAAGGGACATAATCCTTATAAGAATTCTTGCATATAACTGTAATTCAAAGAAATCAAGTGTTAGCACCAAGATCCACGCCTCCTCCTCCTCCTCTCAATTTCTCGCATAACAAAAATAAACTCTACAACTTTGTAATCATACAGAATTAGCATCATTAGTTTAAAACAATTATTTAACTTAGAACATTGACCATCTGAGAACCACCTGAAGATGTGCAACCAAGCAAATACTCCATCAAATACCTGTCAAACTCTGAATGTCTTATTTTCCTAGGCTTGAATTAATCAAAGCACCAATGGTTAGCAATTAGCTGATCTTGAAAATCACAGAAGCTGTTCTGTTTTCTAATTTTGTGGGCATGTCCTTGCATGTTAGACACATAGGATGAAGAAAGGTGGTCCAAGTTGTTATCAACGAGATAGATAATAATCATATGTAAAAATAATGACCACAAATTCAAAATAGTACAACTTGCATGAATTTTGGAAACTTTTTTTTTTTTCATCACTCTCAGAATCACTAAAGCAAGAACTAAACTGTTTGCATTGGGTATTAGCTGTTGAAACACTGCATCCTTTAAAAGCCTCTGCTTCCGGAAATTGCCGAAACTATACCTACTGTTCTCCTTCCATATACATGCATACACATATTTATCTACTATTCATTATCCAGTGTAGTATACATACACATATGGCAAGTTGTAGTGCACCTAAGCACTGTAATTTCATCATATCTAACAATCTTAGCTATCTTTGTTAGTTATGAAGTCGTATTTGTTAGAACAGTACTCATTATAAATCTATTAAAGTATAATTATTTATACTATATTATTTATACTGTTTACATTAAAAAATAGTAAAAATAAAAACTATGTTAAAACTTAATAAACCTTTTATCTTCAGTCAAAAAATAAATAAATAAAAACAATTGTTGAACACCCCTGGTAGATTCTGAATATACCTTTGCAGCAACAAAAACCGTGTTGCAAACCAAGTTTGATAATTTCCAGCTGGGAGGCTCCAGGCTTAGGCCAACTAGAAGATAGTAATTCGTTGGCCTTTGCTTTAAAATTAGAAGAAAAAAAAATGAAAATAATTTATTCTAGATATGTCATCTGAAAACTTTATGTCTACAGAGTTGCCACTCTATTTAAAAAGAATTTTTATGTAGAACATGTTTATCACAGGGGAAAATTTGAGGAAACTACTATACATCAGAATTACAATAATGAGTGGCTGTGTTGAAACAAATTTGTAAAGGACAATTTTTAAGTTATGCCTATGTGACAACTTGTTCAAATTAAACATTTATATGGTTAAATTTGAAAACTTTAGAAAACTGAATGCTGTATAATTTTTTTTTTTTTAATGTAAAAATGGACAGAAAACTACCTCTGATCTCGTTGACGATTGTATTGGTGTCAAATTTGGTTGATGTGTCATGTGGTTGAATAAAAGATGTGATTAACACCTTTTCAACCACATGATACACAGCAACCAGATTTGACTTTAATATGAGATTGGATGAACAATTTTCTTTTCTAGGGAGTCATTCCCCTTGGAATTAACATCAAAAAAATTAGATTGCTTATATATATATATATATTATATATATATATATATATATATATATATATATATATATATAAGCAAAAAAAAAAAAAAAAGTAACAGCCTTCTGGTGGCCATTAATCTAGCTCTAAGTATTTATTTTAAACGTATAACTTACATTGGCTATCTTTTATACAAATCTATTATTTTAAAAATTAATAGGTTTCATTTTTAAGAATGGTTTTGGTAATTTATCCTTTCTTTTATTCAATCACTTTAATTACTTTGCCAACAAAAAAGTTGCATATAGAAAAAGACAATAAAACTACAAATACCAAATATTAATTTATTATAAACGGTTTTAAAAAATAGAACTTTTGAATTTATTCATTTAGATATTAATCATCAATAAAAATCGTTTTGCTGATTTGTTCTTCAGTGTGGCTAGACATACAAGTGATTCAGACCGAGATTGAAACCTCATTGTTTTTTTTTTTTTGCTAGTCTGAGCTGTTATCCACTGCATCAACACAAGCGATAACTGGAAAATCTTGTTATTTATATAAAAAAATATCAGTAGTCAAAAAATGATTTATTTTCATGAAGAGTTTTGCATTACACAAACACACTTGGGTACTATTCTGAAGAACTATACGAACCAGGTAGTGAAGAAGGAGGGACAAACCTCTTCACAAAAGCATTATCAAAATCTATAATTTTAGAATATGAAATCTTCACTCATCAAATCAATGTTAAAACAAATGAAAAGTGATAGTCAAGATCAAATGGCTTCATACCAATTCAGACAAATTCTTTTCAAATAATTTGATTAATATTCAAATTTTAAAAACAAAAATACCTCAGAAGGATGAAAAAAAATATCAACCTTCAAGAAAAATTATTTTCATACATGGCCATTACAAAGTGTGCATCTTCAAGTATACTTGTAAAATAGTGACTCTTTAAAAACAAATGACCGCACAAAGCAAATTACACTCGTACACAGTTCTAGTGCTTAAGAGTCCTGTTATGTCTTAAATCTTAAAATAGAATATTTTATTATCTTATTCTGTATTTGCTTTTATAACATATCAAACCTTTTTGTAATTATAGGTAAAAAAGTGTTTAAGTTAAGGAGTTAAAATATTTGTATCAATAAATCATTCACAGTATACAGTTTCAGGCCATAAAAGTTATAGATGATTTTCAACTCACCTGAAGGAGTTACTAATTTACAAGATAACTTTATTAATGTTTATTTTCTCCATTTAATTTCTTTAAGATGATTATCAGGCAAGATAGTGTGCATGTTTCTAACCTACATGTAACATTGATAAATACACTTTGATTTCTTTTTAACTATTAATCAATGCTTATTGAAAAAAGAAAATAAGGAATAAACTAAAACGAATGTTTAAAACTCCTGTTTAAAATAATTGTAAACAACTGCATTCTTAATTATTTTTCTCTAAATCCTTAACCTGGGCAAATTGAGTTATTATGTAAATAACTTCCAGAAGTTTATTTAAAAATAAATAAGTAAAAAAATATGATCTCCCAAAGAATATTTTTTGATGTGAAAAGGTTCTAACAGTTATAGAAAAGGTTACAAAATAAAACTTAGACCTACAGAAACCATTCCAAAAAGTTAGATGTGGCTTTATACCTACATTTAAAATAATTTTTTTTATAGGCAAGAGTGGGATATGATTGCTTGCTCAATTCCAACAAGCCAGAGTTAAAATCCTACCAGATCCATTGTGTTCTAATACTATAGTGAAAGGTATTGAATCAACATTTCTTTCCCAACAATGGTAGAATAACTTTTGTTCAATGAACTGTATACAAAGAATCATTTATAATAAGTTAATTGCTTTTCAGTATTTAATAACTTTAAAAGGGTTAATGCGCTATTAAGAACCCCCCACCCAAAAAACAAAAAAACAAAAAAAAAAAACGGATGAATTAGATTATAAAAATAAACAAAGATCTGAAAATAAACATGGCTTACTTTTCCAATATGGTTACCTTGAACAATATTGCGATGTATCTATATTAATAAATAAATATCTAACTTAATTGTTATGTTGTCATCTTTTTCTCTTGTTATTTGTCATCTTCCTTTACTGGTGAATGCAGTTGATGACACATTTTGATACTTATTTCCTCAGGAGCCTAGAGAAAATCCAATAATTACCATAACCTACATCATCCATGTATGTACCTCAAAACACCACTCATTTCAAATGGGGTGGAATATTACTCACTTGCGGCTACTTGTATGTATCTCATGTATCTCTGAATATGGTTACGGTTGTGCTTCTCACCTGCGAAGACAGTTAAGCGAACCCCCACCCACCCACTGTTCAATATCTAATGTATAAAATTATGTTGATCAGATTTTAAAAGTTGGATTTAGCATTTAAGCCAACAAATTAAACTTTGATTCTGACCAGCAAATTTTCATTTGTTATCATATGTTATCAGCAATAAACTAATATACTGTATTACAATTAAAAAATAAATAAATAAAAATAAAAAAATAAAAAAAATTTGATTCAATGGTTTGATAATATGGAGACATTCTTAATTAGTCTACAAAACAAAAAAAAAAGCTATGGGGAATAATTTTTATTCTTTTAGTAAAATAAAGCTTTTTTTTTGTTTTTTTTAATGCTAAATACTAAAGCTGGCAAAAGATATGTGGTTATAAAATAGAAATACTTATCAAACAAATTTGAACATAATAGATCCCAGGCAATGCCGGATTGGTAACAATCACAAATGATCATAAATAAGTGTTAGAATTGGCAAACAATGTCAATGTGATCATTTTAAAATAGTGGGAACTCTGTAGGAATTGAGCAAAAACAATATTTTGGAGGTAGAAACATTACCAATATGATTTTTATCCCAAATACAAAGGATATGCATGTAAATAATATTATGCATTGTTTTTATCAATGCAGTTGTTCAACCAATGGTATTTTGAAAATAGCAAATTCATTTTGTTAAGTAGTCGAATGAAGTTCCTGAAAGAAAAGCTTTAGAAGAAATAATTAGCTAATTTTATAATAAAAAAATTAGTTAAAAAATAAAAAAAAACAATTTGGTTTTGTCCAGAATTCCCCCTATATTAAAAAAAAAAAAAAAAAAAAAAATTTTTAAGCAATTAATGAAAATTCATAGACATTACAACATAAATCTTGCTAGTTTGAATTATCTCCATTGTTTTTCTTGATTCATAAAATTTTATTTTCTTATTTAAATTTATGTGATCTTTAGATATATTTTCGTTTCATCGCAGGTATGTACATCATACATGTTTTTCTTTATTTTTGCTTTTTTAATATAGGAGGATTTTTGAATAAAAACCAACAATTTAAAAGTATAAACTTTAAAAAAATTTTAAAAATTCTTTTAGTAAAATTTTTAAAAAATGTTCAAATATTGAAAGCAAAGCCTTTAATCAAGAAAAAATAGAAAATTTTCGTCTTGTTTGAAAGGAGTTAAAAATGAATAACTCAAGCCCAAAGCATCAGATCAAATAGAAAAAAAATGATCTTGCAAGGCAAATATAGAATGGATCATTTAATATTAGTAAACAATCAAATGATTAGTAGAATATATAGTCTATAGAGAAATAAGTTTTCAACAAAAACAAAAGCATTTAAATTACAATTATTCTTTCAAAATTGTAGACAAGTATTAAATATTTTTACCCGATTTTGTTTTTTTATATTTTATTGAAAAATATTTTTTTTCAAAATTTTGTGCATATCCCAATTTTTACAAACCTGCATGTGTCAGAGAGTGAATAGCAATAACGTATAATTGTTTTGGCATATCGCAATTGGTATGCATTCAAACAGTTATGTTTCATAATACTTGTTGCACTGTTCTGCTAGCTTGACCAATGAAACACAGTAGCATTAAGACACCCTTCTCTATGATGGAGATTTCTGCCAGCACAATATTGTATTGTAATAAATTTAAAATATATTTTTTATTCATTTAACATTAATTGGAATATCTGACCTACGATAAGTTTAAAATAATGGAGGATGCTTGGAAACTCTAAGTGCAGCAGATAAAAAGTATTTAAAAGCAGTCAAAAACATTGATATGAAAAAAAGTTTGTGCAAGTAGAGATTACACAATTGAACTTACGGTCTCAAAAATATTCAATTTTGTGGAGTTAAGCTCATAAATATCATCACAACTTTATGCAATCTATAAAATTCTGCATCTTGTACTCAGGGTTTAAATCTCATTAACATTGGGAGAATGTTAGTTGGAGTTCATGCTTCCTTCATCACAGATTTTAAAAGGTGCAAGACATCAGGCTCCAAAATTTGTCATATCAAAGACAATGGAATAATAATTTTTTAAATAAAACTTAAATTACTAAAGTTATGGGTTTTTAAAAACCCATTAATTTTGCGGAGTTATTACATCTCCCATCTGTCCAGATTTTGAGAATCTATTTAATTTAGCGCCTATGAAAATATGCATTAGTTGTAAGAAAAAAAAAAAAAAAATCATTCGGTTCTTGTCCAGAATTCTCCCTGTATTAAAAACAAAAATAAATTTAAAAAATTACATGATGTACATCCCTGTGACAAAATGAAAATATATTCCAGAAATTACATAAATTTATCAAAGAAGTTTTTTTTTATAAAGAAAATTTTCAAGTGATTAATGGGAATTCATAGGCATTACAACATAAATCTCGCAAGTTTGAATTATCGAGTTATAAGATTATGTTCAAAATGACTGACAAAAAAGACGTTCTGTTATTCAAAATTTGATTTTCTTGAAAATAAAACTGAATTTTCATTTTGTCACAGGTATGTACATTGTATAGATTATTCTTTGTTTTTACTTCCCCCCAGTTTTCTTGCTTATTTCTTTCAACTTCAGATTCCAACATCTTATATGAATAGTCATACAAAGGAATTTTTTTTTCACATTTCTGACAAAAGATACATATTTGTATTTACACACACAAAAAAAAAAATACACATTGGTTTTTATTATAATGAAAGAGTTAAAAAAAAAAAAAAAGAAAAGGTATTTGGGTCACTAGAAAAGTTAAATTTTTTTGAATAAATGCTTGTAGGATGTAAAAGTTTATAATTATAATGAAAACAAAAATAGCTAGAAATACAAAAGAAAAGATGACGCTCTGAACTTACAGTTACTTGTAGGACTGCTATAGCCTCTCCCAGCAAGATCCTCCTGTGAACTTGTTGAATGGATACTGCCAGCTTCATCGTCACAAGCCTCTGGAGGTTTGCTGGAACGCACTATCATACTTTTAGGACGCGGTTTTTGAGGTCTGCTTGGTCGCTCGTACCGTTCTGAAGGACCATTTTTATCTTCATCTTCCTCTTTCCTTTTTCGCTCTTTGTACTGTTGAAGAATGAATTCCCGTCGAGCCTTTTCTTGTGCCTTCCTACGCTCTATGTCTTCTTTTTTTAATCTAAAACAAAAAGGATAAAACAATTCAAATTCACTAAAATAAAAAAAAATGTTCCAAAGTAAATTAATAGTGCTAGAATCCATAATGCGTTATAAAAATGTTATTTATATTATTCAGACTAATGTAATTTTCACATTTTGGTTGATGTAACCTTGGACCTTCAGGTGTATCTTTGCAAATTCTTGAATCTTCCTATTGAACCCTAGAATCTTTGTCAAACTAGTTTGACAGGATAGACCTGAAGAAAGGTGGAGGGTACATCGACCAAAATATTGTGAAAATAACACTCAAGATGAGAACAGTAGTCGGAAGAATATGCATAATCAATCCTCATCTAAGTAAGGAGGGAATTTCAACTGGCTAGGTTTCAATTCCATACATCACCATACTGCTTATAGACGCCCAATAAATTCTTCCTTTGGTCAGCAATTGTTATACTCTGTTGATTACTAATTCCTTTGCGCTTTCCTCAACAAATATCTGACTTACTGTCAAATCCAACTCCTTCACTGTAGAGCTCTCTATATTTGGAAGATTTTCTACTCTAAAAGCTATTGATCATCCATTTTATCGAATTAAGTAAGATGATAAAATGGATGAACAGCTTTTTTCCTCCAACCACTTGCCTTGGGAAAGTCCCTTAGTTTCCTCAGCTATAATTTAACTATCTGCCTAAGTTGTCCCCTAAATATTTGGCCCTATCTCTGTAACCTTTTATGCTTCAGTGACAACATATCTTGTTTGAGAATGAGGAAAAACATAAATCCAACAAAGGTCTAAAATGACAGTCAAAAAGGATCTCAAGCAATGGCAAATCGAAACCAATGTAAATGATAGTTTCACAAAGTTAATTTGTGCAGGCATGGTCACTGTGCAACCCAGGTCTGGTGTGGAAAGAGACATGTTAAACAACTAAAGACAAAGTTTTAGTGTGTACTAAATATTCACTTGATACATATTAGAGACCCTACATTGGTGGCGATTAAGTTACCTAGTGTGAATTTTGGCAAGGGTCACAATTAGTGTATGTCAGGATAACCTTAACTTGCAAACAGAACCTTTTCCTAAGACTGGTGATATAAAGTGAAGACAGGAGAGAGTAGGTCAAACAGTAGACAAAACAAAATGGAATGATGACAAAGCCAAGAGAAACAAAAGTTTTCAAATAAGTCCCTCCATGGAATAATCTAAGTCGATTATTACTTCAATGTGCAGGTCACTCATTGCAGTTAAGTTTGAAAGTAAATAATCAGCTAAGGGAACATAGTTTCCTGAATTCTCTCCAAATAAAACCATTTATGAAAACTCAGTGAATGTCTCCTTGTGTCTTTTCTTCATGAAAAGCTTATTTCTATAGCAACCGCTAGACGAAACTGCACCAATAAAAAGAAGCAAAAAGTATGTAAAAAAAACAAAAAAACAGCACATATAAACATTCCACACATATGTAATAAAGACTTTTCAGTTCTTGTAAATATAATATACTTAAATTGCAATAATTTGAATAAAACTGAACATTTGTCGTGCAACTCATTTTGTATGGTTCGAAGTGCTAGCTGCTGACAAATAAAATAGATTATCGCTTATAGGGGATCAAAATGTATTGAGCTTCTGATCTTACTAGATTACTGTAAATGAAATGTTGTATATGGCATAATTACATTTGCACACAAGTTTCTGTTATATCACTGAAGTTAAGCATCATTGAGCCTGGTTAATACTAAAATGGGTGACCACTTGGGAATATCAGATGCTGTACCCTGTATTTCAGTTGTCAGTCTTGGACATCTTGCCACTGGAATCCAGCAATGCCAACTAGAGAAGTGGTTAGGGATTGCGCATTCATCTGAAATTGCAATCTATCACCATAATGATGTTACACTGATCTCGGGCAAAACCAAGAAAAAAAATCATCTGCACTAGTATGGACATATATTGCATGCAAACGACATCGTTGCAAAAACAAGATGGAGGCCCCATGAAAATAGGTGATTGGATATTCTACACAAAATTCTCAAAGTTGGACTTCATGCTAATCAAAGTCTTGACCATAGAGAAAGAAATTCAGCATAGATCCTCACTTTGCAGAATAAATGCAGAAAAAGAAAAATCCCGATTTGCATAATTAACACTTTTTCTTAGCTATTTAATAGTGAAACCCAGCACATCTATTGGAAACAATCCATTGTATATTTAAAATTGAACGTGCATTACCATTATGCCTTTGGAGATTAAATAGTTCATATTTTTTTATAGTATTAGTGCATAAATGACCAGAATAGCCGATTTTATTTGTATGTATTAGAAATGAGTGAAAGTAAAACAGACGAACAGATACAGCTGATTATTAATAAAAAAAAAAAATTTTCTATTATATAAATCTCACCTGTCTGTTTAAATCTATGTATGCCTAAAACTTTTGACAGAGGCAACAAATTTTTATGAGATTGTTTTGAAGCTCGACCCTTCAGACAACAAATATAGAAAAATTGGCTAAAAACATTCTTCATCCTCAACTAGATACTTTTCTACAAGGAGGGGGGGGGGCTCTTTTTGCTAATATTTTTGAAAGTCATCCCCTCTTTTCGATTGACTAGCCTTCGCCACTTCCCGTTTGATGGACAAAACGGCAACGACGTCACATTTTTTTTTCACATTATTTTACTCCTTCGCAGTACGGATTCGAGCCTGCCTGCCTACTACCACTTTTTTTTTTTTTTTTTTCAACACACGCCTCCAAACATCCGGGCAATGCCGGGTACCCAGGCTAGTACATACATATATAACAATGAAATGTAATTTGCTTGAAGCATTGTGCGAGGTATGTATTTAGGGAAGGGTTAGAAAACTATGGAAAGTTGTCAAGTATTCAAGAAGGAAGACAAAAACAAGGGATATATATATATAATTAAACTTTTTTATCAATAATGTATCTTACTTGAAAAGTCAAACTTCTGTGCATAAATATCTCGGCAGTAAATAGAATAAAGTTATTTATTCATTTTTTTGCAAGTGGTTAACTGAATTTACATGCTGTGTATATTCATTTTTTTTTTATTAGTCAATATTACATATTTTGTTATGTTTTTTTTCTCCTATTATGCTAATTAGATAGTGGTTTATTTATTTCTGCTTATTATATAAAACCCGACAAGAACAGAAGTTTAGCAGAAAATGAAACTAAAAAACACTACATTAAATAAGAAATGGTTCTATATATTTTTCATAAATATTAATTTTTTTTTTTTTTCAGTAGTTTTATTTGAATACTTCCTTTTAAATCATTTCATGTTAATTTGGTTTTAACAGGTTGTAATATTAAATTTGATGTGTCGCTATGTAGCAGTGTTCTTGTCAGGTTTTATCTAAGAGGCAGAAATAAATAAACCACTCGCTAATTAGCATAATAGAAATTAATTAAATAAAATAGGTAATATTGACATTTAAAAAAAATAAACACACACAGCATGCAAATATACAGTGAACCTCCAGCAAAATAATATGATTAAATAAATAACTTTATTTATTGCTGAGATCTCCACTGCGACATATCTCCCAGTCACAATTCCCAGTCCACACAGTCTTCAGGAGATTTGAAACAAGGACTTTCCTCCAAATATATTATGGAATACTGTCAGAGACAGTAAACCACTAGAAGTTTGACTTTCAAGTTAGATTTATTATTGATTAAAAAAAAAAAAATGTTTAATATATATATATATATATATATATATATATATGAGAGTTATAGTCAGCTAACATACTTCCTAACTTCCGGCATAACACTACCATAAGCAGTGACAAAGCAAATCAGCCCCTTTACTTTTTTCCTTTCATCCCTATATCGCCCCTGCGCATGTACTTTTTTTATTGCTTTTTACCAATCATTCTGTTTTTATTTAATAATTATTGAAAAAATTTTTCAGGTCTTATTTTAATTAAGTATTATTGAAAACACTTGTGTTATTTAAAAAAAAATTATTGAAAACACTTTAAAATCTTTTAAAACTATTTTGGGAATATTATGTATTGGATACCTTTTTTATGATGTTTAAAATTTTGTTATTTTTATTTCAATAATTGGGTTTGTATTACTGTACACATAGATTCGAAAAAGTTGTCAAAAAAACAAATATATAACAAATAAATGTTATCAAAGGCAAGATAAGTTACTTTTCTACCAAACTGGATATATTTTTCATGTTTTTATTCAATGTAACATGTTTATTCAGCTCGAAAAGCATACAGTGTTTACCGATGTATTGGAAAATTCAAAAGGGTGCTCGACACTCTCTTTAACATAGTAAGTTCAGGAAAAGATGATCCTGGATATCTTGCATTGCCCAGTCATACATTACGGTTAAACATGACATTTTAATTTATGCAAATTGCCTATTTATTATTATAGAATCAATCCTTTATTAAATATTATATACTGCAATGAATGATTTGTCCGGTGGACTAATTCGAGAGAAAAAAAAAAAAAAAAAATCTAAATGAAATAAATAAAATTAATGTCGATCAAATTCTATCTGTTTACAATATCACACCAGATGATATTTATGCTTGACAAAGAATGCTCTAGAAAAATCACTTCTGATTAATGTTTAGTTTTAAAAATCACTTCTGATTAATGTTTAGTTTTAAAATATGCAAACAAAGAAATGATTTGCAGCTATTTTAAATGGTACCTCTTATAAATTGAACTATAAGAAAAAATTAAAATAACATGGCAAGGTATACCTAGGCTTGAACAGGGAATCATTGGATCTATAATCAAATGCTCTACGATTGAGCTATATCTCCAGATATCAATTTTTTATTATTATTATTATTTTTTTTTAAAGAAATCATTTAAGATTTTATCTCTCTTGATCTATAAGAAAAAATATTTTAAGGTCAGATTTTGATTTTTGATACTTATCAAATGAATTTCTGTACAAAACATATCCAAGAACATTACCAGACCTAAATTAGCTTTGTGTGAAATTTGCAAAAGATAAGTTCAGCCAATTGGGAACCTATGAGGATGGAACTCTCTCTCTCACACACACACACACACACACACACACAAAGTGACTTTTCTATAATAGTATAAAGATTTGGTTGGTTATTGCTACTGTCAATATGACAAATATGTAGTAGATTGATTTGTTTTAATGTAAAAAGAAACAAATAATAGAAATACCACTATTATAGTAATGTCAAATTTGTAGATTAATACGCTTAAACGAGATTTTGTTTGATAGAGATAACAAAATTTTTGTTCTCAGTGATTTCAGTCTTTCAAGTGTGTCTAGTTATTGGAACAGTTTTGTGACAAATAATCTACTCAAAAATTTCAATAAACCAAGAATCATTTTTTATTAGTAATCTCAATATCTTTCTACATCCATCCCAAACAATCTTAATTTTGTTTTACAATCTGTATACAGACATCTGATGAGGTGGATCTGGCATCAGGTTGAAACCAATAGATTATTTGACTGCCTTAGTTTCTCATTCTTCTTACCTGCTATAGAAGTCTAAGTAAGTAATACAGACAGAATCAAAGAATTGATGCTAAATGTAATCCTACATGAAAGTGTGAAAATTCACAAATTGATTTATATCTCATTTAATTCAAAGTCAATCTTTTCTCATACGCTTTGTAATATTTGCAAATGCTAGATGATGTACTGGACAAAAGTTTACCAGACAAAACCCAACTGGACAAAAGCTGAAAGCATAAAATAAATAGATTAAAAAAAAAAAAATTCTACTTTTGATTTAATTATCCAGAACTTTTAAAACATTTTTTATTTTTTAACCTTGTAAATAAACTGCATTCATCTAAAGTATACCTAGCAAATTAATGTAAAGTTTCAGTCATTGTTTTGTTTATTTTACAAAAATAAAAGAAATTTACATCATATTTTTATGCTATTATGATCTATAGATTTTAGCCTAACTAATAGTTTAAAAACAGTAAGTATTTATCAATAGTACAAGCAATGGAAAATAAAGTTTATAAAAGTATGCAAAACATCTTTTGGAATTGGAAATTAGGCTTCTTTTTTTTCTGATTCAGATTTCGGTACTTCCAAAGTTCCGATTTTTCTGATTCCGATTAATCGTCTCAACACTAATATATAGATGATGCTCTCACTGAACACTTCTTTTTGACCTTAGTGAAAGGCTCTGATGAGACAAACAAATGTGAATATGCAAAAGTAAAAAATAATGATAATTCTAAATAGTCTCTCAAACAACCGTATGCTGGATCATTGTTGACTGGAATTGTTATGTAATGGATGGATGGGACAATCCGATACATAACTGTGAAAATAAAAAAACTTCTTTAAAAAAAATAAAAGATTTGAAAGGTGGGCATCGAATATTGATTGTCCACCAGTCGAAGCGGCAAAAATAATTACGTCGTAAACAGAGAAATCGGATGATGATTTTTTTGTTTACAAAAGTGAAGGTTTGTGGGGAGACGCATTTTTGGCTGAAACGTGACATTCCTTGCACTATAATGGAGGATCGGAATGTCATGTGAAGATAGCACGAGGTGACGACGCACGTGTATAAACAAATTCAATGGTCGGTCAGCTGAAGAGAAATGGGTTACCGAGTCTCTGGGTCAGATGCAGCCAATGCATTGTCAACAAAACTTAAAACGTGACCGGGAAATGCGTGATCCATTATCGATAACAGAGTTGATCGACCAATGGAATGGAAAAATACCGAACAAAAATTATGGTAATATAATGACGTGATTTTTGGAGTCCTGCAGAAGGAGCTGGTCTGAGGACCACAGAAGAAGTGCGTTTGTCGAGTGCATAACGTCTCTTCCCCCCCCCTCCATCACTGAATGACAGAGAAGCAAGCCGCACCGTTAAACTGTGAACTGTTGAAAATCATTTATGTACAGAATGAGAAAAATATTTCTATACCAAAATATATTTTTATACAAAAAGCCATCGTGTCTTACGTCTTGATTGGTGTGCTGAGTTACGTCTGATTGTTGTGTGCATGTTAATTTTGTTTCAGCCGACAACGGTATTATGACAAGCGGTTGACAGTTGACGAGCGAGTAAGAAAAAAAATGCACGGTCAAGGGGGAAATAACTCTGCTGTTTTAGCAGTTGCCATGACAACCAAAGTCCTAAACAAACTAGACGATCAGTAAAAGTCGGCTGCTAGGTTTTGTTGCAGCGGGGAACTTACTACGACCGTTCCCAACCTGGGGTCCTTGCGCAACGTAACAGAATTCTAGAAACACTACCAATAAATAAATCATGTTGTAAAACAATTTATTAAAACTTTCTGAAAAAAAGTCAACTCACAATTCCTGTTCTCTTTTTTTAGCGCATGCCTCTTCCTTTTCTTTCCTTCTCCGCTCTTGTTCTTCTCTTCGCTTTTCTTGCAACTTCAACATTCGGTTCTTTCGAGCAGTTATTTCATCTTCAGATATCTGTTTTAAATAATTCCAAATAAATATTTATCACAATTGAAACTTGAACACAAAAATAGTGTAATTAAATTTCTAGAAAAATTTAACCCTTATAGAAACTTGAATTTCCTAATTGTCAACATTTCTATAACATATATATTCAGTGATTAGAGGCAAATGGATATAAAATTCTGAAATCATAACAAATTTTTCTCAACCTTGGGAGCAGGGGGGGTGTATGTTCACTCAATGAAATTGGAAAAAAAAAAAAAAAAAGAGGAAGTATTAATTTCCAATACTTCCCCCCTTTTTTAATACTGTATCAACTGCTAAAATAAGTGAATCCTGTTAGGTTGTCTTAATTAAAAAGTTATTCAAATTTAAGTTGATAATTATTTCATAAATAATATTAAAAATTTATTTCACCAATAATAATAGTGAATAAAATGTCCCTTTTCAAAGCCACAAGTTTCAAGTCAATAATTGTTAATCATCCACATTGATAATAAATATCTAATTGATATATTCAGGGCTCTACATTGTGAGTGAAACAGTCGCATTTGCAAGTGATTTTTCTAAATGGCGACTAGAAATAATGAAACGCTTATCTTTTGACGATTGTATTTCTTTCACTGACAATCTTCCAAGGCTCACCTACTGAATGAAAAATATCTTTTCAACTTATTTTTTTTTTTTAATATAAAATGGACAAAGTTAAATTATTTAAACAACAAAAGTTTAATAGAACAATATTTTTTATGAAGGCTGTTTAAAAAGACATCTGAAGAAAATATTTATACTTTCAAGTATCAACATAAAATTTGTTGTATATTTAGAATTACACTTATTTAAAATATACAGAAAAATCTTTAATGCACTTACTCGTCACAGAACGAAGTCATATTCTAAAAATCATGTGGGTTTTCTACTTGGCTAGTAAGCGAAAATATTTAGTTGTCAAAGGTCAACTAAAGATAAATTTGCCCATAGAGCCCTGATAGGTATGGGTTAAACCTTAAAAGGGGATAAATGACTGCAAATCTGCAAGTAACAGAATTTAAAAAAATAAAATTTTGGATATTTGGTCGCAGGATTATTGATTACAGAAAAAATAATTTCATTTGAGATTTCTTAAAACTTAGGTTTGTCTTCATGATTTGTTCTATTGATTTCCCTTAAAAGAAAGAAAAAAAAAAAAAAAACTTCGACTTTTATAATAGCCCGAGAACTGGCTATAAGCCTTAACCACTACCTCAAAGGATCTAATGATCCTTTGTGTTACAGCTGAATCTATTGATGTCTCGTTTCAGCATGCTCTATACAAATATCAAGAGCGTTGCAATCAGGGGAATTGAAAGGTCTGATGAAGTGTGGTTGACAAAGATCTGATAACCAGTTCTGCACGTAGCTGGTATGGAAGGGTGCTTAGTCTTGCTACTAAATGTACGATCTACCTGAAGCTACCGGGTTATTCCAGGATTTCACTCCTAAGGAATACGGATGTAGCCACTGGTGTTCAGCCTAAGGGCCTCAAGAAAGTGGGGTGGCACCTCAACTGAACATCAGTCTTAACAGTTACATCCTGAATCTTTCAATTTCTTTCTGACCTTTCTCCCGCTGATGCTGAAAAAATTTTTTTAAATCTTATTTGTCCTACCAGTGTGAATTCTAAGAATGGTCTCCTTTAAAAATATGGAGATTCCAAATTAATAAATTATATTGCAGAAAAAAAAAAAAAAAAAAAAAAAATCAAAAGCAAAAGAATGGATATGCAAGTTTTTATGAAGACAAGAACAATGAAAATGAAAAATATGCATAAAATTAGCAACTGAAAATTGCAAGGAAAAATATAACTTACGCTCTGTATATCAATAATATTAGAAGAAAGAGTAAACACACACACACACACATATATTCACTTACAGAGATAAAGATATATAAATAAGAAACTCTTATAAATGAAGTGAAAAGTAAAAATTAAAGACTGACCTCTACAGATTCTTTAACGACAAATCCGACAGGAGGAATCGCAGGTATTTCTTCATTGGGAAGATAAAGAGCTGGATCAAACAAATCCGGTTGTGGTTTCTTTTGCGAATGGACTACAGTTTCTTCTTTTGTGACAGGTGAAGAGGATATCTTTTCCTCCTTCTTTTCCTCTTTCTTCTCTCGTTTGGGTATAAGCTTCGGTTTAGGGCGACGTGGTGTATCGTTCCCAAACGACACAAAGAAACCTTCGTTTCCAGCTGTTGAAGTTTGGTCGTCAGCAATTTCAGTACTTTCATCTGATTCAGGTACAGCCTCTTCAATTGCACATGGCTTTGGTGTAGAAACTAATTTACTGGGTTGATGTTGTGGACTCATATGTGGTGAAGGCTGTTGACGGGGTGGGCTACCATACGGTAGAGGTTGACGAGGTGGACTACCATATGGCAGTGATTGACGAGGCGGGCTACCATGTTGTTGAATTTGTCGCGGCGGGCTACTATGTGGTGGATACTGACGAGGCGGGCTACCATGTGGCGTAGGTTGACGTGGCGGGCTACCATGTAACTGAGGCTGACGAGGAGGGCTACTACTTGGAGATTCTGTATGAGTTGGTCGTATGTTCTTATTTCTGGGACTACCTATTGGAGACTGCCGGTCTGGTTCAGCAGTAAGACTGCTGCTATTGTTACTACTGCTGCTATATGGTACATAGCCTGACGAAGAGACAGCATGGGGGTGAGGGGCATATCCAGAAGGTAGGGGTTCTTCTCTAGTCCTGCCATGTGTACCATGAAGCGAAAAAATACCCCCTGCTGCTGAAGTTATCACAGCATTAGCCATACTTGGATGTATACCTGCAATATCTGGTTTGGGGTGGCCAGGAAGGCCACTAAAAGGAGTGGCCGTTGGAATAGGCTGTCCTATTGAGGTGGTATATGTATGATGTGGACCAACAGAATGTGGGGGTGGGGTTGGATAAGGAGACATAACTGGAGACATATAAGGCTGCGCTTGCGGTGTAGGTGAATGCAACACAAACTGTTGACCTGAAAAACAAGATACAAAGCAATGGTCGAATTTGTTATTAATAGATAATGGTCAATACAAATTATGACAATATTCATCAACACAGATGTGGTGATAAAAGATGTTTATTTTGGACAAATTACCTGCTCAAATGTTTATTTTGGACAAATTACCTGCTCAAATCTTTATTTTGGACAAATTACCTGCTCAAATCTTTATTTTGGACAAATTACCTGCTCAAATCTTTATTTTGGACAAATTACCTGCTCAAATCTTTATTTTGGACAAATTACCTGCTCAAATCTTTATTTTGGACAAATTACCTGCTCAAATCTTTATTTTGGACAAATTACCTGCTCAAATCTTTATTTTGGACAAATTACCTGCTCAAATCTTTATTTTGAACAAATTACCTGCTCAAATCTTTATTTTGAACAAATTACCTGCTCAAATCTTTATTTTGAACAAATTACCTGCTCAAATCTTTATTTTGAACAAATTACCTGCTCAAATCTTTATTTTGAACAAATTACCTGCTCAAATGTTTATTTTGAACAAATTACCTGCTCAAATCTTTATTTTGAACAAATTACCTGCTCAAATGTTTATTTTGAACAAATTACCTGATCAAATGTTTATTTTGAACAAATTACCTGCTCAAATGTTTATTTTGAACAAATTACCTGATCAAATGTTTATTTTGAACAAATTACCTGATCAAATGTTTATTTTGAACAAATTACCTGATCAAATGTTTATTTTGAACAAATTACCCAGTTAAGTTAATAGAATGTAAACAGATTTAATAAAGAGGATGAATGCAGAAGAATTTAAGGACAATTTTGGGAGGTCTATTTAAAATAATATTTAAGAGAATTTTATCTGTATTCCTGATCTATTAGGCATGTGTATGCAGTGTAATGATGTATAGAAGTGAGGGTTAAGGACATGTGTTACATCAAAAGAAACAATATGAAAATGATACAATGGGCGTGTAATGCGAGTTTTAAAAACAGGCTTAGATCTGTGATTTCAGAGGAAGATAAAAATTAAACAGTATGGGAAGATGTGTGCAAAACAGGAGACTGTTGGTATGGCCCCACTGAAAATAAAAATGGAGGAGAGTTCTTGGGTTAGTAAATGTAGAACGGTTGAGGTTGGACAGTTAGTTGGCTAAGGAAAACAATGGAGAGAGTGATAAGGATGGATTTAAAAGGTTAGAGATAGAAATTCACCTCCAAACTAACTTAAGTCATCCAACACATACCAGCATTTAAAAAAAATCCATGTTAAACCAAATATGATGAAGGAAATTAAAAACAAACAAAAAAAATCTGAAAATAAGTCTAAATCCTCAAAATTAAATGTTTTTATTTCAGAATTTCTCAATCTTTCATGTTTAATGGCTTTTAAAGAGATTCATTTCCAAGAAATAAAAATTTTAAAAAAATTGAAAATATTTGATTATAAATAAAATGGGGAAACAAAGCATGAGCATACTTCGGTATCAAATTAAATTCCTTTTCTTTTTATATAAAACCTCTTTTGTGTCACAGCACATTTTTGATCAAAAAGAGATTTGGTTAATAAAAAATGCAAAAATTGAAAACATTATTCCAACCATTTGTTCCAAATCATCATAATTAAATCTTATGGAACTTTGACGCCATTAGAACCAAATCTTTAAAAAAATATTTAAGATTTAAAAGAGTTTTCAATTTTCTAACTAGTATAATATTACTATACATTACAACATACTTAAAAAAGTTACAATAAATATTTTTCTACTAATCAGAAAAAAAAAAAGTATAAAAAAAAATAAAAGCATACATATAACAAGCATTGAAAAGATAAAAGTTGACTACATTTTCAAGCATTATCATAATTTTACGGTATTTTGATAAATATTTTCTGACCTAAAAGTTTCAATTTTGTAACCAGTGTATTTAGAATACTACTAGAATGTTATAATGATCTACCCTATTGCATAACTAGTGACGCTTTGTGACACTATGAATAGTGGTGATAAGAGAGTTGGTATGTCCAGTCCAGTCTAAAAGCTCTATCTGGCAACACATTACTTATCTACTCTTTGTATATGCATAATCTTTAACTACCTCTTTCTTCTCTTATTTATTTTCAGCTCTTTACGACCACAATACTCCAATATATTTTAAAATTACAAGATGCCATTTTTCTACTCATAAGTATAAAAAAAAAAAAAATGGTACTAGTGCACTTATTGATTCATGCTGAAATAACGTTATTTAAAAAGCCATTCTTAACATGGGGAGGGTGTTTTGTACCTATTCTATACTTTAACCTTACAATTGAATAAAAAAACACAAAACTTTAATTAAACTTGGAAATACGATTTAAAAAATAGCGCCATCAGTAAGTGCACTAGCATCAAAAAAGTAAATATAGAAATAAATAAAAAAGACTTCTTTTTTTTTAACATAGGCATCCCCACTTATCAATGCCAAGAGGCCACTCGAGGATAAAGATTAAAGAATGTACAATAGAAAACTTGTTTAAAAAAACAAACTTTCATAAACACAGCGTGGTAGATTTTAGAAAAGTAGAATTCATATTTTATACGCAAAGATGCTCAAAAGAAAATAAATAACCCTGCCTAATTACATTCCACACTTTGTTTCACTTTTTTGCATAATTTTTTTGATAAAAAATATTGTTTTAAAATATTAAAATATTTGTAAACTGATTTTTTTTTAATATTCATTATTTCTGTGAAAATAAGTCTAATTAAACATTACAAATAAATGTACATAAACATTTATTAGGAAAAATATATGCAACAAACACATAATTTTGTAACCATGTTAACACTTATTCATTTTCTTTTCCATCTTATTTGTTACACGTGATTCAATATCACATTATTTCTGTAAAAATGTCTAAATTAATATATTTAAACAATATAAATGCAAATAAACATTTTGAAAAAAAAAAAAAAAAAAAAAAAAAAAAATCAATTTAGGAATATTCTTATATTTAAAAACAATATTTTTATAAAAAAAAAACTGTGCAAAAATCAAATGAAGCAAACAAGAAAGCGTTGATTCGCCAAATAACTGCTCCTATTCTGTTGGATTGTACATATATATATATATTCAATGTACGCACGCTGACGTTTGTTTCAAAATGTATTTATCTTATGCACATTTTAATTTATAATTTCTTCACCATAAACAAGGTATAATCCCATCAAGACAGAATTGAATAGAGAGGTCGGATTGGGGGGGGGGGTAGTATCTTAAGTGAGGTTATGCAGACAGATGTTTGTTCATGTTACATTTAAATTTCTGCATATTGTTATAGTCATGGAAACTGGTAGCAGTGAAGGAATTACAATGGAAAATGGTCCAAGGAAAGAAACTAATAGAATAGAAAGTATTTCAGCATCAAAGAACTGCCACAGTGAAGGGATAGAATTTTGCTGCATACATCTATGGGAGCATTTGTAAAACAAGTTCAAGGATGCAACCATTCAGTGACAGGACAAGGGCTGGAGCTTGGTAGACCATGCAGGACCTGTGTAAGTTATAAGATGTTGAATGAAGTGTCAGCAGGGCTAGTTGCAAAATATCGGCAGAAACTGCATACGACACATGAAACAAGCATAAATTAATTGATCATTAATATGTATGTGTGTGTACAAACTGTGAATTTAGAAACTCAGCAGTAGCAGCCTTTGCTTTTTAACACCAAATATTTTTTTATTTCTCCTCTGTTCAGTTCCAATAATTCAGACTGAACATGGGTGCATTTATATCTTTCTACACTTGACCTAAAGTTTATCTTTTTTCGCAACACAAATTATTTTACTATGAATAACTTTAAAGCTTCTTAGACAAGAAACATTGCCAGTATTTTAACAAATAAAAAAACAAATATAAAAAACAAATATAAAAAACAAATATAAAAAACAAATATAAAAAACAAATATAAAAAACAAATATAAAAAACAAATATAAAAAAACAAATATAAAAAACAAATATAAAAAACAAATAAAAATGAAAAACAAACAAAAACTTGTAAACTATTTTACTACATTTATCTCTGGCACAAAATAAATAATAAAAAAAACAATCATGAAAAATATACAGAAAATTAAAGTTTTGATAATGTACTGTATTTTAACATTTGCATTTTCTTCATATTATTCAGACGACCATTCTCATCTTGAGTGTTATTCATGTTTTGGTCAGCATAACCTCCAACCTTCTTCAGGTGTATTTTGTCAGATTCTGGAAATATTTCTGTTGAACTCTAGAATCAGCACTAAATTTCAAATAGAACCTTTTATTTAATCCACAAGTGCAGCATGCTCTCGTTCTGTGAGCCATGGCTGGATAGAAGTCTCAAGTAATTCACAGTTGTGATGATTGAACCGTCAACCTCCTGAAGAATATAACTTACAACTGAATTTTACCAATACTTTATCCACTACACCATTGTCTGATTCTCGTGCAGATTCTAAATTTCAGCAAGATATACCTGAAGAAGGTCAGAGGTTACACTGACCAAAACATTGTACGAACAACACTGAAGAGGAGAGTAGTTTGAATAATCCAAATAACATGAATTATCAATCTTCATCTCAAAAATTCAGAAACTTGATACAATTCTTGGAGCTGGAAGCAAATATTTCAATAATCAATATTAGTTATTCATATATGCCAGAATAAGTATTGCATTTACAAAGCTGACACAAATCAATAAATAAAAAAATACTGTATTTGCAATTACAAACTATAGTTAAATCAAAATTTAAAATAAAAGAAATAAAGAGAAAAAATAACTAAAAACCTGATAGATTTTAAACAGCACTTTACAAATACACATTTTAACTATTTCAAAGAAAACTTCTTGTGCAGTTTAGGTAGCCATTACTATTGATATTAAGTTAAAAATAATTTATTTTGGTTTACCTACTCATTTATGACCAACTTCCATAAAATTTTTGATACTTGTGCATCTATGTTACTGCATTTAAATTATTACATTATTTAGAAACTCATTCTTAACATGTGGATGGGGAGGGTGTTTTGTAAATCTTCTGTACTTTCATTTAAAAATTTACTAAAAAATATCAGAAAAATTGAATTTAACTTGAAAATACTATTAAAAATAGTGCGTTAACATAGATGCAAAAGCATTACTTATTTGTTTTCAAATATTAAATAGGTGATATAAACAGCTTATGTTGTCATGCATATATGTTTTTGTTTATGTTATGGACCTTACTTCTTTCATAAAGAAAATGGATACTTTGCTCCAAACAGATATTTATGACAACTTAAAATATGTTTATAGCTTATCACATGAATTTTTATTGATGCAAATAAGTCACAAATGAGTAGATAAAAAAAAAAGAAAGAAAAGTTCTTGACAAATTTTCCAGCTATATCTCCTTTCAAACAATTAATGCCATCAATAGTAATAATTAGTGTTGGGACGATTCCTAAATTTTTTCCGATTCCAGGAAAATGTTGATTAACGATTCCAATACCAAGTACGATTCTAATTCCCATGGAATTGTTGTTTTGAAATATAGCATTATATTTGAAAGTTTTTGTGTAGCAAAAACATTTGATACAGCAAAAAAGTGGAAATACAATTAAGGGAATTTTGAAAACGATTTGATTTTTTCGTAAAATTTCTTTCATTGAAGATAAAAGTCAAAACAAATATTTTAACCATGAATTAAACATGCACCATGAAATTAATAACAATCAATTTCAGGAGTTATTTTATATATTAAAAAATAAAGAAAAAGGTCCGTCATGATTAATTCAACAAAAATACAATAACATCAAAATTTCAAGGGGAATAACATGTTTTGTTTATCTTTTGATATTAATTTTTTTTATTTTCTCTTTATCTTCAATAACTCTTTAAAATTTAACATTTTTTTTGCAGCTTTAATCGCTAACTGATTTTTATTCCACTTTCTAGAATATTCTTATTTCCAAACGAAATTTAAAAATAACTAAATCTTTGATTAAATTTTTAGCCTTTTATATTCAATTGTCTCAAATTATTCCTATTTATTTAGACTTTAAAAATATTTTTAACAATAATAATGTTATTTTTTAAATCTAAATAAATTGGTTTATTTCTATATTTATTTTTTACTATATAATTATATACTTATCTTTTAATGTTTATTCTTATTTAATGTCTTAATTTACCTCTTTATTTCTATATAAGTAAATTTTTGGTAATTGTTTATTTCTATTGTTAAATTTATTGAACTTTTGAAATCGCCTCCGCCTTAATGCTGTTTCTGACTACTTTTATTTTTTGTTAGAGTTTGGGAAACATTTACCTATGCTCGCATCACGACTGATACCAGGCATCGGTGAATGCCGACCAAGCTCCTACAGTCGTTTAGTTGAACAACTGAGTGACTAGTTAGTTTGCAAATAAAGTATTAAAAAAAAAAAAAAAAAAAAATTTAACTTTTTTCCTTAATAAATTTTTCATATTTTTTTTGTTTTTGTTGTGCAAAGAAGTTCGAAAAAAAAAAAATGTTAAATTGCTTCATTCGCAGAATATTTTAATGAAATGTAAATTTTTAAAAGTTAAAAAAAAAAATAATAAAAAAAAAATTATTTCACTCACAGCATTTATTTAACAGATAGCAAAATGATTGTTTTCTTTTGTAGTTTTCGAAACACTTTAAGCGGAACCGTCAGTCAGCATAATATGTAGTTCTAACATTTTTGGATACTTCAAAAAAGCTGACCGACTGTCAAAGTTTTACGAACTGATACCACGTGATCAGTTTCACTTTAGTTTTAGAAATATTTCCTGAAACAGCCTTCGTTCAGAAAACAAAGTATATATATATTGTTCTATTATTTTATTGTTTAAATAATTTGACTTTACTTTTTTTATTTTTAAAAAATATAAAAGGTTGACAAGACATTTTTAATTTACTAATGAGATTTTTCATTCATTTACTAATGGAAGAGTGTCGGTAAAAAAAAAAAAAAAAAAAAAAACTTGCCAAAAGATAAGCGCCCTCCTTTTTGGTGCTTCTACACTTTATCGCCGAAACTGGAGATGCCATTTTATTTTGCGCACTTTTTTTTTTTTTTTTTTTTTTTTTTTTTTAGTCACCAGTTGGAAAAAACACTGATTTTTAACATGATTTAATCGCAATGAGAGCACTGTAAAATCTATTTTCTCTACAGGTTAAGTATTCATCAACTTTTTCATGGACTTGACGTAGTTAGGCTGTTTTATACATAAATAAACTTCGCTCATAAATGAAAACAATGTTACCTCGCGGCCCCTAAAGTTTCGCAACAGTGCAAACAGATAACTAATCATGGACCTCAAAGTTTCGAAACAGACAGTATCTATGTATGTGACGGAATAAGAAAACTCATTAAAATAAATAAAGATTACCTTTTAAGTAGTTAATAAAATTCTTGTACATTATATTAAATGTGTTATGAAAAGTTCTATGACGTTTTTATCATAAATTTTTGACAGCATTAATCTCACTTCAAACAAACAGTTCAAGTTAAAAATATAAGAGAATCGTAATGAAAGAATCATAAATCTAAGGTATTTTTTAACAATGCGATTCCAATTCCTCCCAAATACACTATTCTTATGATTCCGATTAATCGTCCCATCACTAGTAATAATTACTATAAAAAATATCTTTACAATTACAAACTACAATTAAATTAAAATGAGAAATAAAAATATTTTTAATTAAAAAGAAAAAGAATTTTGAGCAACACTATATAAATACACATTTTATCAATTTCAAACATAGAAAATTTGGTGCTTGTGCAGTATTTTTTCAATGGTGGATTTCAAGAAAAGCAAGTCATTTTGTCATACATAGTTGTTTGCACAATTCTTCAACAATAAACTTGATAAATTCTATTTTTACTTGTAATTATTTTCTACTGGATCAGTTTTTATAATTTTTAGAATTTATACTAATTTGGACACATGTAAAGTACATAATAGTATTTTTGCCCAAAATGGATTTGTTCAAAACACCATTATACTGCAGAAGCACTAAAATTTCTTTATGCATTGTGTCAATAGGGCCTTTTTTTTGTTTTTCATGTTTTAAATAAGAGTTAAAAGCAAGGGAGATAACTATCAAAGATAGTTCAATTATGGTGACAGCTGAAAAGAATGGCTTTAGCATGACATTGTTGATAACTTTTCACATTTTTTTTCTACACATTTGAACAATTACTTAGCCTTAATATAAAAAAGAAAGAAATTTTTAAGTAAAATTATTTTTATATTTACTCATTCCCTCCCAAAGTAATAAATTCTTGGTAAATTAATCCCATACTAGTGGAACCTATAGAAATTCCACAACTGTACTTTCATCCATTCTATATTGCTGCTATGCTTAAAAATATTTCCATTCTTTGGATGTGCAGCACGAATGGAGATCCACAATATAATTAAACCAACTTTGTTCAAACTGCCACAATTGTATGTTAATTAGTAAATTAAACACATATATAATAGAAGTATGTGACATGGCAGGAAGTATACTTTTGCCAGCAAGAATAATAATGGGTAATTTATAAAGATTGCAGCCATATCCAGATTTCATAAAACCTTCAACTATAACAAGCTTTCACACATCACTCTGGAAATCAGTTTTACTGAATCCTCTTTTTGTATACTATACCTTTAAACTTAGAACTCAATACTAAAGTCAATTATAATTGGAGACTGCAAACTCCAAGCAGTGCTACAGAATTCTCACTTCTCTCTGAACATGGCTTTAGTTATTGAGCTATAAGGGTGCTTACTACATAGCTTTACTTTGTTAAATGGTACAATATATGGTTGATTGCTGAAATGACTTGAACATCCTGGATGTTTGCTCAAAAATGGAGGTTGCAGCAAAACTGTAAGCTTACAAAATCTGTACTTGGATCAGACCAATTTATTGAATAGATGTTTTTTTTTAGCAGACAAGAAATAAGTGTTCCAGCAACAAGACTTGAGGGGGGTTTACATGGAAATAAATTGAAAATTAAAATAGTTCAAGCAAGTATGTACATAGTTTTATAAATATATATATCAGTTGTCCTATCCAGCGTAACTCGGGATTCATTAATGTCATTCAAGTCAAAAGATTTTAATTAGAAAAGATGCCTAAATCACAAAGAGTTATAAAAAAGCTCAAAATGAAACAGATAATTGATATTTATCTTTAAGCTAAAATAAAAATTACCATTCTCACATTTTTAACCTTTTAAGAGATTATTCAAAGTCATATCCATTGTGATAATCTTCCTTGCTGAAATAATTATTTTCAGAAAGAAACTGGAGCACTTTTTAGTCTAAATAACATACTGCATGGCTAAGCAATCACTAATCTGGTGTATTGCTATTTAGGTGCAACATGGAAAATCAGACACGATAACTTCATATATTAGATGTTTGTGCAGTATAACATTTCATTTGATACTGGAAAATCTATTCATATCTATAATAGAAACAAATACCCTAAAAATTGATTTGTTCCAAGAAGTCAAGCAAATGAAAGCTGCAGTGTTGGTTTCTCTGCAATACAGCAACAATTAAATTAAAATCAAAGCTAAAGCTGCAACAATTTTAGGAAGAAAAATGAAATAAAATGCAACACTTTACTTAAGTACTAAAAATATCTTCAAATTCAAAATTAACTTAAAGTCTACAAATGAATACAGGATCTTATTCTTTATTCACTTTATTTACTTATGCGGAATAAGGACCATGTTATTGTCGGAATTTTCTGGACAGTTTAATATAAAAACACTGGAAGGTACGGAACAAAAATTTTGTAACTTTTTTCATGCAAATGCTGGCCAATTTCTTTTCATTGAAAAATATATTTCTATCATTACAATGATAATTCAATGAAATTTTTTTTTTTTTTTTTTGTTTTGAAACAGAATAATTTTTTTAATTTGTAACAAAAATGGCCATTACAATCATCATTTGTATTGGAAATGATGTTGCTTTTAATTATTTTTATTAATTTTTTTTTTTTTTTTTTACTTCATTATTTTTGGAACTGGCAGTTATAGTTTCTTCAACACACACACACACACACACACACACAAATTGTATTATGTCATTAAATATAGCTTTCCTTATATTTTAAAAATTTTTATTATATTTGGGTTATTCAAACTACTATTCTCATCTTGTTATTTTCACAACATTTCAGTTGATGTAACCTCCGATTTTCAGGTGCATTTTCTTAAATTTGAATACCTATCCAGGTCTGTGAAGCAAGGACTAAAGGCGTGGACAAGCAATAAATTCTAAGTGAACCTTCTGGAGGTTGAAAGTTCAATCCTTACTATTAAAATGGTTTGGTTTGTTTTACAGCATATTAACAATATTTGTTTAATGTAATTTGATAGGTAGAATTATTTTATTTTCTTAGAATATACTGCATTACTTTTAGAAGGAAATTTCAATAGAATACCATCACTAATCCTAGAAAATATTACTTTCAGAAAACATTACTCCTTGGTAGTGGTAATATTCTTTGTTCTAAATACGAATGACCCTTAGTCACTGACTTCTATCTGTTTGGGAAGCTAATATAAAAAAGAAATAAATAGTGATAGGATTCCAATATTTTTCCTGATTCTGATACAATTATCGATTCCGTACTAAATTCTCGATTCTTTATAAATCTCTAAATATTTAACCATAATATTCCTCCCCTCCCCGGATTACCATAAAAACATGTTAAATGTGCACACATTTTCTTAAACCTAAAAATACACTTGAAGAATTTGTGGCCTTGCCATCATGGCCTTCATTACTAAGAGTTTTAGTTTTACTGGTAATTTACAATCAATAATAAATATTTATTAATTTATTATTATTACCAGCAACGGGAGATTTTGTTTTAAACAAAAATCAAAAAAAGATAAAGGAATCGTTTTTGGCAACAGAAAATAGTACACATTTTTCTGATTCCGATACCTCCAAATATTCTGATTTTACCAATTACAATTAATCATCCAAACACTAAAAATAAGGTTTTGATTTTTTGGAATAATCAGGTGAACAGTACAGTTCAGAACGAACTTCTGAATACAAGGGCATGACATGACCAGCTGATCAAGTAGATCAGGCCACTGATCTCCCATGTAACTTAAGTAGGCAGGGGAGGGGAATAGTCAGAAGAATTTGTGGCCTTGCCAACAGGGCACTCATTACTAAGAATAACATAACATTTCTAACTGATCATAGCTTACAGAATAAGCCCCCCCCCTCTCCGAGTAAAACATGAAAATTCCCAAATTTGAAGAGACGTATAGAAGGTAGGTTAGATCAACCAAAATGTGAAAATAACAATCTCAAGGAGAATATTAATACAAAGTCTTCAGATTGCATAATCCATGGATAAATATTCATATAAAATTAGCTTTGTTGCATTATCAAAAAAATAAAATATATCTAAAGTAAAGTAAAATAAAAATGAAGATGTTATCACAACATACTGTAAATCTATGAGAGATTTATAATACCATCTTCAGAACACATTGGAAAAGATAGCAGGAATCTGAAAGCAAGTGTGCAACTTTATCCATAGCGACAACTCAGACTGTGTGCTGTGAGATTTAAAAAATAAACATTACATTAAAACAGATAAAAGATAATAAACCTGAGTTTGTATGAATGCATACACTGAAAGCATGCTATAGGGAGCATATATAATAAATATATATAATATTACATGCAGTGCAAAATATAAAATGTGCTGGAACATTTATATTACACAAAAATAAAGACAAATTATTATACAGAATGTCAATATAATAGAATTAGGCATTTCATATTTCTTTGTGTATAATCTTTACAAAATAGGCCCCCGGTTAAGAGCCGTGGCTGGGATCAATACAGAAGCCAGATTAATAAGAACTGGGGTATTTGGTGCTTATGGTTTTGTACACCACTTTAGAGCAAGATCCCTTATCTGTAGACAACCATCCAGGGTAAAAAAAAATTTAAAAAAGAAGCAAACTGCTAGTAATCAGTAGTAAGAAAACAAATCAATCTACAAAAAAAAAAAAAAAATTTAAAGCAGTCATCTAAATTCTCTAATCAAGCAAATAAAAAACATTTTAGAACTACATCTAAAGATAGAAATATTAGAAGAAATAGAAAATGACTCGGCCTAAAATATTTTTTAATGTAAGTTTTATGACGTAATTAAATTTGTTAAAATGTTAAAATAAATAAATGAATAAAAATGTTTCTCCTCTTTAGAAAACAAGGGATCATGGTTTTATTTGATTTTGTGGCATATCAACTCTTTGGGTATAATTCAATGCACAATCCAGCCACGTTTGTTAAAGTTTTCATGGGTAAAGTGCTTAATATCTTCAAATATTTATTCATGACGTTTGCATCAACTCTTAATTCATACTGTGAATTTACATGTATATGACCGGATATAGTTTTATATCATATGCAGTATAGATTCTATTTAATTCATAAATGGGATCCAGAGACATACCATAACTTCAGATGAGAGTGGACCTGGGAGTAATAGTAATAAGGTCCTGCACCACAAGATGCAGTTTCATGTCAGACTCTGAACAGATTTTATTTAACTTGTAGATGGAACTTGACAGATATAAATCAAACTGATCCCAGAAGTCATGACAATTAAAAGGTGACTTCATGTTATCATCAGATATAGTTTAATGTCATACACAGGATATCTAAAACACTGAAGACAATTTGGTTTGGTTGTTTTATGATAGATAAACCATTTTAGAGTTATTTAATTTCAAATCCAGTAATTTTGCAAAATTTTATGCTTACAGTTCTTTATATCTTCAAATATTTTTCATGTGATTTTTTTTTTTTTACAAAATAATTATCTATTTTTGACTTTGCAAAATATGATTGAGTTTTGCCAAGGAAAAGGAAAAATCAATAACATAATTGTTTGGTGCAGGAAATTAATATCTTCAGATTGCCTGATCTGATAGCACCATATGCCCTAACAGGTATTACTACTCCAGACCAAAGTGGACCCAAGAGAAATGATGACTAAGGGGCAACTCCACATTTCTCACTCTTCCTAAATGGGGATCACTATTGGATTTCTTAAGATCATACTCAGAACCAGGAAACAATTTAATCAATGCAATTTATACTTATATGTAGTCTACAATGCATGTATACCTAAGCCAATAAAATTTCCCCTTTGTCAAAAGTTGATAGCAGAGAGGTAAAAAGACTTGACTGCTGACAAAGTGGTTAATTTTCAAATTTCAGCCCCATGTAAGAGCCATGAGATGGTAAAACACACTGTTTTTATACTTTAATTATTAATAGAAGGCACTATATGAGAGAATGACAACATTTTCCTGCAAAAACTAACAGACATCACTCATGAACAGGATGTATATGTGACTGGAGACTACTTGTGAATTTGTCATTCCTAGAAGAATTTTGAATCTTGCTAATTCCAGTCATTGATGAATCTTAGAGACAATCAAACAAGTGTCTGGATAAATATATATCATTAATAATCTAGAATCATAGAAATTTTTGATATACACTTATAAAATGCATTGCTTAAAGTTTTTCCTCTCCCTCCCATGATGTGACAAGGATCGGAGAGTAGTATTTGAAAAGCCAACACACAAGAGGAAGACCATTATAGCCTGCAAAAAATGTCAGCATTCCCAAGTAAGGGTGCCTCAAGCAATTAGCTTGAAACTAACCGATTCTCAAAGAGAGAAAGTAAAGATTGGGAGAATTGACTTCCTAGAACTGCAACATACTGCAGTCAACATGGAACAAGCCATCTGAACAATGGCCTATACTCTCTTGGCTTTGATGCCGAGGGAAAACCACTGGCTGATGGTTAACTTAAAACAGTTTATAAAAAGTTAAAAATTTGGAAGAGTTTGTACAATCTACATTTAAGAGTAAAAATTACAAATTGTTTTGATATGAAAAAACTCTTAAGATTTGTTGAGTTTACTGACCACCCACCCAATGCACTAACTATTAGCTATTGAATTATATATAACTGACCCACTCAGAGATAATGCCCCACCCTTCCCAAAGGATACTTATACAATGATTTTATAGCAAAGACAGGGTTGTGCAATCTCTAACCACACTTATCCTGATCTGGCATTGATTGAATGCAGTGACAAGAAATTATAAATGTCCAAAAGCAATGCTCGGATACATAAAATAAAAGGCGATATTATTTTAAAGTTTTCCTTCTCTCTTAGATTAGTTGTCCTATCAGTGTTTTGGACAGCTGCTTTCATACTTTGCCTAATGGTATCAAAGTGACTTTAGAGTCACTAAAAACTTATTGCACCTTATATTCCCAAACGGTTATCTACCTAAGTGTTGAATAGGCTCAACATCACTTTACTTCAGTGATCTGGTGACAATCTGTGTTTCAACATGATATAACCCTACAAATTATATGTATGTGATTGATAACATGTAATTAAATTTTAAATAAATATTAATAATCATTACCTGAATCTTTATTTGATCACTAGAATATACGAGAAAGCCAGAGAGTTGCTGTTGACCTAACACGTTTATACAAAGTGAGATTATTGCCTTTAGTCTACAAATAAACTTGGTTAAATTAGCAGAAAAATCTGTACTTATTTTTAATGATGTGCAATTAAAATTGAGCAGTTCAAAACATTAGTGTACACCAAAAATTATGGAAAATAAATAGGATTTTAATAGAAGAATAATATTAATTTACTATTTGGTGTTCACAAGCTTTAATGACAGTAGTCTTTATTTTAGAATATACTGACTTGAAGTAAAATGTCATTAGGAATTTGGACTTCAAATAGTAAATTAATATTATTCTTTTATTAAAATTCTACTTATTTTGCATAATTTTTGACGTACACTAATATTTTTCACAGATAAGTCAGTATATTTATAAACTTCCCTGTTATTTTATTTTGAACTACCATTCTCACTCGAGTCTCAAAAATAAACACAAAAAAGTGAAACTAAATGCACAAACAAACAAATTAAGGGATTAATGCTTTAATAACTGATTAACAAAAAAAAAAATGCAAGTAAAAAGAAAATAAAACAAAAATAATGTTCTTTATAAATTTATATTTTGTGAGTTTGCAACTAAGATTTTTCTATAAAGCTATATTTTGTGAGTTTGCAAATAATGTATATTACTCTGGAGAAAAAAAAAGCACATATTAGTTATTTTGATTGAATACCTTAAATATCATTCTTAGCTAAATTGAAGATACTCAGTGTCTAGTTAAAAACTTTAAATATTAAATGACATTTTCTTAAATTGATAAATAGGATCATTTGGAAAAAAAAGTAGTCTAAACATTTACGCACAGTATTTGATAAGATCATTTCATAAAGAGATATAAAAGTGAGTGGAACAGATTTTAAATCATGAACTTTAAAGTTTTACCTTTTTTACTACTTATTGAGAAAACATACACTCTTACACCCCTCATCGTGTCTGAAGTTCTTCAAATATAAAAATCGCTTGTTTGTAGAGAGATTTCTTTAATGCTCTTGATTAGAAGAATAAAAGCAAATAATTATACTATAATAATAAAAACAGTTCAAATATTTATCTTATTCTACTCGTGTAAGAACTGAGGATTTAAAATAATTTAATTTATGCCGTAAATTAATTTTAACATTTTATGTTTGTTATTATCAACTCTTAAGATTTAATAATCTAAAATATAACTATGCTTTAAACAACTGCTTATGGAAAAAAAACAAAAAACCCACCCATAATTATAAATGAGCTTAGATTTTAAGAAAAAAAAATTGGATATTTACTATTGAGACGACCTTTCAAAAACTAAATTCTTTCAGAATACAGATTTTCAGCATGCAATGTGAATTGTAAACAATTATCAATCTTTGTAGGTACAAATTAGCAACTAATGACAATGCTATCTATATGGGACCAGTTATTTAAACGGTCTCAACAAAATATTAAATTGATAAAAACAAAAAAAAAAACAGATGTTCAGTAATAAGATTAAATGGTTAGTATAAAAATTTTTTTTTTAATTGTTAAAAAAAAAAACAAAAAAAAAATGGCATCATGCTTACAAAAAAACCCTAAGCAATTTAGAAAACAAGAACGGATATTCTTAAAATATGGATTCAGCTCCATGTTGCAACTGTTTGGAGCTTTGATTGGATAAATGAATATACAGATGTCTCAGTCAAGAAAGCAGGTCAAAAAGGACAGAGTGACTAAAAAATGACTTAATAATAGACCTAAGGATAGAATTTTGTGGTGAAAGTCATTTCATACAGTCATAAATAAAACGCAACATCTGATATGGAAGTTATAATCGCATTCAGTTTCACATCCATTTTACATGCTTGTAAGTGTTAGATAGCTTTCAGAAGTTAATGTCTAAACTAACCTATTTCTGACTAGGTCTTACTTTATCTCTCAAGTTCATTTTCATGGCTTCCTCTTACATTTTCCTTGACCTTTCACTGAACTGACCATGCTACTTCAACTGTTCTACATCTAACCCAAGAACTTATCCATTTTTTAAACATGGCGATACCATCAAAGTGTTCTGTTCTGCACACATCTTTATAAAGAACATGTTAATTGACAAAGTCAATTCAATCTAAAATTAGCAAGAAAATAGAAATTTATTGGGTAAAAAAAAAATACAATTTATAATGTAACATCTGTTACTAATGTCTATTATAATTAAAAGACCATCCATCTCAGGACAGGTAAAATTAAAGTATTTCACAACTTTTATGTCCCTTACAAAGATTAAAATCAAGATAAAATTATACTAAGGCTTATATATAGAATCCTTATTCAAATTTGGATTAAAATCCATTGCATAAAATCTTGCAAAACATATACATGAATAACAATCTTATCTATAAAGAAATAAATATGTCCCTTAATGGGAGTTACATAATGCAGGTGATGGATGTAAGGGAGCTAACTCTCTCAATCACATAAAAAGTGAATCACCATAAGATTCACTTTAGAAGCTACACTTATTGCCAAATAAACAACATAGCATATAGAGAATAAAAAGACTACATTCCTATTCATTTCCAATTGATCTAATAGACATAAAACCAGTTTGACATTTTGGCCTCTTCATAAAATACATTTTCAAATTGTATTGACTCTTCTCAGAATAACATTTTTTTCCATCAAAAAAAAAAAAAAAAAAAAAAAAAAAAAGCTAGAGAAATATCTCAGAATATCAAATAATCTTTTGAAATCAAGAAAATCTTTTACAAAAGTAAAATTACCCCTGGAAAATATGTTAATACAACCCGATTAGTATTTTAGTATATTAACACTAGGAATAAATTTTCAAGTGTAATTACTTTTTAACTTGTTAATAAATATTTACATTACTCTTATGAAATTTTAAAGTGAAAACATTTTTAAGTTAATGTAATTATTTGTACAATGTACATTCAATACCCCCTAAAAACTATTGATAAATTAATTTTCCTATGCAAATTGAGATGTGATAAAAAAAATTTTAAAGTCATTATTGTACTATTAATTTTTCAATTTAAAAAAAAAATAAAAATAAAAAAAAGTAAATATCAATTGCTTGTGAACTCACTTTTATACTTTATTAATTTAATTTAGGGGGCATTTTTCATTTTTGCAAAAATGCAAATAAATTTCATTTTTCTTTTTTAAATGAAGAATTAACAGCACAATCTTGACAGTTTGATTGCATGAATCTTGAAAAATGAGTCAACATGGTTACTGGAATCTAATTTTCTATTGTTTATTTATAGATACTCTAAGGTTAAAAAATTGAGCTTAAAACTTGGAAGTTTAACTTGATATATATTTTCATAAAATTTCCATCAAAAGTTATATATATATATATATATATTTTGTTGTTGTAAGAAGGCTCTGAATTTTATTTTTAATAAGAAACAAAAAAGGAAAAAATGTTATTCTGAAAGCAAAATAATTTGAAAATATAATTAATGTTGTGTTTACATTTTGTAAAAGTGTTTGAATGACATGCTAAATCCATTCTTTTCACCTACCAGTATAATCAGTGCACTGGAAATACACTCAATCGAAAGATTCAAACCACAGTATAAAAATATCAGAATAAATAAAGAACCATTTCCTCAAAATGTTCTATGTGCTCCATGGAAAAAAGAAAATTTTTTAAGAAAGCCAGTTTACATTATCATGACACCAGCATCAAGAACTCCAAAAAAGCAAAAGAAATATCAGTTAAAAAATTGTTTGGTTGTTGTCCAGAATTCAAATTAATTAAAAGAAAAACAAAAGTATAGAAAAAAAAATCTTTATGGTGTAAGTACCTATCATGGAATGAAAATATATTACAAAAATCACTTAAATTGATCATTTTTTTTTTTTTTAAATATAGAAAATATTTTTACGATTTTAATAGTAAATCATAGCCATTACAAGGGATATTTAGATCTATTTGTCTTGATAGTTGTAATGGAGTTGTCCCCCTTTATTTCTTAAATATGTCGGACAGAAACACCATCTTTGCCCATTCATAAAATCTGATTTTCTTGTTAATTAAAAACAATCTATTTGATCAATTATGTGATTTTTGGAATATGACAAATTCATTTCATGAAGAATATGTAGATCATAAAGATTAATTTTATATTTTTGTTTTTAATTTAGTTGAATTCTGGACAAGAACCAAATTTTTTTGTGATAAAACAAAAAGAATTTTAAGTATAAAAATAAATTATGAATGGAATGCAATTTTAAAGCATGATAGCATAAATGCATTTGTTGGTGTTTTTTTACGCTTTTGGTGAAGTGCAAAAAGAGCCAGCTTAAATGCAAAAATGTGATAGTGGCGACAGCAGCAAAACAATAGCAACTGAACATGATTACCTCCAAGAAGAGCGAGGAACAACGGCAACATAAGTCTGAGGTGTTAGCCAACAGCGAAAAAGGAAAAAAAAAGGGGGGGGGGTTGAATGAATAAATGAGCAAAGACCAAAGCTGCAATGGAGATTATGTGCCAGGCCATCAGCCATTTTCAGAGGGAATGTATACCATTTCAAGTTTTTTATACAGAAATTAAATTGAACCAATGACGACTAACTTGTTTAATTAAAACAAAAAAAAAAAAAACTAAGATTATCATTTATACAATATTTATATGACCCAGAGCTAAAAAGCAAACAAAAATTTGGTTCTTGTCCAGAATTCCCCCATATTTAAAAAAAAAAAGAAAAATCTGTATGATTTATGTAGCTGTGACAAAAAAAAATATATATTCCAAAAATCACATAAATTTATCAAGTAGTTTTATTCTTATAAAGAAATCATTGTTTCTTGAAATGATTTTTTTCTTTTTTTCAAAATGGTAGCTGAGACAGTAACTTTCTCGGATATTCATAAAATTTGATCTTATTTAAAAATAAAATTTGATTCATTTACACAATTTTTGGAATATGATCTTTTTGTTTCATCACAGATGTACATCATACAGATTTTTCTTTATTTTTGTTTTTTCATGGGAGGTGGGGGGATTCTGGGACCAGAACAAAAAAAAAAAAATTTACTTTTCATATTTGAGGGAGAGAAAAATTCAGTTATTGTTATAAAACATTTTATCTAATAGAAATGTCAGAACTGTTTGTAATTCAAGTATTAAACTATAACACGACAGTATTACACTATAACATGAAGCAACCCTTTTTTTTTTTTTTTATTCGGTTAAGAGTCACTCAAGAATAAGGATTAATGGGATGGAATGACTGTCAGTCAAAAAATGAAGAGCATTATGGGAATACTAAATTTTGACCAACGAAATGAATTAAAGAGTAAAATGTGGACCTTAGGTTTACTTTTAGCAGACTTGTAACTCACTTCCTTTATTTTGTCCTCATTAATGAGCAATATTTCTGACAAAGGGGTAAGAATTGCTGTTTTCTGGATCAGAATCTATCCATCTAATACTTATTGTTGGCAAATTTTTAACTTTGAAATAGCATTTTGATTTTTGAGCTGTTTACATCAAGTAGCATCATACCTTGTCTATGATTTGCATTAAAAAATTAATTTTGATTTCTTATGGGATGATTTTTGACAAAAATTTGTTAACATATGATTAGAAGACAACTATATTGTAATCTGCAAGGAAGCAGTTCTGTGGTAATGCTTCAGACAGGAAATTCTTTCAAAGAAACTATCTATGAAAATTCCACCTATTGCACATGGAAAAGTCTTTTTCCATTGTGGTAATAGGACAAGTTCTTTACTAAATGCAGTCATTTGGTCAAGATTATTATACTTAAGGGTCTCAATATTTTAAGATATAAATTTACCATGGTGGAATATGAATATGTGTACCCTCCAGATGCCATATCCAGGACAGATAAGACTGACAGGTACTAGCATTTGGGGTCAGACTACATTTGAAAACAAGACTGATTGCAAGGTGACTCCACACTCTTCAAAAGCTCCCAAATTAGAGCCTAATGGGAGATAAGAAAAATTAATGAGTTATAGGAATAAGTCGATTTTTGTTTGCCTGTTAGAGAGATCAATCACAAAGTGACGGTACTAGATGACAATACTCTGGAGATAGACTGCTTCCTAGGAAGCATGCTGAGCACAGGTGATGGATGTTAACTTGATACAACCACAAGGATGAAGGCAGCATGAATGAAATTTTGTGAACTGTTACCTCTCCCTTTATATCCAGATCAAGTTTATATAAGCATCAGTTTATATCGCAATGAATTATGGGCTCTCATCTGCCCTCTCTTGCCCAACTGCAACACAATGATAGACCCATTAAACGAATCTGCAATGTGAAATCTGATCAAGCTCAACATCAGATCAGAATTCACTGAAAGCACTACATTTGCCCATCATAAAGATTATCCTCAAGACGAATCACTAATGTTGGCATGGTCATGTAGAACGTTCATCCTCCTGAATAAACCAGTGTAAGAATGTGTTAAATCGCAAGAACATTGGCAGACCAACAAAAACTTGGAAGCAAGATCGTATTAGTAGTATTTGGAGACAGCTAACCCACTGAACCAAAAAAACAGCAGGGTGAGCCTGATTACTACCTAAGTTGTCTGGCCCCTGTACAAGAGGAAAGTGAATGGAATAGAGATACACTTTTATGAGGGAACTAATGCCATCATTAAAATTGATCCTTAGGGTCCATTTATTTTATGTTTACTACATCCTTCACCATTACCTGGGATTATTTACTTTAGTCGTTATTTTCTTTTTTTAAGCGACTTAAAATTTCCATTTATTTATCGGTTGCAAATTAAGATAGAACTGATTTTAAATCGACACTAGTGGCTTAAGATCTCAGCTTACTATAACTAATGTTATGACAAATGTGTAGACATTTAAAAAAATTTTTGTTTTTTTTTTCGATATAAAAAATTTGATTTTCATGCATTAAAAAAAGTATAAAGTGCCCATAAAAGATTATATGTACCATAGAAGTAAAATTTAATTCAAGACGATAACGATTTTTGAAACAGTGTAAATGCCTACCCAGTTTCAGATAAAAAAAAATTCACAAAAATTAAAGATTGTAAAAATGACTAATAGCCAGTTTAAATGTCTAAAAATTATAATTCTGAATTTCAAAGTTTTTTGGTTCTTGTCCAGAATTCCTCCTATATTAAACTAAAATAAAGAAAAATTTGTATGATGTACATATTTGTGATGAAACAAAATTATATTACAAAAATCATGTAAATTGATCAAGTAGTTTATTTTTAAATAAGAAAATCAAATTTTGAGTATCCAGGGAGTGACTGTTTTGCTCGCCATTTTGAAAGAAATCTCAAAAATCAAGGGGAGATAATTCATACTAGATTTTTGTTATAATGCCTATGAATTCCCATTAATCACTTAATAATTTTTATAAAAATTTATGTGATTTTATAAAACATTCATGTGATTTGGGGAATATTTTCATTTCATCATGGGTACATAAATCATACAAGTTTTTCTTTATTTTTGTTTTTTTGATATAGGGTAAATTCTGAACAAGAACCAATTTTTAAATTTTAAAAAGTTAATAGAAAAAAAATTTGAATTTTCAAATTTTCATAAGAAAGAAGTAAGTTAACATCAGATAAAGTTCTATTACAGAGAAAGACATTACATGTTATTGCAATGAATTTGAAAACTTAAGAAATTCAAATGCTTTTCAAGTCCGTTTCTATAGTGGAAATAATATTAGATTATATATAATTTGTTAACAAATGCAATATTGGCAGTAACTACTATTGATAGTTGCATTTGCTGCTGACAGTAAAGATAACAGACATTCTAATATCAATTTGTTGCTGATAAACAAGAGTTCCTGCAGAAAAATAAATTAAGCAGGTTAAAGAATGAGTACATAAATTAAATCAGATTAAAAATGCTCTCTTTAACAACATAGACCAACGCTAAAGAAAAGAAAATGGCTAATCAAAATTAAATATTTATATTTAAGAATGAAAACTATTTAGGTCTAACTTTAAGAATCTGACAGATTTTTCTTTAATATTTCATAAAAGACTGTAGTATAAAGAAGCACAAAATGCAAACATTTAGGAACATATTTAAAAATAGGTCAACTTTTAGAAGTCAGAGATACCAGCTAATTAGTAACTACCATTTTTTTTTTTAATTCATCACTTAATTAGGTTATTTGTTTTTTTTTGGTTTTGTTTTTTAAACAGGTGTGGAAAATGATAGAATACATAAAAAAGTTGCAAGTATATTATTATACATATGTAAGGCTATCTTGAATTTTTTCCCTAACAAAAATAAAAATAAGAGATTGATGTACATTTGTTAGAAGCATTGTGAGGAGTATATATAGTTAGAGAATCTATAAGGCAATTCTAAAGCAGAGTTGTATCGGATATAAGCAGATTGAAATTGAAAGCAAAATAAGAAATACAAAAATGAAAGGTCCGCACTAAAAAAAAAATTTAATTAAAAAGAAAACATTAAATATATAAACAAATAAGTAAAATAAACTAAAAAATATAAATAGATAATAAAATAATAATGATATTAAAAACAAAGTAAATCAAACAAAATTATAAACTACCAAATCCAAAATTCATTCACTTCAGTATTTGATCCCAATGGCCATCTTTTGCAGGTTTCAAAAGCAGTGTTGAAAACCACATCTGAAGAGGGTAATTTTCCCCAAAATATGGCTATACAAAATTTACATAGAATGGCATTAAGAGCAAGGAAGATTTGTATCATAAAAAAAGAAACAAAAATTTATTTCATTTGCTTTATTTTATTTTCAATCTGCATATCTATGACATCTCTGCATTCAAATTGTATCCTATAAATTATCTATATAAATAAGTTTTAATTTCTTTAAAAAGGGTATTTTATAGAGATTGAGGAAAATAACTTCCTATTAAATGCTCATAATTTATTACTGAAATATAATACATAATAGAGGAAGAAACCAAAAAAACTCATTTCACTTTTACACATCTTATTTTGCTTTCAATCCACTAATATCTGATACATGCTTAGATTGGAAGTACCTGTACATTATCTATATAAATAAAAAGAAATTGTGATTTACTATTCTAAAGTTAAAAAAAGAAAAAGGGGCGGGGGGGGGGGGGGGTAGAGAATTCTAAATTTTCTGCCAAACTAAAAAAGTATGCAAATAGTAAACACACACAAACTAGAGAATTAAAGTCTTTTAGATAGGATTTGCAAAAAATAAAAATTTAAAAAAAAAAAAAAAAAAAAAAAAAATCACCATTTTGCGTCTCATGCTGGTTTACGGCTTCCTTTCAATTGTATTCGTAATATACTTGATAGTTATGGCTTTAGCAAAGTTCTCTACTTAAAATACTTGAAACAAAACTTTCATTGTACTTCGAGATAAACATTAACATTTTGGAAAAATTTTTTAATACGACTAAAGAAAAAAGAAATTAATTTGCCTGTATGTCTAAGCGGTGTCACAACTTGTTAAAAATCAAGTTTGTTCCTCAAAAAGTAAAGATAAATCAATAAGTCAGTTTCTCAAAATAGGCTGAACAGGAACAATAGTGGTGCTTAAACAACTTGTCCTGTCATCATAACTAAGAGAACCTACCATTTTTGGCATTCCTGAATTCTATAGATTTGATAAACATTTGTCCATGAAATAAAACTATATTCCTAAATAGAACTACTTATTATATTAAAATCAAGTCAATCATTGAATTAAAGCAATAACAAAGTATGGTTAATTAATAAAGTTTCATTTTGCACAGAAACATGCAAATTAGTTAACTATACTACCAAGATCACATGTACAATAAGCAATATATAAAACGGGTTAAACTTAAATTGAAATAAAAAGTTTTGAACCCAACTTTCATATCTATTCATTTAGATTTTTTCCCCCAGATTTTACTGATATTTTGAAACAAATTACGAGACAATAAAAAAACATTTCTTATAAGATTTATCCTAATACCAGTTGAAAGATAAAAACCATGAAGAACTGATGTACTAAAATTAGTATTTTTATACTGTTAGTATAGCAAATTTAGTCCCTAGAAGATAAGTACCAAGTTATTTTATAAAGATTGTATTTTGGAATTGTAGATGGCTTGACACATATTCTAAGGCATAGGTAGAAATTTCATTTTTTTTTTTTTAAAGGAATTAATGGAAGCAATGTGCACCAAACTGATATGGAAGGTTGAATGAAGCAATGGTTAGCCGAGATGCGAGTCATTCTTTCATAGAAGAGAGAGATGAGTGAAAGCTAGTCTAAAATATTAAGTAGTTTGCTTAATCGTGCACAAACCTGGATAGGTTGGCTGATAAGGGTTTGCCTGCTGATACGGAGGCTGGTAAGATGTAGGAGGTTGAAACGTCGGTGGTAGTGGCGGTGGTGTGGCATAACCTGGCTGTTGCATCATACAGCCAGTTGTGAACTGTCCAGCATCCAGAGGAGAGGGATACTGACCTAAGGCTATATAGGGGGAAGCTTTCTCTGGACCTCCAGCCATATGACCCCCGGGGGCCGAAGAGTAAGGGACCTTATGGTACAGCTCACCATGTTGATTGTGGAGAACACCAGCAGCCGAGACCGTCGGGACCATGCCAAGTTGTTTGGGTAACGTCTTCTCCAGCCCTTGGCTCTTTATTTGCTGTTGCTGCAGAGATAACTTCATAATTTCACCCTGGAGATCAGTTAGACTTCGGTTTAACCTACTCAACAGAAAGAAAGAAAAATATACATAAAAAAAATATCTATTCATAATTTACTTGTGAGTTAACAGAAAATAGTTCTGAGATTTATTTTTTGGTTTGTTTTATGGCATATCAACAAGCAATGAGTTATTTCACATTGTCAGGATAATTACACACACACACACACACACAAAGGGAATTAAACGATGCAAAATAAAAAAAAAAAAAAAAACAGGGAATACAAAAGACTTTCATGAAGCCATGGAGTTTTGAAAATTCACATTTATCTCTTCGGAGGAAATCAATAGCAAATTATATTAAGAGGAAAATTACTATTAAGTATAACCATTGAAAACTTTAAAATTGTGAATGTAAAGAAAGATTGAAGGTAAAATCCATGAAAAATTTAATTATAAAAAGGAATCAGATAAGAGTGTTCAGTTGATCGGTAATTGATTTGATAGATCTTGCATAAAAAATTTTTTATGAAAATTTATAAACACGCATATTTATACGCATGTGTGTCTGAGGTTTTAAATTTTATTGAAGAGCTTTTTTTGTTTTTTTAAAATTTAATATATATATATATATATATATATATATATATATATAGCCAGCAAGTCAATTTCCTGCAATCTGCATCAATTTGCTTTTACAAATTCACAATAGTCCTAATGTTATTTCAGGGATCAAAAACAAAACACTATTAAAATCAGGGCTCTCCAGTAGAGTTGATCGAATACCACCCCCTTTAAACACAAGAACAAAAAGTTCTGGATACTGGATCTAGTTTATTGCTCCAGATTAATTAGGCTAACCTAGTCAGATTATCAAAAATGGCTTCCTTACCTGCGTCATCTGTCCTTGACCTCCAAAAAAGAAAGTATTTCTTCTTTACAAAGTTGGTGTATTTATAGTGTTTGGATGAATCCATTATATTACTTACCACTCACTTCCTTATTAATATTTTTGATTTATATATTTACATCTTTATTCATAATATCTGTATATTTATTAGTTTTTAAAAATATATAGCGATTAAAAATAATATAAATATATACACGATTTTTAAAAAATCTTATGTATTGTTTAGATACATTATTAATGTAGTTTTGATTTCCTTTATTAATCTACTTTGATTAGTTTGATATGATTTAAAGGCATCAGGATAATGACATTTTATTTAACTGTCTAAATATTCTACTTTATCACCACTTTGTTTAATCTTATTTAATCTAAGCTAGAGACTGGTCGGGGTGGGGGATAAAATCTATTAATTTTAAGCAATAGAAGCTATTTTTAAAAATTTGGATATAACGCTTCCGTAAAACAAACATAAGGCATGTACTATTTTTATGCGGCATACAAACTATTTGGAAGCAGAAGGGATTTCTTTTATTAAACATTTTATAAATAAATATTCCATCCTCAATTTTTATATCTAAATCTTTTATATATACAGTGTCCAAAAAAAAAAAAAAAAAAAAAAAAAAAAATCACTGAAGGGTTGAAAATCTGTCATTTTACCATTAATGATTTTTTTTTTCTCTATTTCAGATATTTTACAGATAATATTTTGGAAATAATTATGGATAAGTATAGCATTAGTATTTGCGAAAATTGATGGGAACCAAGCCACTGTTCAGCTACTTTAGACTTGACAGATTGAACATACAACTCCCTTGCATTCTTTATTACTCTCTTACAGTGGTTGCTGGTAGTCCTGAAAGAGGCTTACGTTGGAAGCAATGGAAAGTGATTTTTGTGCACAATGGCAGCAGCACATTCTTCAGAGAACCACGGCTGGCTGTTGGGTTTTTGCTGAAAAATTTTTTTGAGGGTATGAAGCAGTCTTTACCTACAATTAACCATTCCATCAGATCTGATACCATGGAAGACACATTCTTTTTAAACAGGGAACACTGAGGTAGATCTGATATAAATGTACGAAAGCTATCCCAGTCAGCCATAGAGTATCAATATACTGTACGATGGAGAGGTATATCAGAGGACTTATTACATTTTGTTTTTATCTTAACTGAGACAACCGAGTCGTCAAAAGATCCCAGTGGGGACAGAACGGAAGATGAACATAGCTCAGGTCTAGGAGACTTGCATACTGACTATCAGTGTCGGGCACACGGGTGGCTTCGTGAACAATCTGAGTTAGGTTATAAGCAATGGAAAAATCGTGACAGAACCCCCCCCCCTTCATCATCTGCTTTGTTTGAGTGGGCTAACCATTCCACATTGTGAACATCGAAGTCTCCAGATGTGAATGTTAGTTGAAGGATGAGCAGACAGGATGTGGTCAACTTTCTCAGATATGCTCTTAAAGATAGCAACTCCGCTGTTATGGGGGTGATAGAGGGAAAATATAAACGCAGTGGTGTGAGCAAGTGCAATTCGAAAACACATATAGGGCAATTTAGGGTCTTCTCTGGAGATGTGCCCTACCACATGGAAAGCCATCCCTAATGTAGGCACATATTCCATGCCCATAGCGATCTTGGAGGTCAGACTTGGATATTAAATTAGAATATCCTTTAAGTACAAACTTGTCTAGAGAAATAGTCAGTCCATTGCCAGTTTCACTTAGTAAGAGTAGGTCTGGTTTGGTCTTCTGTAATTGGATTTCAACCTCTGGAAGGTTGAAACAGACCCCTGATTTTGGAGGAGACATGGTAGTGGGGGGTCTACATTGAAAGTTGGAGTTTTGGGTTTAATCATGCATTTTTTCTGGAGATTTTTCATGGAGTTCTAAGATTTGTGAAATAGGTCGACAGACTTTGTTAGAGCAAGGTAGAGAGGGAAAGTAAGGGAGAAAAAGTGAAGAATTATTTATTTTTTTGTAGACCATGATAAGGTAAAGTTGTAACAATTACCCACTAATATGGCATCAAAGCCCCACCAGAAGCTACTGCATGGTCCAGAATCCATAAACTAAATGGCAATACAGCAGCCCTGGTACTTTTCACCTGCTGATGGGACAACGGCCTCCTTAGTGGTTAGTCCAAGGTTCAGGTCCTTGACTGTCAGGCGGATAACGTCAGCCTAGTAAAACGTTTACCTCCAGCACCCTTATTAGTGACATGGTAACAAGGATAGAAACAGAAAATTTCCGATATCTCAAGAAACTACTCACACAAAAATACTGCTGACCTAGAATACAGCTTTTCATTCTCCCTTTGTCAGAAAAATAACTCATTCTAAACAAGGATCAAGAGACAAATTAGGAGCGAGAGTTATTGGAGCTTCTGACAATGCATTGTCTACTCTCCATTTAAAAAAAATATTAAGTACTCTACTTAATATAAGCATTTAAACAATTATTCTTATTGGTATTTTTAAATTTGAAATAATTAAATGTTTTAATTTGTAAGTCATTTGCTATTTTATAACTAAAATAAAATAAAAAATTAAAAAAATAAAAAACTATCCAGTGTCAACAAGTATTTTTTTTTTTAAAGAAAACACCAGTGTGCTAACAGTTTTTTCTTTGTTATTATTATTATTTTTTTTTTACTTTACCTCGTATTGCAAATTTGTGTTATTCAGATTTATTCAATCAATATTGTTTTTTTTTTTTCAATTACTTTAAGATGTACATAAAGCTATATAGATTAAGGTGCAAATTCATAACCTTCCACCCCACTGCCAATGAAAAATAGAATAAAAATAAATATCTTTCTCATACACAGATGGGATGTGACAGAAAGAAAACATGGTATACCAAAAATCAAAATTGAACAAGTGGTTTTATTTAAAAAGAAGATAAAATTTTATGGCTAAACAACGATCAACAATCTCAAAGCATTATGTAGGACAAGGGAGATAATAGCAAATAATTCAAGCTTTGAAAAATTTTACAAAGCCATTCTTAACATGGGATGAAAGCATTGGAAAAATTCAAATTCATTTCAAAATTATTTTTGTAATAAATTGATAAAGTAGATTTATTTTTATGTGATTTGTAGTGGACAATATTTTCTTTCCATCATGGGTATGTATATCATACAGGTTTTTTATTTTTTTTCTTCTTAGTTAAGAACTAGCACCCAGGTTAATCTCTATATTAATAAAAAGAAGTCTATTTTTCCCCACGTACACTTTCGATATCAAGGCAAATCCTATACAAATCTTTCACAATCACCATTTCTAGCAAATACTGCAGCATGTTTTTATGCTAGAATACACAAATTTTGTCACCGTTTAATAAATCTTACAATTTATCCTCTTTGACTCACTTTCTCAAATGCATAATCCCCACATAAGTAATAAATATTTCATCCTCATTAAATTAACTCCTCTGATGAAACCCAAAATTATGGAGTATTTTTATTCATAGCCATACATAGCTACATGCTACTGAAAAATTATTCACATACGTAAATAAAGTCATTTTATTCATATTACGTTAAACTAAAACACTTAAATTAACAAATGCTCCTCTGTCATGCTAAGTTTAAAAGAATGACGGAATAGATGATAATCAGCAATTCAACATGCACATTAACATTAGAACCAGTCACTTTTTAGAATAAATGTTTGTATTTTTCGAACCCTGAAAAAAACATTAGCAGTGACAATTTTGAATACTTTTAACCAACCAGAAATTCTTATTACAAACTGTATTATAACTTTTCCTACTTTTTACTTAATTTTTCCTAATTTAAATAAATCATTTAGCTTACTCATTGAAAATGCAGATACATAATTATTCCTACAATATATTTACACACTGCGAGATTTGTTTGATGCTTTCTGCCATTCTTATGTATGGAAACCCTAACCAGCAAAATTTACATTTTCTCTTTAACTTTGACAAACACTAACATTTCAGTTCCAAAATAAATGTGACCATTAAGAAAAAAGTTCATTTACTTTTTCATTAGTAATTTAAAAATACATCTCTACTTGTTGAATATGGAGACAATCTAAAAAAAAAAAAAAATACTAATATTTTCGGAAATAAAGCAATAATATGAAACCAAACTATTTGTTGTATTAAAAAAAAAAAAAAAATAATAATAATAATAATAATAATTAAAAAAAAAAACAAAACAAAAAAAACAAATAATTAAATGTCCTTTTCTAAAGTCAATATGCGAATCAGTTAACCTTATGACTGATATTGCATATACATAATCATATAAAAAATATGGTTTACATATTGTATAAAGTTGAATTTAAACTTTACTGTTATGCAAAAAACTGGCCCAACTCTTTCATTCATTCATTTCTATGAATAGAAAAGTATCCGCAGATTTTCTTGTTTATATAGATACATGTAATTCTCATATCAAATTCTAATAAAATACATACCAATAAAAATTTTTTTAAATAAAACACAAAAAGTATAATACAAACCTATCCAGAGAATTATTATATGTCCCATAATTTTCTTCTTTTTCTCCACTGCTACTCCTATCCCGTCGAGGGTCTCTTCGTTCAGGACTATCATTAATTCTAGAATTATCTTCTCGGATTCCTGGCTGTACAGCAACAACCGGTTGAGGTCGGATCACTGCAGCTTCTGGATGAATTGGTTCCTGTCGCATAGGAACGGGTTCTCTATGCGGTTCCTGACGTACAGGAACAGGTTCTCTATGCGGTTCCTGACGTACAGGAACAGGTTCACGTCTCACTTGCTCCTGGTACCTAGGTTCTGGTGGTACAGGACCTAGATCTTGACAAACAGGTTCTTGCCTAATATTGACAGGCTCTGGCTTAACAGGTTCACGACGTAATGGCACCTGTCGTACTGGTTCAGAAAATGGCGGTTCAGAGCTTTGTCGGAGCGGCCGCTCATTTTCATACGATTCATTCTTTTTTACAGCCTCTGCCTCATTTAACCATTTCTTGCGAGCATTTTCTATGGTCCGCTGTATTTCTTCTCGAGAGAACGGTTTCTGGGGAGATCTCTGCGTGTCATTAACTGACGAAGAGTCCTCTTCAGGAACTGATTCCCCAACTCTCCCCCTTCCTCCAACCACGCCACCATTAGCCTGCCGAATGTAACGTCGGATATTTGGTGGAATGCCTGGAGGAATTTGTCCATTTTTATCTAGTGTAGAGTTTTGCGTGGCAACAACATGCAAGAGGGCTTCCTTACCAACTTGCTGACGAATCTGGGTCTGGTGTCGCTCAAGCTTGTGTTTCTTTTGCTCAATCTGTTTCCGTTTCTCTTCCAGCTTCATCCGAATGTTCATTTGGTCAGTGACCGACTGCGACTGACCCTCAGGAGAACTTTCTTGAGAAACAGATATCATAGTTGGACCAGGCCTCTGCTGCTGTTGCCATGTCGTCTGATTTGCAGCAAAGTTAGTCCTGTCATCGTTCTTTTCATCATCTTTCTTATGGAATGAATCTTTAGGTGAAAGCTTATTTGGGGAATCAAATTCTTGACCACGTTGCATATAAACTAACGTCGTTAAGGGACCACTCATATCACGCATTTTTTTAATCTGAGCAAAGTTTGTGGTTTTACTTTTATCGATAATCTCTTCCTCAATAGGATGGGTAATAACTAAAGGTTTCATTACTTGATTCGATAAGATGAACGAATCTTTTGATTCTTTCGTTTCTTTAGCTTTGTGATCACGGTGAATTTTTTGCGACTCATGATCAGAAAAATCTCCTGAACTTCGATTGCTTGCAATACTCCCTTCACGAGATACACATCGCCGCAACTCTATTTCATCAGGGCTACCACTTTGTACCACAGGTAGGCCCTCTAATCGTGCACTATTCAGCATAGAAGGACGATCGAGGAGTGTAAAGCTCTGACCAATTACAATTGGTCTTTGAGAATCTTCAGGATTACTTGCCCCAGAACTGTGTCGGCTCCTGGGGAATGTTGAAGACTGCTCTGGAGTGGGGAGTGAATTTCGTTTAAACAACTGTTGGATGCTCGACTCTTCTCTACTAAGATCATGAACCCCTAAAGGACCAGGAGCAAACCCTTCGTCATGAGATTGTCGGACATTAATGCTAGTTCGTCGAGGTTTGCTACCTTCCATTTGATCACCACGTTCAATAGATTTACTATGATTAGAGCTTTTCTCTTTTGCTGGTTTCAAACGGGCAGGCATCAGAGGCTCAGGAGCAGAACTTTGAGATACAACCCAACGATCCACTTCCGAGTTGTGGTTATTATAATTTGTTACACCAGTGTGATGCGGCAGATTAACTTTTTGAGATTCATTAGAAACTAAGTATTGAAGGCTTTCTGTACCTGAAAATAAACAAATGAGAGTATATATATAAAAAAAAAAGAAAAATATTTTCATTAAACATACATCCAAAAGTTTAGGCCTCAAAAGTGGCAATGTTAGTGGGAGCCACTGCCGGCCCAGTATAAAAGTGGGCACTGGTGCCCATGGACAAAATGAATGTACTGTAGCGAAATACTGATGCATTTCATATATATTGAAGCATTTAGCTTTCAAATAATCAAGTATATTTTCTAATGATTTGTTCCATTTAAAAAAAAAAAAAAAAAATACTGAATTTTATTAAAAGAAATAAAATGTAGTGTAAATAAAATTGTTGGCAAAAACTTCCTGAAATCGTTTTTTAGGGGTCATATTAAATAAACTTATTTCATCTTGATTTTCGCTTTCTTTTGCTGGTGTATAGCAAGGAAAAATCCCTTCTGATTAATACTTACACAATTTCAGTTCAATTTAAAAATTTTGCATAAAAACTAGCCCTTTGAAATCTTTTACAGGAATAGCTTTATTTTTTTTTAATAAAAAATGTTATAAAAATGTTTTTTTTTATATCTTGTAATAAAAATATTTTTTAGTCTTTAATTTGAAATCTTTTTTTTTTTTTTTTATTGCTATATCATAAAAAAATGTATCTAGAAAAAATTGACTAATTCACTAATGCCTAAAAAATACATTTTGATTATAACATCTTATTAAAAATAAAACCATTCTGGAAAAAAAGATTTCAAAGTAAAGACTTGTTTTTCATGTGAGAGTTTTAAAACTAAACTAGAAATGTAAGTATTAATTAGTGGTTAATAAATTAATATCTCAAAAACCTGTCAGCCATTCATAGTCATTTATTCCATGCAAATTCCAACCAGAAAGATGAGAACATGGCAGAATGGACACATAGGGGAACATATGCCACAGCTGTTTAAAAACGAATATCCTTTAATATAGAAGAGTATATAGTTTTTTTTTTGTTTTTTTTTTCTAATGTAGTAATAAATCACTGCCTATCAAAGTCCAAAGGCTATTCAAGGATGAGCCTTAACGAGTTTATCAGTTTGAAATGGACAGGATTTGATTATTTAAGAGGACAGCTAGACAAGAATTTGTTACATTGGATTTGAAAACAACCATGTTGGAGTCATCCGGGAAGCGGCCTAATGGTCTGGTGTTCCACTGATAAGTTATTGGAAAGGAATTCTGTTCATGGAAGTTTCATTTAGTTCTAAGTATACAGAGGGGGATTTTTTTACAGTGGCTGTAGCTAGACAAGTTCCAGCTGTGAAAGATTTACAGGTGGGGGAACCAGTGAAGAACCTACTATGAGAATAATAGTAAAGTAAAGAAAGATTAGTAATGTTTCTTCTGTTAGAAAGAGGCTGTAGTGAAGAGATCATCTTGCACTTGATTTCATGTGATAAATAATGACTGGAAAATCTCGTGTAAAATAGACTTATTCAGTTCGTATTAGGTTTCTGTATAATTTATATCAGATATGCAAAAACCAGAAGAAAAAGTTTTTATATCAGAGATAATATGACAAATGTCAATGTCAATTTTTTGCAAATTGTCATGTTATCCCGATGTAAAAATCTTTCATTCCTGACTTTGTAAATTTGAAAGTATAAACAGTACCAAAATGTCGAACTGAATAAACCTAATTTGTATCATTTAGATTATTCAAACTACAGTTCTTGAGTGTTATTAGCACAACATTTCAGTCTATGTAACATCCAACTTTCAGGTGTATCTTGTCAAACTCTGGGGAATCTTTCAGAAACTGAATATACCTAAATTAAAATCAAGATATGTTATTAAACTTTATATCTAAAATCTTAATTTCACTTTCGATCAAAATCCATAACATGATTTTTGATTATAGCAAATGTCTCAAATTTAGGCCTTTAACCAAAGGGATCTTAAGAACTTGAAATTCAGAGGTATCAGAGTTCTGACATCTAACAGTTTCATTCCAAAATTCATAACTATTCATTAATTAGTTTAGGAGTGAATCCTGTACATATAAATATACAAGCATATGCACCTACCTAACATAATAAATATTATAATACTAGCAGAGCACATGTTGCACAGTGGAAGTATGCCCCCACCTCACCTGTAAAAAAAAAAATTCAATTAAACTACGGTTGTTAGTGGGAGCCATTGCCGATCCAGTATAATAGTGGGCACTGGCACCTATAGACAAAATGAATGTACCATGGCGAAATACCGACGCATTTCATATATATTTATTTATTGAAACGTTTAACTTCCAAATAACCGAGTATATTTTTTAATGACTTGATCTGATAAAAAAAAAAATTACTGAATTTTATTAAAAATATGTAGCATAAATAAAATTGTTGGCAAAAATAAGTTCATTTTATTTCATTCAAACTTCCTGAAATCATTTTTTTTTTTTTAATGTATTAAAGAAAAAGCCGTAAGTCTTTAGAAGCAGAACACTTCAATATACAAATACATATGAAATGCATCATTTTGAAACATCATAGTGAGCCAAAACCATGGTGTAGTATCTGTTCTGATGCTACACTTCATCTTTTCTGTACTCCGTCAGTTGATGGGAAATCCTTCATGACTGAGACAATTATTTTTGTTACTACCTAGAGTGTCCCTTTTTGGGGACCTAGATTTTCCTTGCATTAAAAATCGACCTTATGTCTAATTCTGCTCCCATAGGAGGCAAGTAAATAGGAACATTATCAATAACCATGCCGTGTGTTTAATGGTATAAGAACTTAGTTTTGTTGATGTTTTGACAAAGAGATTGTCAAAGACGTAATCTTTTTTTTTTTAATGTTTTTAGGAAAAATCTTAATATAAAAGTCGCAAGCTAAACTCCTCAATATATGAGTATAAATGAAATGCATATTTTTTAAACATCACCAGTGTACACACAGTATGTTTTATGGTAAAAGATTTGTTGATGCTTTGACGAAGGTGTAGTCGAAGACGTTGCCGCCGTTTTTGCTTATGTGCTTAGGAAAAATCTCAATATGAAAGTCGCATATATTTGGGAGACAAACTTTTCAATATATAAATACATATGAAATGCATACTTTAGAAACATCAATGTACACACAGTGTGTCTTATTGTAAAAGAACTAAAATTTGTTGATGTTTTGATGAATACGTCGTTGTCGAGGATGAAGTCGGCATTTTTTTTTTTTTTGTGTTTAGGAAAAGATGAATGTGAATCTCATAGTCGATATCCTATTTTAAACTTTTTAATAGAAAACAAGTAAATTGGTTATTTTAAGTTTGTTAAATGATTATCTCTTGTATTGTTCCATCTTACCTATGCAATAAATGAACATGAATCCGAATCCAAAAATACGTCTTTTAGTGATGCCATATTTTAATGTTCGTTTATAAAGTGAATAACTGGATTCCGGAATATGAGAATTTTCAGAGTGTAGCCAATCAAAATGGACAGAAACCGGAGAGGGAGACGTTATTATTTCTGAATCGGATATTGGAAAGATTATGTTATGTCTATGTATCTATGGGCTAATTACGATAGGTGAAATCACAGTATCTGTGGAACATGTAAAATTTGTCCTGGTGACAACTGATAGCAGTGGTAGGAATAAATATTTAGAGAAAAATAGTTACTCCTTCCTGTAAAGATGTTGCGATTGTAATGGTTTTGCTCGTCGGATGCAATGTAGCATTTTATTATCACAACTGAATTTGTCTAAAATGGTGGTCGAAAGCTACATAAGATAGTGGCTATTAGGCTAGATGTATTGAATTTGTATGTGGAATCTGTTGTTGCAAACCTATGATACTTTGGTTCAGAAGAAAATTTCAGCAGTCATTTTATTATATAGGAGATAAATATATTAGGTGGAGTGGGGTGGAGTTGTAAACATCTAATAATGGTATAATTTTCAGCTATGGCTACAATATTTCAGTTTTAAATTATACAAAAATAAGGACATCATTAAATTGGAAGAGTTTTAATTTTAATGACATGTAAGTTTTAAAAAGTGAAGTATACCATCTTGTTGATAATGTTTCTGTAATGCAGGTTGCCGAGGGGGCTGAGAGGATCTGAAAAGAGATAAAAAAAAAAAGTTATATTCAATATAAAGAGACAAAACTGCATCTATAGCTTTCCAAACTTAAATACCATTTGAAGAACGTATGTATGCAGTAGTGCTTCGACGATTAATCGAAATCAAGAATCAGAAAAATCATAACATTTTGGAGTATCAGAATTGAAAAAAAAATTTGAGTAATTTCTAATTCCAAAAGGATTCTTTAAATTTTTTTGACAATAACATTATACATTATTGTAAACATACCTTTGTAAACCTTTTCATACATATTCCCTAAATGTTTCAGGGAGTTAATACTTGATATTATGGAAGTCTGAAGTATGATGTGATGAATAAGCTGATCAGATCTTTCTAGAGAGAGAGAGAGAGAGAGATCTAGAGAGAGAGATCTAGAGAGCGAGATCTAGAGAGCGAGATCTAGAGAGCAATCGGATTTTGATAGTGCTTCCATTAATTTATAAAAGATGAGAAGTATGGTACAGTTTAATCAAGACATTAAAAAATGAAAATATTGAGGAAAAAAAAAAAAAAAAAAAAAAGGTTATATTGTACATATCCGTTTTGGACTGAAGATCTCGGAAAAAAAATTTCACTTAATTTAATCGAGTAGTCTTTTGAGTTTTTTTTTTTTTTTTACAGCAGAAAAACATGTTTTATGACAGCGCATTGAAGGCGGACATCTTGGAATTTTGTGAACATGCCACGAGAAGATAACTCAATGTAAAGCGCCGACGCTCCCTCCCCATTTTTAATACTAGCTTTTTTCCTAAACATTGAACCTTTTGTTCGGTATCATAAATTGTTTTTTTCGCTGTAAAAAAAATTTTAAAAAAAAAACTATTTGATGAAATTAAGTGAAATTTTTTTCAGAGAACTTCATTCCATAATGGACATGTACAAGTTAAACTTTTTTTGATATTTTCATTTTTTGAATGTCTTGATTAACCTGTATAAGTACCGAAGTGTGCGATGTATATGTGATAAAAAACAAAAACTTTATTTTGTTTTCTCATGTTCTTCAGTAATTTGATACAGCAAAATAGTCTGCTTGTTGAAGACTAAAATGGTTTCTTCCTTGGGCGAGTGAAATAAATTGGCACTAGTATATAATGCAATGCTCTTTGCGTAAACAAATGAAGCTTAGTGTTTGGATAATGTTGATCATTGTAATTTCATCTATCTACTTAGCAGCAGCCAAAATAGCATAGGAGCATAAAAGCATCGACTTGTCTAGGTAGTGGAGTTTTAATTCCAGCTTGAGGCAGTTGCACTGAGAGAAGTGATACAGCAAAATAGTGTCTGTACTCCCTTTCTTTAGTTGAGCATTCTGGTGAGAGAAATAAACTGCTACTAGGATAAGAAAATTTATAGCTACTATTATCAAAAAGTGGACTACGAAACAATGAGACAGGAAAGGAAATGAATTGCTACTATGTATTATATATACACAAGGCAATCAAACAGCTTGTACGAGAAGCTGTTATCCAGATAAGCCGGCAGAGATTAAAGAATCATCTTTATAGTGCTACATACATAGTTTAGATGAACAAAGAATATTTTTAGTTAAAAACATTGTAGTCTTCTTATTCATTAAGTGCCAACTACTCTAATAAAAAAAAAAAAAAAAAGACAGCAGTGTCATCCATCCCATGAAAAGTGGAGAACATATACTCCCTTCTCCCACAAAGGGGAATTTAAGGAAGATAAAGTGAGACAACAGAGGTGGTGAGTGATGTGTTTGAAAGTAGGGGGGGGGTGCTCACAAGTTTGTTTAGAAAGAAGGAAAATGTAAAGTCAGATATGAAAATAGAGGGAGAGAGAAAAGAAGAAAGGGGGAAGGAAATATACAAGCTACTAGATTTGGATCATCCAGTATCAACTGTGACAAGTTTTAGTTGATTTAGGATTTTTTCACACACTCCTCCAGGTTCTCACTTTATCTTCCTCCTTCTGTATAAAATTTACCTTCAACTGAATAAAAATTTTCATAAGACTGAATCAATCATCATCAATCAAGTTGAAATATTAGAGTTGATAATCTCTTTAAACATGTTTTCATATCAATATTTTTTAGTTAGTTTGTTCATTCAAAATAATATCATTTTATTAGATGAGCATATCCTTTCCAAATCTTTGTGTATCATAATACTATAAATTTTGATTTAAATACTGATTAAGCTTTTCTATTGAAAGGTCAAATTTTATCTTCTGTCAATGTTAAACAGCTGCAGATGCTTCTCCCCTGTAGTTGGTTGATTCTTTTATGGCATATTCAATCTAATTGTTTTGGAAAAAGGGTTTATGCTTCAAGTTCTTTATATCTTCAAATATTTATTCATAGCTAATTGTTTGATTATTTTGTAGAAATTTTTTTTTATTTATTTTTCACTTTACATAATATGATAGAGTTTTGCAAAGGGGGGGGGGAAGCAATAACATCAATGTTTAGTGCCTTTTTGTTCAAGCCAGTATCTTCAGACAGCCTGATCTGGTAGCACCAAAGTGAACCTAGGAGTAATAGTAACTAAGGGACAACTCCACATCCTCCCAAATGGGGCCTCACCACTGGATGTCTTAATTGATCTCGAGTAATGGAAATGGAAGAGAAAATCTGATTAAGTATTAGCTAACTTACACTTCAATTTGTGCTTTTCGTTAGAAAAAGACAGTCCAATTATAATGTAATTAATAGCAAACTTGTGTTCCCTCCGGATGCAAGTATTTGTAATTCATAAAGATATTAGCATAACCATAATCAATATAAATAAAATAACTTACACTGGATTAAAGTTTTCTTGAGAGATAGCAGTATATTCTGAATTTTGGAAGCTTTTATTTGTAGCATTACTTATGGGCACCTGAGGAACAGACTGGTTGGTAGACATTCTGTCAGATAAATCATGAGCTGGGGAAAGAAATAAAGAAAATTTATTATATTAATAAAATTGTTTAAATTTAAAAAAAAAAAAAAATTTTTTTTAAATACAATACTTTTTTAAAATAATTGGTATAGACACAATTTTACTTACTTTCATTTCTTACTTCTGTTGTGGAACTCTTCATAGACTTGTTATTTTCAAATTTATTAAATAAGTCAGCTAAATAGACGTATATGTTGGGAAACAGAAGATCATCGGAATATAGTAGGTCCTCATATGTGAAATGGAAACATTTAGGAGAGGACATATGACGGCTGCTAAAGCTTCGAATTAGACGCAGATTATACAAAGAATCAGCAATGCTTATGCTACTCTTTAGAACAATGTCTGCAAAATAAAAAATAAAATAAAAAATACATTATATTTACAAAAAAATGAAGGAAGAACAAAATTGTGAGTATATATTTTATTTGTTTTACAAAAGCATTTATATGTCACTACACATTCATCAGCATGTTTCGGTCAGCCAGTTACAAGTAACAAGAGGCAATACTTCAGGAGATACTGCTTATACAAAAGTAGAATCCATAACATTATGGACTCTACTTTTGTATTAGCAACATCGCTTTAAGAGGCCTAATTACTTGTAACTGACTGACTGAAACATGCTCATAAATGTGTAGTGGCATATAAATGTTGAGTTACTCAACATCTGTTTTCCTTAATAGTGTTTTTTTTTTACATTTTAAATCATATAAAATACATGCTAAAATATTCAGTTTTGGGATGGAGTAAAGTTTAATAAAAAATTTTAAAAAATTTAATTGCCCTAATTAAATTAAAGAGATTAAAAAGTGGATCTGGAGTTTACTTTCAACAACTGCATAACTTCCACTTTCCTTATTTTGTCCTTTAGTCCTCACATTCCAGCGGTGAGGTTTCGGACAAAGAGAGTCAGAATTGCTGTTTTCTTGGATTAGAATCTATTCCATCTAGCATTATTGTCGACAAAGTTCTTGACCTTGAAGTACTTTTCTTTTTTTTTTTTTTTTAAAGCTCTTTACATCAAGTGGCTTCATGCCTTGTCTGGAGCAATTTCCATAAAAATATAAAATAATCCAAATGAGAATAGTCCAAATGATCCAAATTATTAATCCTTACCTCAAAAATTATAAAACAGCGTTTTGTTATTATAATTTGTAAAATAAATGTTTGTGTTCATGATCAGTAATTATTTAACAAATACATATATTGAATGAATTAACTTTACCTTGAAGTCGTAACTGGTTTGGACAATAAAAACTGATCAAAACAGCTAATGCACAACCTTCTCCAATATCTCTTAAGCTACTAAGAATTGGTATTGAAGGGATTGTTCGACCAAAAGGATCCGACTAAGAAAAAAGATAAACAAAACCATTTATTAACAAAAAATGTATGAAAACTTTAAACAAAATAGAGAAAATTTGCATAAAATGTAACACACACAAATGCTATAGAAAGACATACAGTAACAGAACATTTAAAGAAGTTTCAATAAGGTTTAAATTTTTTGCAGAATTAAAGACATTAAAATTTTCATTTAATTCTATCTGAAGTAACTTAGAAGTATCAGTTAGGGCTAAAAAAAAAAAAATAAATAAAAAAAATTAAGAAATCTATTTCATAAAATAAAAATAAGCAAAGAATATTCTCAGTGAAAATATATTTAAAAATAATTTAGACATATTTTTTAATTAGTTTCAATTCATTTGCCATTTTATAACCGTCTGTAAAAGTTTTCTAATTTTAGTGACAATATGATGCTAACAGTTATATTTTTTTATTACTTGATCTCATATTACAAATGTTATTTTTAACTTTTCTTACAAGAAAAAATTGTAAACATGACTATATTTTAAATTATTTTTTTATGAAAACCTAACAATATATTCCCATTTGGGCAACAAAGTCAGTTCATAAAAAACTTCTTACTTAGAATTCTTTAAAATTTTACATTAACTTTCTAAACTTTTGAATAATTTACTTCGAATTTAACGTAGAACTTATTGTCATTTCTACCTAAAAAGAAAAGTCAATTGTACTTAGTACAAGTACAATTGACTTTTTTTGTTGTTTTTAATGGAGAGTAGAAAATGAGTTCTCAGCAGTCCTATTATTCATTTCCCTTATTTTGTCCCTCAGTCCTCATTAACATGAGCAAGATTTCTGACAAAGGGAGAAGAAGTCAACATTTTTTTTTCTTTTTAGCAGTCTCTTGAGACTACTTAATTCTTCTCTTTCTATTCCTATCCTTGCTGCTATGTCACTAATATAAAAATTCGAAAGCAGTCCACAGTCACTTGTATATCCGTATCAGGGGAGATGAGGACATTAAGTTTTTGCAGGTTTTCAGGAAGGTGTTGATGTCCTCCAACATACAGTGCCTAGTATTCTGAAACTGATCAGGCTCAATATTGCTCAACTTCGGTGATCTAACAAGAACCGGTGTGTCAAAGTAATTATGCCATATACCGGAATATTGGAAGAGAGTGATCTGTACTCAGCACTTTCATGATGGAAAACACGATAGATTAGTCATCTCATGAGACCTTGATCAGGATTGTTGTGCATGGGCTGCCATGGCTTGGAATGTGGTGTAAGATAAGAAAAAAGTCAGCTCCATCCAACCAGATTGATTGCCATTGCAACAAGTACATAACATTAACGTATAGGAATAATCAACAGCAATCATATTTCAATACAAGATAAGCATCACAAAATAAACCTGAAGGAGGGCAGAGTGGCATTGATCGAAATTTATGAAAAATAAAAATATCAACGTTGATGAGGATAATTGGCGAGAGAGAGAGAGAGAGAGAGAGAGAGAGAGAGAGAGAGAGAGAGAGAGAGAGAGAGAGAGAAACTTACATAGCATCGTGGATGTATAAATATTTACAATAGAAAAATCATTATTTTTATTTATGTTTTTAATATACTGAGACTTTGGATATAAAAAACATCTCCAGAGCAAGACCCCCACCCCTTCCTTATTTTGTTGAAATTATATCGAAAGTCTCAGCAGATGAAAAAAAAAAAGATTTTATTCATTTTAAAATTGCATCATTGTTTGGTTTCAATTTCTATTATAAATATTCATATATTAATTTAATGTTTCAGTATTTTTGAGATGAGGGTTGATAATATGGTTTATATTCAGCGGTTATATTCATCTTCCGGACAATGTAACCTCCAACCTTTCTCAAATTTGTGTCGAACATGTTGACATACTGGTTCTTGTTAGATTATCAAACATTGAGCCTCATCAGTACTAGATGAGTGACTATTTGGGAACCCCAGGCAGTGTATTTAAGACGCTGACATCACCCTGCATGAACCTAATGTCTTCATCTGGCCTAACCAGAAAACACATGCGACTAAGGACCACTTCTGAATTAAATATTCACTTGACACTTCCTCCTTTGGAGGAAGCTAGTTCAACCTGCCTAGAGTGAATGCCACTGGCATGACATTGGTTGGCAACCTTTCTTAAATGCATCCTTAGGAACTTTGGGAATCTATACATAATTAAGAACTAAACCTATGTTTAATCCAGTGGCATATTGTTCTTGTTCTGTCAAGTAAAAGTTCTATTTTACATTATTTTTTTATTATTATCACCCATAGCAAGGATTGAACCTTAAACATCCAGAAGATTTTCACTTAAAATTGCTTATTAATCAATGCCTTTATCAATGCTGCAAGTTACATTGACCGAAACATTAGAAAATAACAGCCATGGTCAGAATAGTAGTTTAAATAATATAAATTATTTATACCCATCTAAAAAATTCCATAACAAAAAAATATATTTGGTCTAATTTTTTTTTTTTTTGAGGTCCAAAGGTTAAAATGTCCAAAATATAACCAAAATGAGTCAACTAGTCCAAGAATTGTAAAATAAATAAATAAATAAATAAAATAAAAGGTTGATTGAGAGTGTAACGTTTGTCAAATATTAGGTGTGTGTAGAGGATAGGTGAGTGGTTGGCTGAAGCACATAGGTCCTTAAAATGGAATAAGCATTTTCTTTATATCAATTTAATTATAGATGTTTTGCAAAAGGAGATCTATTTCTAAATAGTTGCACAAAGCATAGAATAAACCTAAAGGGAAGCTGTTACATAAAGTACATATAACTTTAGGTAACACCTTCCTTTTAGTCTTTAAGCAGGGAAACATATGCAGATTTACTAAAAAAAGGTAAATATTTTATATGTCTACTAACCATATAATGTCTACTAACCATATAAGGAAAAGGAAAAGTAAAACAAGCCCAACGTCTAGAAACCTGAAAGTAGGGAATCAAATTTTATTGGCTGCAAGAAAGGGTCAGCAACACATTTGCATTCTTTTAATTAAATATCCAGGAAGCTATTGTATTACTTGTTAGAAAATTTACTATACATGAACAGTAGCTACAATAGGGGTCATGCCCCATCTCAATACAGAATAATACTGTTTGCAAGCAAATCAATGTTATAACCACCAAAAATAATTTTAATGAAGTTTTCATTTTTTATTCAATAAATTATAGTCTACTATCTCTAACAGGCACTGACCAGTAGGGTTTTGATTTGCAATGTTTGTTTTTTTTATATTATTATTATTATTAGTAGTAGTAATAGTAGTAGGGCACCTGGCATTGCCCAGTTGTAAAATATGCTTAAAGGATTTTATTCATGCAGATTTCCTATTTATTATAATAGAGCAAATTCTCTATATCATATTGTACTCGATATATAATGATTTCAAAAGTTTAAAAAAAAAAAAAAAAAAAAACACACACACACACAAAACACTTTGGTGCCATTAACTGGAATCAAAACTCAGCATTCCAGCCAGTCATTATTTAGTGCTTCTGCCCCCATTATCATCTCAGCTATAGCCAGGCAGATTAAAAAAAAAAAAAATTTAGCAATAAGATAAAAATGTATATGTACGCATGTTCAGAAGTTAGTCGATTTACTCCAGCCAAGGTCAACTGTTTTTTTTTGGGGGGGGGGGGTTCCAATTTTGACCCTTTAACAGCTATTTTTACTGGCTAAAAACCAAATGGAATTTTTTTCCACAGGTACAAATTCCTTATACAAGTTTCAAGTCAGTAGACCAAATATTCAAAGAAAAATTTGGTAAAGACATTTCGCACACACACCAACAAAGTTACTTTTTATATATATTAGTGTACTAGAACATTTTTATCCTAAATTCTACGCAATTATATACAATGTAGAAACTATGTATCCAAAGAATTAAGCATAATAGATAAAAGAAAACAATCATCTAGAAACTAAAAAATGAATAATTAATGCGTTTTTCAAAGGAATTTGCAAATTAGTTAACTTTCAGGAATTTGCTTGCATATCTTTGAGTATACCAAGTTAGTTTTAATAATTTTAAAAAGAGAAAGCAGGTTTTTTAATATTAGGAGAAAAACTCCACTTTATAGGTGTATAAAAAACAGGTGTTAAAAAAAAAGAAAGAAAAGAAAAAAAAAGAAAAATATATTTTAGCTTTATTTTTATAGTCTTTTTTTTTTTAATTCCAATACTTTAGAGTAAAAAAAAAAATGTAATCCCATCTATCCATCTAATATATATAGATAAGTGTGTCCATTTATAGGCAGACTAGAGAGTATCTAAATATAAAAATTAATACATGTAGAATTGTCCAAGGAACATGATTAAAGTAGTCCAATTCTCTGGTTGCATTCAGGGAAGCTATGGGTTTTTTCAAACATTTTGCACAATTTACTTAAACATGTTATCTTATAAAAACTTAAATGTTTGAATTCTTCAGTTTGGAAAGAATCAGACTGACAACATTGTATGGTTTTGATTCTATCTTGAATATATAAAAATACTGGAAAATTCCTGTCTCTTATGATGAAAAACTAGTGTAGTAGTTTGTCAACTGGATAGAATTTCAAACTTTTTTTTTTTCATATTAAATTCCATCAGCTCTCCATTTTCCCCAGAGTATCAGTTTTCCACCTCAACCAATCAATATTTAAGCTAATGTGAAGGACCTTGTTATGGTTGTAAACTTCTTCAAACCAATGTGCCATCACATCAAGATGACAGACAGGTTTTGTTCCAGATCAGGAAATCATTTCTCAACCTAACATCAGACACTTTCTGTCACTTAACTATAGCGACATTGAGTATGTCATCCAAGCAACAAATCCTCATCTACAAAATAATATTGCACACCTAGTGCATGTTTAATGGTTGGACTCTATACTTACTTACAAAGATTAGCTCCAAAGACCAAATCTATTCTTTCTTCAGCAGCAGAGGATGTGAGGAAACTCAATTTTGACATACAATATCAACGAGAATTCAAATCTACCTTTAGGAGTTTTTCATCCTAGAGTCAAATTCTGATCTCTGTGATCACCATAATTTTCAGTTCAAAAGAAAGGAAGATTTTCTGTCCACGTTTCTGTTCATTGGACCCCCCCCCCGCCGCAAGAGGAGGTTGATCATATCCAGGTTTAAGTAGCCTTAAAACAAACATTCAGACTTTATTTGGATATAAATATTTTTCACCTGTTTCTTTATAACTTGTTGCAATTTTTTTTGTGTGCAAATTTGATATGATTAATTTGATTTTACACACATCAAAGTTTTGGAGCGGTCTTTGAGAATCACAATCCTTTCAGCTACCAGCGGAGAAGACGAGTATTTTATTCTAAAGGCATTCACTTAATGTGCACATTTAGTGATGAAATTGTTATTTCAAACTTAAACATGACATCAACTAAGTCTCCAAGAGATGCTTGGACACAACTAAAATATTGATATTTTTATTTAAAACATTGCAATAAAAACGTTATCGAAATAAAAAAAAAAAATAAATAAATAAAAAATGTTTTTGCCTGAACAAATAGAATTCATGCCAATTAATTCATGTTGGTGACAGATGGTTTGTTTGCATTATTTTTAAATCATTAACTGGTAAAAAAGTACTTGGGTAAAAAAAGAAAAGGAAAAAAAATCGAAAAAAAAAAAAAAAAAAAAAAAAAAAAAAAAAAAAATCAATAAAGCTAGTCTTTCTACTCACATTAAAAAGTATAAATTAAGTTCATATAAATCCAGCCTTTACTCTATTAGTCTCATCGATATATAGAAAAAGAAAAACTTTTAGCAGAGACATTACACAGATTGATATTATTATATTACTAGCTAGAATATCTGTACCTACACAGATAAAATTAATTCCCCAAACAAAAGTTTTACAGCAATTGTATGTCCCCTTATAAAGATTAAGGTTAAGATATGATACTAAACCTTATATCTAGAATCCTTATTCTAAGTTTGATCAAAATCAATTAAAAGATTTAGATTTAAAAAAAAAAAAAAAGTATAAAATTTAAGGCCTAAGGAAATCTTAAGAAATTTAAATTCAGGGAATCTTGCTTAATTAGTTTCAAATGTGCCCATATCATGGACACAATATTTGAAAGAAGTTGTGCCCATATCATGCCTCTTAGCATATACTCCAAAGAAATTGAAATCTGGGGAATAATTATTAATTGATATCTAATTTCTATTGTCACTATTTTACAAAAATCTAAGATATCCAAAACTTTACAAAAAGCTTCCACCCCACTTTTTACAAATCTAAATAACACTAAACATTATGACCTTTGTGTTTAGAAGCAGTGTTCCAAAATTAATGATCAGTTAATTAGTTCAGGTGTGAAGCCTATATATGTAAATATATAAACATACATATGTAATTTTATACAGAGATTCCAGAGGAATTTACCATGTGAAAGATTTCCAATACATTGCTAATAAAAAAAAAAAATTCTTATTAATCTGGTTCATCTCTTTCCGGGAAAATTACCCCTTCCCTTGGTTCATTTAATGGAAAAAAAAAAAAAGCCATTGTATACAATTAAACACGATTTGCTATTTTACTAGTAATTGGCAGAGTATTGCCATAAATGACCTCAATAGATATAATAGAATTTTGACATTAGCATAGGTCACAATGATATTATACTAATGGTGAACTTCAATTATTATTAGCAAATCTTGTTTGCGAAAATGAAGTAGCATCATGACAAATGTATATCTTTTATCCTAAAGCTGAGTTACTCAACATTTGTCTACCTAAAGTTTTTTTTTTTGCAATATATTTTAATTGCACAAAATACATGCTAAAATATTCCTCAACTTTGAGATAGTCATGTTTGGCAGGAGGTCCATTTTACTTGTTCTAATCCACCACAATTTGCAATTAACACACAAACTGACCCATCTTTTACTGAACTTCTATCACTTTCAACCTCTCTTGCAGTAGGTTGTTTGATGCCCCCCTTCCTTCCAAACTCTTATATGGTGTCTATCACACTGGCTTCTATTATTTTCCTTATATTAAAATAAACAATAAAAAAATTGGAATAGTCTATTAAAAACAAAACGAAATATCACCAGAATAGTATTATTTAACCCATAAATGAAGAGAAATGGGAAGATGCAGTAGGCAGAAAGAGACTAATTTAGATTTTGTCAATTTTTTAAAAATATTTAACTGGCTTTGCAAACTTACTTTCACCTGAGTCTAACAATCATATCCAAGATCAATGGGTGGCCAAACAGGTCACTTTTCTTTTTTCTAATTCTCAATAAGATAAGTATTGTCATCTTAAAAAAACAAACGTTTTCATGCATACTATTGTATTAACACAATAGAAAAGTTATCATAAATTTTGATTTGACCAATTTTTGTTTTTGTGAGAGTCAAGAACATAGAGGAATACGTTTTGCCTTCATTACAAACCTGTTTGGAAGTTGAAGATACAAGTTAGATCAAGTAATTAAAAAATAAAAAATAAAAAAATCATACATCAAAAAGTTGTAAAACACTTTTAGACATTTTCTACACATTTTATATAAATATGTTAATGATAAAGGCAGGAACATCAATATATTTGATAACACCCTACTTGAGCTCAATGTTCAAATGCTTAATATTCACAGGCAACACAAATTGAAACAAATACATTGAAGACATTGCCAAGGCTGCTGCAAAGAAGGTGGATTCCCTCTACTGTACTAGAAAATTACTTGCACCTGAGAGTATCGTGTATCTCTACAAAGCCCCCATTTGCCCATGCATGGAGTACTGTCGTCACATCTGGGCTTGTGCATCCACCACAAGTTTCACTCTTTTAGACTCCAAAAACGAGTCTCCAATTTAATAGGTTTTGCACTATCAGCCAAGCTCCAGATCCATTACTGTAATGTTACATCCCAGGTGTTTGTTTTACAAGTACTTTAATGGAATGTGCTCAGATAAACTCACTTCACTTGTACTCCCTTGACATACATCCACCAAATAAACCTGTCTAGCAGCAAAATCCCACCCCTTGATAGTTGAGGTCCCTAGATGCCGAAAATCCTTTTAATCAAATAGCTTCTTCCCTCAGACTGCTACACTTTGAAATCCCCCTCTCGTTTCTTGCTTCCCTGACTGAACTGACATGCAGAAGTTTAAATGCAATGTGAACAGATCTCGCTCATCTCTTCAGTCTCCAGTAGGCATGGTCCAAAATAGTAGCCCTCTTACATCCAAATGGCAATATACCTTGTTTGAGGTAAATATATAGATATTTGTTGACTGTATGTCTTTAAATGTGTAATCATTCAGTTAAATATAAACTATTTTCATTTCAGATTTTCTAACAAAACTAAACAAACAAAAGTTCTTGTTTAGAAAACAATTCAAAGAAACAAACTCTAGAAAAGCAGAATTATTTGACTTCTTTAAAGCATCAAAGTAAATTGTGATAAAACATTGAAATAATAATTTTTTTTTTTTAAATTACCTTTGGTTCTTCATGATGAGTACGATATTCTTTCCGTATAAACTCTTGTACATAAAGACAGACTTTGTTCATCCAGAATAACAAAGCATCCTCCACAGAATTTGGTACTTCTTTGGAAATGTCAAAATTGGTTAAAGATCTAGAAGCAAAAATTAAAATCATTAAAACGTTTTAGAAAAAAAACTAAGAAAATTCACAATGAAACAAGAGGCATGATATTTAATGTATCTTAAAACTTTACTGTGCGGTGGTGAGTGTTGAACCCACAGTATTCAGAACAAAATGGCGACTAGAGAGAAATGAAAAGGCTACGGTTTGCTGAATATGTGGTGTAAACAGGACATCTAACAAAACAAATTACCAGTATTTGAATCTATATAAAAAGATACTACATACAAAATTTGGTTCAAAAATATAAAATATAGATCCCTCAATTTGAACACTCTAGAGAGAACCTTTGAAAGAGGCAACAAAAACACCTACTGCTTGAGACTAAAGAGAAGACAGACACTGAAGGCAATAAGAAACATCAAAACAGTGTTGCCAGAAAGTTTGTGAACATTTGTATGAAAAAAAAAAAAAAAAAAAAAAAAAACTGAATTTATTAAACGTGCATTCAAACCCCAATTTTCCAAATAATAAACACAAAAACATTTAAAATGTTTTGTTTGTGTTTATTTAATAATTAATTTAAAAAAAAAAAAAAAAAAAAAGGATTACTGACTACAAAATAAAAAATTTGACACTTGCAAAAATATTAAACTTACTTTGAATTAGTGAACTCAAGTAACTAATAAATTAAGCTGTGACACATTTGAGTGCTTAATTATTCAATTTAAGCTAATAACATTCGTAATAAATTTATTGGGAAACAGGAAGAGAGACTGCACCAGCTAATGTAAATATAGTCTTGCAGATTAACAATGCCAAAAAGAAAGGCAATATCCAAGGATATCATGGAAGTACATTTCACCAGTTTGAGAAAAGCTAAAAGACTATTGCCAGTTCATCTTTGAAAGAAGTCATTTATAAATGAAGGACATTCAACACAAACTGTTGTGGATGGGAATCAACACAAGAAAAATAATCAAATAATCAAGGCAAATACATCTAAAAAGGGATGCAGATCTATCTACACAGCATCTGGGGTAAAAGTGCAGGGTAGTTTAGTCATCTTTACCAAAACTTAACATTAGAGGAACAATCATTAAAGCACAGTTTTGTAAAATATCAATAACCCTGTGCTTTAAATCAATACTAAGCTTTGTCTTCCTCATTGTGCCTTTAATATAAGAATACTGGCACGTATATATAAAAAGTCGTAGCATTTGTGTGTGTTCACGTATACATACAACTCTCCTACAGCCCAAACCATTGGACCGATCATGACTAAACCTGGCATGATGATGCCCCCCCCCTCCCACACGAGATGGCGCACAACATTTTCCATGGTTAAGGTCAAGGTTATAGTCTATGTATATATACTCTCCTAAAGTCCATATGACTGGACCAATCATGACCAAACCTAATATGATGATGGTTTCCAACTTAGGAATGGTGTACATCATTTTACAAGGGTTAAGGTCATATTTGGTGCAGCTCCTCGTATCTCCCCCACCTAGGGATGGTGCACAATAAGTTATCATAAAGTAACCTTATCTTTGATAAAAATGTGCTTGTGATACTAAACAAATGTTAACCATTGTGATTCTCTGTAATTGTTCCCATTTTTATGTGTAACAATATAAGTGTCAACATTGATATAAACTATTTGCTTTAAAAGTCATAGTTGGATTTCAGTCACTTCAAGAGGTAGATGAAATATTTTAAGCACCCAAGTTGTTTTTACATCATCTACTTACTGCAAGAGTGCTCATGAAGTGGCGTACAGCACAGTCCCATGCAAAGCACAGATATCTTTGCTAGTCGGGTAATATTCTTTGATGGAACTTTCTAAAATATTCTACGAAATAAATATTCTAGAATGTTTTACATTCTCAATCAAAAATGTGAATTTCTTATAATTACAAGAATCATATTTAAAATGATTTTTCTTAACCTTAACAAATGACTTCATCTTTTCACCTTTTGTATAATTTCTTTGCCTTTTTTTTGGGGGGGGGGGATTTAGCAGTATAGACAACAAAACAAAAAGTGATAATATAACAAATAAACGTTATGAAAAGTAAGATAAGCTACTCTTCTACTTACCTGGATAAGCTTTTTGTGGTTTAACTAATTTTAAAGTGTTTATTTACTTCGAAACACAAGTAGTGTTGAGTGCTCAAGTTTGAACGAGAACATAATGACAGACACAAGACAGTCATCTGGAAGCCTTGACATTTATAGTGACATTTATTGGGTGTGATTGTGCCAGTATTTTGCTTAAGTTTCAATTTTTGAGTAATTATTGAAACTCCCCTGATGACCATCTCTTGTCAGCCAGTGTTCTTGTTCTAACTTAAGCACTTAACTTGTGTTTTGAAGTAAATAAACGCTTTAAAATAAATTAAACTGCAAAAAACTTATCAGTAATAGTTTGTTTCTTTTTAATGTTAAAATTGATAATCTAAATTGTTAAGATTAACAAATATATTTAAGTATACTCAAGTACTCTTATGCACACACACACACACACACACACACACACACACACACACACAATGTACCCAGCTTTCATGAAAATTACTTGTATGTCAGGCAAAAAATTATCCATTTAAACAAAGAGAGGGAGCATTAATTTAACAATAATGCAAGTATAATTGAAAAACTCGGCTGGCTTCACCGGTTATGAAGAGATTAAACTGTCAAAGGGGAGAAAAGAAAAAATTGAATTCATTATTACACTTGATTCTTTATATATGGTTATAAAGTCATAAGTGTATGATTGTTATCTTAATTCATATTAGCATACAACATATGCTGGATTTAAAATGATAGCACAAACTACACCACATAGAGACATCAAAGAATAAACATAACATTGGAATATATACTTGTGTTAGATGGTATATCATCTGAGACATGTAAACAGTTTTGTTTTTTTTCTTTGTTTTAAAGGCGGCAAACTTTAAAATAAATCATAGAAAAATATTTTGGTGCTTATGCACTTATTGAACCGCACCATCTTCAAAATAGTATTTTCAAGTTTAATTAAAGTTTTACAATATCTTTATGAAATTGTTAGGTGAAAGTACAGAATAGTTATAAAACACCCTTCTCTCCCCATGTTAAGAATGGCTTTCTAAATAATAACATCCATTTCAGCACGGTTCAATAAGTGCATAAGTACCAATATTTTTATTATACAAATATGTGGCTTATTCCAAACATTAATTTCTGGCATTCGTAATTTAGATACAATTTTGAGCATATGATGCTGTGGCTCATGCATATATGGCATAATCTAGAGGTCCAATTTTCAAACTACACCTTAAATTAAGGTGCAATAATGTGTCAAATATCTTTCAAGTGGTCTATTGTGTCTAGTTTATCAGTAGACATGGGACTTTATATCCCTAATAAAAAATAATCTAATGGGGGTTAAATCGCACGCACATGAATGCCAAGGATTATTTTAATGGAGGATTTATTAGTTAGAGTGCAATTACAAAAGCAGAGATATACTTTGAAATGTGGGTTACTTTATTCAAGTATCAACCAGCAAAGACTGAATTCTTTCTGCGTAACTTGCATAATTCCCTCACTTCCATTTATTCGCCAAGGTTAACCTTTTGAACCATAATCCAATAATCATTTTCTCCATCTGCAGCTTTTATGCAGCACTTGTTTAGCAGGGTTGGTTACATGCATTGCATAATACAGAATGATCTGTCAAATTATTTATTGCTAATTAACTCTTGGAAAAAGAACAGCAGGAGTCAGCATAAAAGATGCAGAGCCATAACAGATCCATTCTCAAAAAACAGAACATCTTAAGAAAAATGGGCAAAAAGCATGGCCTGCAATCATGCAACCTGGTAAGAGGTATGCTAAAGAGGTTTGAAATATAATGTACTGTGTTGTCTCAATGGAGATTGCATGTGTATTAACCCAATACTAAAAAACACAACTGTAAGTTGAAGGCAAATCAGAAATCTGCGTATTTAGAGTCCAGAGAATTAATCAATAAGGGCAAAATAGATTCCATTAGAGACTCATTGATAGCCAATTTTTAAAACTTGCATCTTTGCAAAGAGAAAAAGGAGGGGACATAGAGGGGGGGGGAGAAAGAAAGGAGGGGAACAAACGGGAGGAAGAAAGGAGGGGAACAAACGGGAGGAAGAAAGGAGGGGAACAAACGAGAGGAAGAAAGGAGGGGAACAAACGAGAGGAAGAAAGGAGGGGAACAAACGAGAGGAAGAAAGGAGGGGAACAAACGAGAGGAAGAAAGGAGGGGAACAAACGAGAGGAAGAAAGGAGGGGAACAAACGAGAGGAAGAAAGGAGGGGAACAAACGAGAGGAAGAAAGGAGGGGAACAAACGAGAGGAAGAAAGGAGGGGAACAAACGAGAGGAAGAAAGGAGGGGAACAAACGGGAGGAAGAAAGGAGGGGAACAAACGGGAGGAAGAAAGGGGGGAACAAACGGGAGAAAGAAGTGGAAAAGAAAAAAAGGGGGAAAGGAAAAGAAAGAAAAAATTACATTAATTACACAAGATGATAACAAGGCATTCAGTATTGCTTGGGCAATTGCTCTAATTATTACAATAACAGCCGAATTAATTTGCAAGGAGAGTCTACTAGAACTGAAAAACAGTCTGACCGATATAACCTTCACCTTGAGTGGGCTAAACTGGCGCTTTCAAATGATGCCGTCGCATTGCAAATAATTCCATTTCATTCTTGGCAGTTCATCTCATCTTCCATATATCAAACAATTCTCTCTTTCATAAACTGTTCACTCAATCTTTTTCAAGGTCAGACCTTAGAGGTTGTTAGCTAGGTTTTTATCTGTGAACCATGTCATTTTCACAGAAACGAAGTGTTTGTTATCCAGATTTCAGACAGGTGACGTGTGGTGTACCTAAACCATCTGAGGAATAACTTCAAGAGGACTTATTCAACTGATGATTACCAAGCCAGTCTAACTTCGCAATGGATGATGTGCTTAATCTGTTTTATGCATAGGATTTTACAAATACGAAATACATCAACCCAAGATGGTGATGTCCACTTCCCCCATGATCAAATAATTCATTAGAAATTAGAAATTTAGGATACCGGATAATTATTTCTTAAAACAGACCTTAATTATTTGGTGGATTTAAGCATTTTTTTTTTAATTCCATTTTTTTTATTAAATCACATACATTATAATATGACATAACTGAGGTTATACTTTTTTCTTTTAAGAAAAAAATGTGTATATTCAGCCCCTATTTGAGTGTGCACAGGGGCAAAGTTTCCTTTGGGGGGGGGCTACTATTCTAATCTTGATTGTCATTATCAGGTTTCAACTGATATAATCTCCAGTCTTCTTTAGATGCAACTTTGTGAACATAGGAGTTCACACTTCACCATTTATTATTAATCCATGATGGCAGATCATTCTAGTTCTATCACTTATGACAGGGCTGAAGTGTTTATTATTACGTTATTCTTAACACATTTAGCCATTGTGCAAGGTGTTAACATGGCACAATGGATAAAAGCGTTGACCAACAATCACTTCTAATGTGAGCAGTCAATTCTAGTAAATTAAATGAAGGAGTTTAATTTTTTTATTTTTGGCCTTTGTGTCTTTTGTTATGGCTAAACATTTTGTGAATGCCCTTCAATTTGTTTCTGCTTCAGTTGTTCTCTCTGCTAGGATTAGCTTTGGGCTATTAATGGTGATAAGATACTTTAGAGGGTTTCCAATGACATTGCCGTATTAGTTAAGAGGTTGTTGTGCAATACAATTTTTTATGGAAAACTTTACAATGAAATTGTACATTTCCTCCATCTGATGTATTGTAGCTAGCATGGCATTGTTTATTACATCTTTCAGCCATACATAGGCTGAAACATTGTGAAAATCAGCAAAGAAAAAAAATTAGATGCGTTTGATTCAAAGTGCCTTAGAAAGATTCTAGGGATCAATAGAGCGATCAAACTACCAACCAACCAAGAAGTCATGAATTCACACTAACCAACAGGTAGTGTCTAACTCAGACATACCCTAATTATTGGCCCCAGACAGAACTGCCAACCAAGTTTTCCAAGAGACTCCTACTGGAAAAAAGAGGAAGATCAAGAATGAACTGGAAGCAGACAAAGATTTGATTACAATGGAATGAAACATGATGGTATACTTTGATGTCTAATGCATTGCAAGCCACGAGAGTTCGTAAGTCTAAGTCAATTGTGTTGCTAAGATAGGTGAATTGCGTTCAACACTTGCAACAATTCCTGTTTTGATGGGAGTCTAATTTCAGCTTCAGTTCAAATTTATGTATAGGTTCCAGAGTCCAAAAAAGATTTTCAAGTTCAAAATGGCCGACAATTACATTGTCAAAATAACAGCCAAGATTAGAATAGTAATACAAATACTAATTTTTAATCCTCATCTCAAAAATTCTGACAATTAAAACAGTATTTTTTTTTTAAATTTATTGTCTAAATTAAACATCTGATTTATTCTGGTAGGTTCACATAAATTAATTATATATAATATGTAAGAGTGTTTGAAAAAAAAAATAAAAATAAACACATGCATAGACAGTAACTGCAACATTTACTTTAAAATGATAAAACTAAAGGTTTTCCTTTTTTAAATTTGTTTCAAAATTTTTGGAGATGAGGATAGATAATTTATATTCTTTTGATTGAGACAGCTGTTCTCATCTTGAATGGGATTCTCCCAAATGTTTCGATTTATATAACCTTCAGGTACAAATCCATGATGCAACAGATGAAAGTGTCAAATAATTATCAAATGTACTTCTACTTAGTTATGGATAACAAAATGAACACAGGATTCAATTTGAAATCCTGTAGAGAGTCACAAATTCAACAAGACGTCTTGGAAGATGATTGGAGTTTACATCTGTTGAAATGTTACATCCAAAACAAGAACAGTAGGGAGTATAATTTTTAAAAGTGCAAAATGTTGATGCCTTTAATTTAACTATCTTTGCAACTTTAGTGAAATGATGAGGATTTGGAATGCATGTATAAAAAAAGATAATTCCAAGTAACCTATGAAATGTCCATATGGCCAAATCACATTAACCAATAAACAATCGAAAAATTAGCCAAAAACATTAATTCTTTCACCCTAAACTGGGAAGTTTTCTACAAGGAGGGTTTTTTTTTTTTTTTTTTTTTTTTTTTTTTTTTGCGTCGCCATTTTTGCAAGTTATCATATCAGTTGGATTGACTTTGCTTAATTTCAACATTCTGAATTTTCTGGTTGGACTGTGGAGACATCGGCAAATATGTCACTTTTTTTTTCTTTCCTCCTTCGCACTACGGGTTCGAGCCTGCCTGCCTACTACCACTTTTTTTTCTCTCTCCATCCAAACTTCCTACTGTTGTTTCACCTTCCCCCAGCTACTACCAATTTATTTTTATTTTTTTTTTACCCTCCTCCTACTGGTTTCTTACTTGACACAAGCAACTCCGAGGAACCCCGCTACTATACCACATTTTTTTTTCTTTTCAACCCCTTCCCTCAGAAGGGGGAAGGTCCTTACTACACCTCCACATACCCGGGCAACAGGTATCCTCGATAGTATTTATTGAAAAATAAGTTTTAGTTACAGATACCCAATAACCATTATATGAAAAAAAAAATTTGCATATTTGAAGTTGTCATGGGATTTTGAATGAAAATAACTTGTCAGATTCACTTACCTAATTGCTTGTACAACTTTTTCTATACTGATTAATTTGTGGGTGTAACATTTCATCAATGCATCCATCAAACTTAAATGTGATTTCTGAAAAAGAAAAGAAAATTAATATGGAAATCTGAAGAGGAGAAATGTATAAATGCTAAAAAAAATGAATTTATATCATGATTTAAACAAAGTTATAAATAAGCTAATTCTAACCAAAAGATTTTTCATAGGTTCATTTTAAAGAAAAAAATGGTAGTTTTTCACAATGTCTAGATAAAAGTAAAAAAGAAGAGTAGTAGTCAACCATAGTCAAGGGCAACCCAAAAGCTTTTTCATTGATTTCTACAATGAGGTGTAAAAGAGGATGTCACTCATTTCCAGGTTTAATCCAGTTACTCTTGATTCTTACCTTATAATGTTGAGTGTTTAACAAGAATCATGTACCATTTTTGGGGTTTTTTTTATGACTCTACAGAGGATTGAACTCCAGTCTCCTAGCCTATTATCAATCACTACTCATTAATATTTGCCAATATATAAGTTAGCTTTAATTAAAAAAGAATTTAATACTTTATTTACAAGAACTGGGGCTTTACAGAAAGGAGTGCACTTTTTGCTGTAGCCAAGGAGTGGAAAGCTAATTTTTTATCCAGTAATGGGGAGGCAAGTAAATCTGGACTTATTTGAAAATAATGTCTGTAATGATTGAAGTTTTTCTCAATAAGTCATTTTAAAATGCACACAGAATGAGGCAGGGGTGGCTCTTTTTTTCTTTTTTTTTTTTGTAGGAGTGCGAGACATTTCCAGGCTATTGGAGATGATAAAACTCGGAAAAAAACAAAAGAAAAAACGATATTCGTAGTGTAATGTTACATGCAAGTGAACGCTAATTCAGTTTTTCTAACCAAGGATGCAGATGAATAGTAAGGCAATAATCTGGTGGATTTGTGGTAGGAGTCTTGACTGTTAGTTCACTTAGTACTTCCCACGATGTCGGATAAACACCATATTCAATATTCATTTGAGACAAGGGACATAACTAAATATATAGAAGAAAGTCACCAAGTTCAATAACTGCAACTTTAATATTGCTGGTATCTTCTGGTGTAAGTTCCAACAAAAAACACAAGTTAATAACACAAGTCTCTTAGAATTTCAGTAAAGGCTCCCATCTTTGTCAAACAGTTTGCGACCTGTTCCTGTTCTCTAATCCATTCAATTTGGATTTCTTCCTTTACCAACATTTTGTTTACTCTCAAATGTCTGTCACAAGATCTGATGCTTTTAAGGTCTCTACCAAAGATGCATTGTCTGTTTTACAAAGTACTTCAGTCAACTTGGGTAGTCTGAAAATTTCTTGCAGCATGGGAGCTATCAATGCACCTGCATCAGCAGCTTCATTGAATGCAAGAGTCTCGGATGCCAATAGGCTCTTTGTTACTCTGTCAAGTTTTTTTTAATGACATAAGAGCCAGTCTATTCATCTTGCCATAAACAAAGATGATAAATTCACTCTGTAAGGGACCATTCTCCAAGCTGGCATAGGTAGCATCAGAATAGCAAACCACACTCAAATCTGAAGGATTTCCCAGCTGTGGAAAGGATATGGAACCCGTCTTTGATTTAACCTTTAACAGTAACTTGTTGGCTTCAAAAAGTAACTTCACTTTAGATGAAGTTCTGATATTACTCATCCTATACACATCAAATGATACATCAGGTTGAGTCTGGGTAGATACCCACATCATTTGACCTGTTAGTCTTTAAATCTGCCATCTCTTCACTCAGCTCATCATTTTTCCTTTCTTTATATCTATTGGAGAAATAGATGACATAATTATTTTGGTTTATAATGATCCCATCTTCTGTTTGTCTAATGCACAATCCCAGAAATTTGAAGGTTCCATTTTTATGCATTTCAACCTTGAATATTTTCATTAATTCTGAAATCACATCTTTTTTAAATAATCATTTCCACAAAATATAAAGTCATTTACATGCATTACCAGAATACCCATCAACTTCTTGGATAAATCGTGCCAAAGAAACAGTACGTTGTCATATGCACTTACCAATTCTTTTAGTTTAGTTCATTCCTGAATAACTCTTGTACCATTCAATCAATGCATCACTCAATCCATAAATACATCTTTTCAGCTTCCACACTTGTGACTCTGGACATGCCTCAGATGGTGGTTTGAGAAATCATTCTCTTTCTAGCATATCACCTTGTAAAAATGCTGAGGTGAAATCAAGGGTCTCCACCTGCCAATTCTTAACATGGGCTGTTAATATTTCAAGATGCACAGCTTCATAGTTGCATGTTGGAGTCTGGTTTTAGGTTACGTGAATTTTCTTCATAGCCATGTGCTATAAGACAAGCCTTCGTTATCTTTTTGTTATCCTTAACTTTGTTATCACCCATCTTGTTGATATGCATTTTTGACCTATGTTAGGGACACATTCATACACTTCATGAGTTTTCATGTTTTTTATTTCTTTCTCCTTTGCATCAATCACATGTTTTGCTGGTTTTTGTTCAGACGTGAGGAAAACGACATGTTCTTCATCATCTTCTGTTACTTGAGGAAGTTCTTGCCACTGATCAACTTTATCCCAATTGATACACACTGGACATTTATTTTTTTGTAGCTAGTTATATATTCTGCCAATGGCCATAATTTCCAGTTGATTTTGGTTGTATACTCATAATCTTTCCTTTTTTCCACTTATTACTTCCAATAATTTTATTTTCCACTATTTACTCTCTACTCGGCCTTGTAGCATTATCTTTCAGTTCCTCCCTGTAACTATTGGAAACGAGAAAGAAATAAAAACCATGAAAACCTAAAGTGTATAAATGTGTCCTTAATATAGGTCAAAAATGCATATCAACAAGATGGTTGACAAAAGAGAAAGTTAAGGATGACAAAAAGATAACGAAGGCTCGTCTTGTAGCACATGGCTATGAAGAAAATTCATTTCATTTCAGGAAATTGCATTTTCTTTATTCCTTGGCCTTCCAAGGTCCTTGTTTACCTTCATCAAGTGACATATATGCATCCTATAGAATGCTCCTCCATGGCGGATCAATACACATCGACTCTTTACCCCAAACTTTGGCAGGGCCATGCCGTCCTTTATAGTTTTGTCTTCTATAGTAAACACCAGCCCCTGTCAAATCGTTCACCTGCATAATGTCTATTAAATCACAGTGCTCTCCAAATTTTTTTTACTTGATTCAGCCTCCATGAACCTTTTTCTCACAGAATGTAAGGCATTTAAATTTATTCTAATCATATCACTGGTTGTTGAAGCGTCTAATGTGGGTAACTGGTCAATCAAAACTGACGGCATATTTATGTTGGATCCAAAAACAAGCTCATTTGGGTTATGTCCAGAATGATTTTGAAAAGCATTTTTGGCACTAAAAGCCCAAGCCAAAGCTATTTCTGGTTCACATTTCTCATCTTCCAATGTTTTCTCCATTGCTTCCATGGTGCCATTACTGAATGGACTTACAGCGGCTGCAGTGCAGGTTTCAATATTCAGTTTTTCATTAATCTCTCTGTAACCATAGTTATTAAATTCTCTTCATTATCACTCAAGAAGCGTTTGGGAACGCCAAAATATGCTATCCACATTAAAAACATATTGCAAATAATTTCTTCACTCTTCTTGGTTTTAATCAGCCTGGCAGCAGAGTACCTAGTGAATGCATCAATTAGGTATAAAATCCAGCATTGGTTATGTCTGAATTCTTTTAAGTCCATACATATAGTGTCATTAAACCGGTTTCCAAGAGCCAATTCCACCACTGGATGAAGAGAGGGTCTTCTAAGCCTTAAACAAACTGAACACGAATCACAGACATCTATAATATAAATCTTACCTATCTGTTTAAATGTATGTATGTATTTCTGCCTAAAACTTTCGATAGATGATGGATTTTCATGATATCAGTATAGTTTTGAAGCTTGACCCTTTGGATGACAAATATCGAAAAATTGGCTAAAAACATTCATTTCTTCACCCTCAATTGGGAACTTTTCTACAGAAAGGGGTTGCTTTTTTTGCCACTATTTTCAAAAGTCATCCCCTCTTTTCGATCGATTAGCCTTAATTTAAACCTACGTCACTTTCGGTTTGGTGATAAGCGCAACAGCAAAGACGTCACCTATTTTTTTTTTCACATTCTTTTCCTCTTTCACGGTACAGGTTTGAGTCTACCTGCCTACTACTGAATTTTTTTTTTTTTTTTTTTTGCTCAACACACATGCCCCCCTGAGAATATTTGCTCACTGTATTTTTTCTATTTCTTTTATGGTTCATACAAGAGATACAAATATTCTCTTAACTAATTAATTAGCTTAATGATAAATAGCACCTATTTATCATTAATTTAATTAATTAAGAGAATATTTGTATCTCATGTATGAACCATAAAAGAAATAGAAAAAATATCCTCATATTAAGATTATATAGAAATGAAAAGGTTACAAAAAAAGCACCAGAAGAACTATTTCCCTTTCACTTAGTTTAAGAAATTGGCAAAGAAGGGTACAAATAGTATAAGAAATATCAACACAGAAAACAAAATTGATAAAATGAATTTAAATTCTATCTGATCTTATATACTAATATTATCAGGATTGATACCCTCAGCTAACTCAAAGTCCCCACCCGATCCCTGGAAAATAACAGCTTGTGTTCACTGCATACAACAGGTATCATACTACAACATTATGGTTCTACTTGGTTGATTTTACAACATATCAATATCTTTTGGGATTATTTAATGTTGAATCATGTCTATTTAAATTCAATACATGATAATTTTTGTCTATGACAGGGGAAATATTGCAAGTTCATACCATATAATTGAACACAACCGACTTGGTATTCATTGCATCAATTATGTTCATACTTTATTACCCAATACCACCAATAAAACTAAAAGATTTGTGCAGTACAGGGGGGAAGGTCTTAGTTAACTATTGTTTTTAAAAGTTACATTGCATGAATATTATATTCATGCAAATTTTAAAATCTATCATGGTTCCAAAAATATTTTATGGATACAAGATAAACTGAAAAAATTAAAAAAAACAAAAACAACTTCCAATTAAAAAAGTATATATATATATTATATATATATATATATATATATATATATATATATATATATATATATGGGGGGGTCACTTTTCCTTTGGCCCATAATACTAAACTTTTGTCTTTAAACAAGGCAGAAACAGAAATTACTTGTGTTTTGATAGTGCAAATAAAAACTTTAAAATTACTTTGAAATTTTGAAGGATATCAATAAATAAAAACAAGTCAACCATTTTAATTCATTATTGATTTAAAAAAGCCGTCATATCTATTTAATTCTTCTGTGAAATTCAAAATTTTATTGAAATGAAAGTTATTTCTGGATTGAAATAAAAAGGTCACACTGGTGTATTATTTCTTTGCATTCCTCACCCTTCCCTTTCAAAGATCTTAAAAGTTCAAAACCTATCCCATGAGGGTATTGAAATATGAGGTAAAATATCATTAATACATATTAATTCAAGAACGTGCCAACAACAAAAAAAATATTTTGGTGCTAGTAGATTCTATAAAATATTTTTGTCCAACAATATTATTGCATAATATAAACACTAATTTTATTCATTTTTGTGCAAACAGATCTAAAATTATTAAATACTAGAGGGTGACTATGAAAATTTCATAGTACTTTCTACCTTAATCTGTATAATTTAAAGTGACTAATTGTATTTATTTTGAAATAATGTCTGTTAGGGTCAATACTACAAAAATACTACAAAAACAAAAAATACTCTTCTGTAAAAATAATTGTCAATCTCAAGATAAATATCGTTAAGAAAATAAAATGATTTTTTTTTCTTTATTTAAAATTGTAGATTTTAATTTTTTTGAACAATATTCTGTCTTAATGTAAAATTAATTGTCAGCTAAATATTCTTCAAATTGATAAGAATATCACATCTTGAAATATTTAAAATTATAACATTTAAGTAAATGGGGAATAATAATTTGATTTTAGAACAAGTGATTTTAAAATGGGTAAGTCTGAGTATTTTACCATAACGACATCAGATCAATTACCAACCATCATGGTACGATCTCATTCTCTTTAAATGTATGAAAAAGGTGATAATGTATGAACAAACATTAAAGGCCTTAGCATAATATTATTACATAGATCCTTTTTAAATAGAAATGTATTATCTTTTAGCAACATCTATTTTAATAAGATCTACATTGAGAAATTAAACTAGTGCTTTATTCATGAAGGTGGCCTGGCATTGTCCGGTCATAAAATATGCTTAAATTTGATATTTTAATTCATGCAAAATTCATATTTATTATTAAAAGACCCAATATTCTGTGGATTATTATGTTGTAGCCAATATATAGTAGTGATTTAAAAAGTTTAAAAGAAAAGTAAAAATATGACTAGGGTGCAATCAGCTAGAATCGAAACCAAAACATTTAGCTCTCCAGTCTTATTCATTAGTCTAACCTAAATCCATACACATAAAAAAAAAGTTAAAAATATAAATGTATATTTGTGTATGCGTAGAAATACCACGTTTAGTCAACTTATATCTGCTAAATTTCATTTTATTCAATTTTGACCCTTTAGCAGCTATTTTCACCATTTTACCAGCTAAAAAGCAAGTCGAATTTGTTCCATAGGTCCAAATTCCCTGTATAAAATTTCAAGTCTAGGCCAAAAATTGACAGTAGTTTGGTAGAGACCATTCCCTACAAACAAGGTCACACACACACGCATATATATATATATATATATATATATATATATATAGATGAATACAATATCTATGATTTGTATTTTATTTAATGGGAGATTATAATGTAGCAAAGAAGAGATCTACCTGCGAGATCGAGCGAGAGTTAAGCTAATTTACATATGAATCGACTCACACAAAGAGTGAAGAGCATAAAACCGGTTGACGTTTAAAAGGCAAACAACACATGTATCCACCACGACAAACGAACCTTGCTAAAGTTGTGACCCGTTCTTCGACGAATACATTATCCATGTACAAAAAAAAAAAAAAAAAAAAAAAATCAACCTAACATCGGTTTATACATCCTACTGGAATTACAAAAGAGCAACTGGCTCAAACAAAAACAAAAAAATTTTTTTGCTCCCAATGAACAGATTATTCGTGATTGTAAGTCTCAAACTACATTTTGCTTTAGTTCTGATAACATTGTTTTTCCTTCAATTAAAAAAATTACTACAAAGACGAACAAAAGAATTTTTGTCCTTGTGCTAAGCTGTTGAAACTTTATTACTTTATTCAAAGAAAGTTTGAAAATTTTATTTTATTTTTATACACTCACACACGCACTAAAGACGATTTTTCCTTTTAGTATTATTAATTATGACATTTTAGATTTTGAAAAAAAAAAAAAAAAAAAAAAAAAAATTTTTTTTTTTTGTGCAAATGTCCAAGAGGACAACTAGTTCATAAAATTTTCTTTTGTTCATTTGGTCCATTGGTTTTTTGGGGTTTTTTTTTTTCAGTGAAAAAGAGTTTTTATATCTCTACCGCCATTCGCTTGCACAAGTGGACGCCTTTTTTTTTTTTTTTTGTTGAAATTCTATGCATTTGGAGTTGTGGCATACGGCACCATTAGCTAAAACAGTTTGGGATATAATAACTAACCCACCTCAAGAAAAAGCTTAACAACGGGACATTATGGAAGAAGTCACCAGTTTGAAATGAGTTAGCTGCGACACGCACATCGGAAAACTCGATGACTGGATGTTCGTTGATTCAACCAACGCATAGGGAATTCGATCAACATGAACAATGCACACCAACATGGGTACAAACTCGCCTGTACTTGGTACTGCAGACTCGCTTGCAAGCCTTTGTGTAACTGACTTCAACCTTATCGCCTATATTCTGCAGACACATTTGCAGACTAAGAAGGTGCAGATTCACTTGCACTCACTCAGCAAGTTCAACCTCCTCACTTAAACTCTGCAAATGCTCTAGCAGACTAAGAACACAATTGTGTAGAGCCACTTGCACTCGCTCATCGCTTTCAACCTACCAACAAACAATTCTACAGAACTGCTGTATGGCACTAATCTGGCTTTACCTGGTACAATGTTCACACCTGAAAATTCATCCAACACAGGCATCTCGTCGTATGTCTCACGGCTTCGGGCATATTTTTCGAGACTACCTCCTATGTCCTCGTTCACAAATTATTTCAGCACATGTCCCAAGAGATATGGATAAATGGACTCATGTATTCATTCCCTCCCTATCTGGGGCCATTCAAAGTTTTGGCAAGAAAAGCAAAAATATTTCAAGCTGAATATAAATGGTCACACCGAGATGGTGTCTGTGGACAGATTAAAAAAAGCCCATATTGAGTGCAAAACCACCATGTTCGATGTGCCTGACAGACAGACAGACATTTTCAACCCTTTACAGTCACTGATAAAAACAACTGAACAAGCAACTCAACCATAGAAAACGAGAGCAGGGAGGACAGTTCACTGGCTCAAGAAACTCGCAAGAGATTACTGTATGTAAATTCTTCTGCCACAGACGCAGCAGTGTCGAATGGTGGTGATATTACATAACCATTCTTGGTGGAGAGCCCTGTAGCAAAGAGATCTCCCTGCGAGATTGAGCGAGAGTCAAACTAATTTACATATAAATCGACTCACACAAAGAGTAAAGAGCATAAAACCGGTTGACGTTTAAAAGGCAAACAACACATGCTATCTGAGTATCCAGTGCGACAAACGGACCTTGCTAAAATAACTATCGGATTATAAAATTTTTAAGAAAAATTCTAGAATCAAAAATTTTTCTGAAAAATAAATGTACATTGTTTTTGATTGGGAAATCTAATGTGGTTTTGTTTATAAAAATAAAAGTTAACATAAACATGTCCAGGTAGCTTCAATAATCACATATGGAAATTTATTTTATGAGCAAAGAAACAGGTTTAATTTAAATCTAACCGATATCAAAAAAGAAAAGAAAGAATCACTTGTAAAAATTTAATTTTTATATGCAAAGGTTTAATTGAAAGGAAAGAATTTCTTTCACTTAACATACACAAAAAATATTCTCTTAATGTTTTTTTTTTTTTTTGACTAAAATAGAAATTAATTTGTGGGCACACAGATGCTTTAACAAAATCAGTTGAAAGTGGATTAGTTTATATACATATATATTTCATTTTTTTTACTAAGATTTACCATGCACATACCAGTAAGAAATCAATTGTTATTGATAAAAATAAATTATTACTCAACCAGGCAATGCCAGGTTGCTTTGTTAATCAGTAATATATACAAAACAATTTGAAAAAACTTATTGGCAGTCATTTTATGAAATACAATTTGGAAGCTTGAATTAAATAAAACTACTAAAAATCTATGTTATCTTAAATGTTGAAAAAGGATTATACATGTTATCAATAGTTAATGTAGTCTCAACATTTTCAAGTGCTTCATTTCTATATGTTTCAAGATATACTAAAATATTTATATTTGCTTTAAAGAAAATTCATTCATTTAAGAATCATTTAAGCAAACAAATGCAAAATTATTTATTTTGAATCAATGTCTATATAGAGCAAAGTTAATAAAAATTGCCTAAAAATCCAAGTTGTTAAAAGAATTTTTAAATAAAAAAGTGAGTAAAAAAAAAAAAAAAAAAAAAATGAGAAACAGAAAAAAAATAAAAGCCAGCTGTATAATAGTACATGTCAACAACTTCTCTAGATACAAACATTTAACCACCCCCTCCACCCAGGGGACCATCTGTATGTATCAGTGATAGACATGTCTGACATTAGGGCAATTTCATATTTTCATAACAACTAATTAATGCTTATACATTCTAAATAATTTTCTCAAAATTTATTTTTTCAATCTTGTTTACTTTGTCGTTTTTCAATATAAATTTTTAGAATACGAGTAAAAAGTGAAGATAAAAAAAAACTATAAAAGGGAGTAGCATGAGGAATTCTCAATCAAAAACATTACAAGCATGAATATTAAAAATAATTAAGCTTATTTTTATAAGGTTTATATATAAAAACCGGATTTCTTCACCAGAAGAGAAACTTTTTAAGTCACCTGACATTGACTTTTGGTTTTAACCAACCTCTGTCCAAAACATTAGCACGTCCAATATCACGACCATGTATAGAAGCAGGTTGCCCAACATTGCCAGGTCATGAAATACACTTAAATATATTTCAATTTATACAGACTTCATGCTTATTATTATAAAGCCAATTTTCTATTGATTATTATATTGTACCCAATATATAAATATGATTTCAAAAGTTTTAAAAAGTTAAAGTGTGACTTGGGTGCCATCAGCTAGAATCAAAAACAAAACATAGCTCTCCAGTATTATTCGTTACCATCTGGGCTAAGTCCATACACATAAAAACTGAAAATAATGTTAAACCTATAAAATGTATATTTGCACATGCGTAGAAGTAATACGTTCAATTGACTTACACTTGCAAAGTTCCAATTTTTTTTAAATTTTGACCCTTTAGCAACTATTTTTACCAGCTAAAAAGCAAATCGAATTTGTTCCAAGTTTCAAGTTGTTTAATAAAAAATTGACAGTAGTTTGGTAGAGACCGTTCTGCACACAGACAGACATGGTCACACGGCCGCATATATATATATATATATATATATATATATATACACACACCGATGAAGACTGAAGGATCGGTCGAAAATATGTACCTGTAAAAAAAGTTTTTTAATTTTTTTTTCATAATATTATTTTGTATTCCTGCACGTCACCAATTGAAAAACGAATAAAGAAAAGTTGTAAGTTTTTATACTTTTCGTATTCGTTTTTATACATTTCCATTCATATATATATATATATAACATTAACTTGTTAATCCTAGATTGTGTCTAAAATTATAAACAAAATTATAACCCTAAAAAATTCAGAGAAACTTTGATTTGCCTTAAAGAAAATAGAATCTAGTATTTTTTTTAATGCATCTCATAATAGATATACTAAGTATTTTAAGATTGCACTGACATATAGGTTCCTAATTTGACTTGCACCTACATAAGATGTTGAATTTCACAATAAAATATATATCAAATTTTATACATTTAGTGACATTTTTTTTTTTTTTAACAAGGCATTTATTTTGGAGGGGGAAACGAAGACATTTTATTAATTCAATAAATTCCACATTGTTTATCACGCTCCATTGCCACAATATTGCATTCCAATGCTTTTTTCACAAATGCTTCAATGGATTTTGCTTGGACGAGATTGATGCTCTTAAGATAAATTCCCTCCCTGTTTCTTGTTTCCATGACTGTATTGACATGCAGAAATTTATATACAATGTGGATAAACATCTTGCTGCACAACTCTCCTCTTAGGATGGATATGGTCCCTAATTTACAATAGCCCCTTTACGTCTCTGTGAAAATGTGCCTTGTTTTGGCTTAAATAAAGGTGATTTAAAAATCTTTTCTTTTTTTTAAGTTAAATAATTTGATAGCAATAATTTTAAGGCAAAAATGAAAGCAAGCTGAAAAAGTGAAGAATTAAAGTTAATACAATATTTTCTAAATGATTATTGCCGATCTTTGTATAGTGCAGTCCATTCAGTGCATTTATATACTTACCACTTTGAAGGGAGCTGTTTGCACCAAGATAGATTCTGTGACTGCATGGCCATCATAATCAGTTACATAAATACCCCTCCGAGAAAGTGCTTGGATTAAAGTAGAAAAATCTGAGAAGAGAAAAAAAAATTTTTTTTTTAATAATTTTTTTTTTTTTAAATAAACAAAAAAATAAATGCATCAAATAATACGCTTTTCCTCACAAATAGCTAACATTATATTATATATCTGAACGAGCATATAATATAGAACCTAGTACTAAATATGATAACTGCTTACAATCAATAGAAAAAAAAAGCAGCATTACAAATTGCGTAATGCTAACAAAAATCAATATCAAAGCTGATTTTGTATTCAAATATAATATAGAACTGTTAGAAGTGAATTTAAGATATTAAAGTAAAATAGTTTTAAGTAGTTAATAGAAAGGAAATTTAATATTCAAGTATTATAAAATATTTCCAAATAAGACAATTTAAAAAAAAAAAATCTAAGGGAATATATTTATTACGTAAGCCTTTAAACATCAACATAATAAATGTACTTACTATATAAGGAACCCACTTCCGGGAAAAGACTACTGTAAGCAAGGAAGTAAATCTCTCCAGAAGCCAATTTAATTTTAAGTTGGGGCTTGAGCAAGGACACTCCCTGAAAAATAAAAAATAAAATATTTAAAAACATTTAAGTTATAAATTATACTGGAAATAAAGAAAAAAAAAAAAAAAAAGCATGCATAATTAATGTCACAAAATTCGATATTAAATTGAAACCGGAGTGAGGTTGCTATTTCAACTCTTCTACATCTAAAAGGAGAACTCATCTACTTTTTCATAACATCAAAGATTCCTATTCTGCATACATCTCCCTATACTGTCCAGATTTAATCTACCTCCAAGATCATCGGAACTAAGTTTGTGTTTAAGACTTGCGTTACATATCCATCGTGTTCTCATTTTGATCCATATTTGTATATTCTAGGATAGGTAGGTGCTATACCTCTCCCCATCTTAAAAGTTTTGATAATCTACTTTACTTTTTCTTTTAATTTTGTTCTTTTAAACAGACTAAATATGTTTCCAACTGATTCCCCTATCTAAGGTTTCAATTTTTAAAATATACTTAAAGAAAAAAATAAAATAAATATTCATCAATAGTGACAAACTGTTTTATTCCTGGAAACTTTTTTTTTTACAAAATTTAGTCATCATATTCAGTTTAACGCCCATTTTTCATGTTACTATATGTCCAGCAAACAAGTCTTAGAAATTATTTCCAAACTAATCATCTCTGGCCAGATCTTTATCCCTCATTCTCATCAAGTCTATCCTTATTACTGTCTAAGTTTTCTTTAGCCTTCTTCTGTTAACTGGTCTGACTATCTTAACTGTTCTGCATTTACTAACCCAAGCACCGATACATTATTTCAATGTGACCAACAAACAAAATCACCACAAAAGGATTATAGAAGATGCAAGTATGCTCGGTCCAAGTCCAATGTAGAAGAACAGAGGTTTGGTTAACATGAGTTTTGGCAAATAGCAAACATGGCCCTAAATAGGTGCATGTCCTCTATCCCGATAATCATCAATGGTTTTGAGGTGATTTCGTCAGCATCTGACAAAGCCAAACTCTTTGACAAGAACTTTACAGCAAACTCAACCCTATGCAATCAAACCTTGATGCCAACAAAGCAATTGATCCTGATAATATTCCAGTTATAGTACTCTGGAAAACTGCAACCCTAACTAGCACTCATTCTTGCAAAGCTGTTTAATTGATGCTTCCAACACCTTGGAAAACCCCATTAGTTTGACCAATATTTAAAAATAGTGGAGATCGGTCTTCTGCATCTCAGACTAATTGTGTATGTCATGAGTTGCTTGAATCTGTTAAATAGAGAAATTGTCAACTACTTTAGCAAAAACAACCTACTCGGTAACAAGCAATATGGTTTCCGTCAGGAGAGATTTACAGCAAATGTACTGATTAATTCCACATAGGATCAGTGAATCTATCAATGGTTGTTTCCTCTCAAGAGCAATAGCTCTTGATATATCAAGGCATTTAATAGGGTTTGGCATAAAGGTCTACTTCAAGATTTCCAACTACTGAATATCTATAAACGTCTTCTAAACCATCAAATCTTTTCTCTCCGATCGGTTTATACAAGTAGTGGTCAATGGACAAAAGTTTGAAGTTCAAAGTATCAATGTTGGCGTGCCTCAGGGATCCATCCTGGGCCCAACTCTCTTCCTGATCTTCATCGATGATCTCCTAAATCACACTCTAAGTTCACCGATCGAGATATATGTAAATGACACTAAGATCTATGGCAACACTTCAAAGGCTAACAATGACCAAGATCGCTGAGTCTCTCTCCTTAGACCTTGATCATATAGTGCAATGGGGAAAAATGTGACTGAATAATTTTAATGCATCTAAAACCAAGCTTTTTATCTTTCCACCATGAACACTGATCCTCACTTAGCCCCAACTGATATAAATGGCTCTCATCTAAAAGAGGCTCCCCGTTTTGAAAAACTTCTGAGTGACTTACTCCTGACCTGAAATGGAAGACTAACAAATTTGTTGCTAAGGTCACCAGAAAATTGGTTGTATCATTTTACTGCCCAAAAAAGTAATTAACTCCCGACGCAATCCACTATCTGTATAAGAGCCAGATACATCCTTAAAGGGGGGACTGTTGCCATATCTGCTCAGAGCACCCTATCTTGCTTTGACAAAGTTCAAAACCGGCTTCAAAACATAGGTGATACCCTTTTTCTTCCCCACAACCTCTTTCCCCACAACAGGCATTGCAAGCCTGTCTCTGCTTTATGGTTATTTTCATAGCAAGTGTTTATCTAAACCTCGATCTTCAGCACCCCCCCTTGCCAAACTTTAACAAAAACTCATCTAGCTACAACAACCATCAACAGTTTCTCCCTGCTCTCTATGCTTAAATCTCAATGCAAATTCTATGAAGTTTCTTTCTAAGAACTATCCACCTGTCGAATTGTCTGCTTTCCAGCTGACAATAATTTCATCTTCAAGTCCAATGTAAACAAGTTCTTGTTGAGCCTCCCTTTCATGAAAATAAAGTTTCGAGATTTTTAATTATTTTTTTTTTTTTTTTTACTTATTTAGTCAGTTTGTGGTTTTTTTTTTTTTTAAATTGTTTTTGTGAAAGGTGAGTTTTTTTTTCAAAACTTTTGTTTTGTTTCTTTTTAATTTTTTTAAAGTATTATAAATTTCACTAACATGCTGGAGAAATGTTTAATAATTTGGTATTTTTTTTAGATTAGGTCCACCTCCACAATTTTCCTTTCAATGACGACGACATTTATAGGTTTCCGAGTATGCTGAACACGCAAATTGCATTGAAATTTTGCGGAAATAAATAGTTGTATTATGCATTGTATTCTTCGGCGGCCATCTTTTTACGTGCACACGCGCCATAAACAAATACACACACGTAAAAAAGATGGCCGCCAAAGATTACAATGCATAATACAACTTTTTATATCTTGATAATTACTTATTTCTGCAAAATTTTGATGCGATTTTCGTATTCAGCATAGTCGAAAACCATTTCAAGTCGTCATTTAAAAGAAAATTGAGGAGGTGGACCTAATCTAAAAATTTACCAATAATTTTTAATCCCGTACGCCTCCCGATACATTGCTTCGTCAACATGCGACCATTTTATATCTCCCGAAGACACTGCCGTATTTAGAAAAAAAAAAAATAAATAAAAAGTGACCGATTTACCAGAACGTGGTAACTAAAAAGTGAGTACCCCTTTCAAATGTTGAAATAATTTTTTTTTTTTTTTTCAATTTTTTTTCATAATCTGGTTAGTGTTCAATCAATAATAATCCAGTGAAAAAATTTAAAAAAACCTATCAGTATAGAAACTCCACCACGTAAGTAAATAAAAAATGTTATGTGCGCATGCGTTAGCCTTGATTAGGGGGGTACTAAGGGAACGACCATTAAATAATTCTGCGGGTCACCATGGAACTCAACGCCCAAGGAGTACCAAAATAGTTTTCATGATCTGAAGAAATTTTTTTTTCCGAAAAGTGGGTGATCACTTTTCCATCTAAATTTAACTTAAAATGAGCACCCACTTTCTGGCCACCTGAGGAAGGGGCATTTATTTTCGTGTTTATTGGCTTAAAGGTTTTTTTGACAAGGCAGTTTGGTACGCGAATGCATATTTAACAGTTTTCGTTTATGCTCACGCATAGCATAAACAAAGGCTACGTCTGTGAAATGGAAAATAGTCCCAGAGTTCAGGGGTTAATACCATGCAAAAGAAATCAAACAAAAAGACTTTTTAGCCAAGAAACACACAGAAAGAACAAAAAAAATAGCATCCATTTTTTTTCTATCGAATTCATTTGCTGTTTTTATTGAAAACTATTTTCCCCTGGATTTTTGATATAATTTTCCATTAAGGGCTGTGCGTCTCACGTTCATAAATAACAAATTTTTTTTTGTAGATTTTGGTGTGCTAAAAACGAATCTGCAAACCGTTTCCGTCGCAAAAAAATAGTTTTTATGATATGAAGAAATTACTTTTTCGAAAAAGTGGCGATCACTTTTCCATGTAAATTTAACTTAAAATGAGCATCCACTTTCTAGCCACCTGAGAGAGGGGGGATTTTTTCCCATGTTTATTGGCTAAACAGCTTTCGTTTATGCTTACGCATAGCGTAAACGAAGGCTACGGCTGTTAAATGGAAAATAGTCCCAGAGTTCAGGGGTTATTACCATGCAAAAGAAATCAAACAAAAAACTTTTTAACCAAGAAACAGAAAAATGCCCCTCTCTCAGGTGGCCAGAAAGTGGGTGCTCATTCTAAGTTAAATTTACATTGAAAAGTGATCACCCACTTTTCGAAAAAGTAATTTCATGAATGTCATGAAAACTTTTTTTTTGCTACGTAAACGGTTTGCAGATTCGTTTTTTGCACACCGAAATCTACAATAAAATATTTCGTTATATATGAACGTGAAACGGGCCTTAAAGTAAAATAATACCGGATTTTTTTGAGCAGATTTGCCGTTTAGTTGTACAAATATCCTCAAACCAGGTAATCACTAAAAGGGATTTTTAAAAGTCGTCACCTGTATTGAGCAAAAGTTTAAAACCACCGATTATATGCCAGCCTACATCATGGTAACATATATTGAGTGAGTTCCTAACAGTATTTTGTATAGTTTTTTAGTTTAAACTCATTTTCCCAAAATTTCCCCAAACTTAACGTGTTCGATACAGTCTGCCGCCATTTGTATTTTTCAGATATACCGATAAACATTGAATGTTTTTGAACCGATTATACATTACATAAAAACACTAAAATCTTATCCAGTTAGGTAGAGCACTTACTTTTCTTGCCTTTGATAACATTTATTTGTTATATATTTATTTTTTGACAACTTCTTTGTATCTGTGTTTAGTAATATAAACCGTTTTCATTTAATGTAACGTTTAGTCGGCTCGAAAAACAGTGTTTATTGGTGTATTTGAAAGCTACAAATGGTGGTGGACACTGTTGATTACTTTAAGTTAGAGAAAGTGAGTTAAAACTAAAAAAACTATACAAAATACTGTCAGAAACCTACCGATTATGCCAGCCTATGTTATGGTAACATATGTTCGGTGAGTTTCAGACACTGTTTTGTATAGTTTTTAGTTTTCAACTTACTTTCCCAAACTTAACGTATTCAACAGAATTCGCGACCATTTCTGTTTTTTGAGCCAATTAAACATTTTACATTACATAAAAACACTAAACAATTATCCAATTAGGTAGAAACGTAAATTACCTTACCTTTGCTTTCATTTATTTGTTTTTGGACGACTTTTTCGAATCTGTGTATAGTAACCCCCCTCCCCCCACCATCAACCAAATATTAATTACTAACTCACATTTTTTAAAACAACAAAAAAAAAAAAAAGCATTTAGCGTTTCAACATTTTTGCTACGTTCGGCTTGATCCACTGATTGTTGGTCAAGTCCAAAACATGAATGATTGACAGAAACTCTCGAGGATCCAGATCAAATTCTGCAAGAGTACCATTTTTTCAGTTTCGCCTTCTTTTTCACTTTTTGCAGTGGATTGCTGTACTAATATAAGAAACATGCATTTTCTCTTTTATTAAATTTTTCCATTACACCAAATTGAGCCACTGCAACGCGTGGCAGGGTACAGCTAGTATGTATATATATATATATATATATATAGAGAGAGAGAGAGAGAGAGATAAAACACACACACACACACACATATACATATATATATATACTGAACTATTAAAAAAAAAATTCAAAAATGCGCAAAAATAACAATTTGGGGGGGGGGGTTCTGATATCAAGAATGTCCGCAATTAAAATCTGTCGTCCAAAAACTGGGAATAATTCTTTCTAGTTTGAAAATGGTTAGTTATTTTGACTCCAAGGATGCTGCTTATATCTATTCTGCATTATAGACATTATCTTAACTCATTCAAAACCCTTAATATTTAACTCCATTTTTGTATCTTAATACTGTATTTTTTTAAACCATTTTTTCTAATCCAAATTAATACAATTCTTTTTTTTTTTTTTTCTTTTTTACATAGGCATCACCACTTATCAAGGCCAAGAGGCCACCCGAGGATAACGGTTAAAGAGTGTACAGTAGAAATTAGACAATATAGTAATCGTTAGTAATGGAAATTCGGTAAATTTGTTAACAAGTGGGACAGCTCATCAAAAACTTGATTACGTTAGACTTGAACACAACCATATTGTAGTCAGCTGGAAAGCAGGAAAACGGAAGACAATTCCACAGGCGTGCAGTTCTAAGAAAGCTTTGTTCATGGAATCTACATTTAGGTTTAGGCACAGATAAAGAGTGGGGAAATTATTGATAGTGTTTTCAGCTAGACGAGTGTTTCTTGCTAAAGTTTGGCGAGGGGGGACCATAGACTGAAGCTCAGTCAAACACTTTCCATGAAAATAATACTACAGCAGAGACAAACTCGCAACATCTCTTCTGTGAGATAGAGGTTGCAGGGAAGAGAAAAGGATATCTCCTACGAGGCTACGAAGTCTATTTTAAACTCTATCAAGGCAGGACAAGTCCTTCCTAGCAGCTCCTGCCCAGATGTGGCAACAGTATTCCATCCTTGGACGTACCTGGCTCTTATATAGATAGAAAATTGCATCAGTCGCGAGATACCCGGATATCTTAGCATTAAATGAAACTAGTCTACACTCCTCAATCCCCTCTAACTCTTTAACATGACAGAATATCTCCCTCTCTGCCGTAAAAACTTGGATAGATGCATGCATGAGCTTTATTCAGAGCACCCTCCATTTAACTAGAGAGGGACATCTGGAATTAGATTATCAGGCCTTTATGTATTTTTAACTAGCCTTTCAACACTGCATTAGCTACTTACATTTTCTCTACCATTTTCCCTCAAGTCAGGACTGTACCCTAATTGATCAGGTCTCTGATATTATAGATGCAACACTCTTTAGATAGTAATGCACAAATACATGTGTTTCATTACTTTAATGTCCACCATAAAAATTGTCTTGGTTTCTCAGGTTGCACTGATGTAGCCAGACACTGTACTTATAGCTCATTTCCTCACAAAGTCATGTTTCTGACCCGCCTCCCAGATTGTGAACACCAGCAAGCTTCACTTCTAGACCTATTCCTTATCACAGTACCTGAGGATTGTGTGATTAATGCCCACAGTCCACTTTGAAACACAGACCACCTAGTGGTATCGGCTGACATCACACTTACATCCCAACCCTAAGGTGAGGAGTTATTGCTTAAAGCAACAAAGTACTACAAAAGGTCTACTGGGAAACCAGAGATACCACATAGACCAATATTTTTTTTCTTCCTACTGAACAGGGCACCAATGAGACAATCGAATAGTGCAAAACGGGCATTGAAGCACATATCCCCACATGGAAGTATTATAGCAAGCCCCACTCACTCTCTTGGTTCACTACAAATTGTGCAGCTGCCATTGCACAAAGACAGCATGTATTCCAATAGTTCATAGTCATAAGTCAAATACAAATAGGCAAAAATTTATAGATGCTAAAAATTATTGTGTGAAATAGCCAAACTCAAAAGGTAGCATGCTGAAAAACCAGGAAATGTATAGAATCATTGAAGATAGTAACTCGTGATTTCTGGAAAATTTATAATACTGTAGTGAATCAAGGACAATCAGAAGGTCACATGCACAGTAACTGAGAAGGTAGAACTGCTTGCCCAGCAATTCCCCTCAAACTTGGTGTCAACAAACAACTCCCTCCAAAACTTAAGGATTGAAACCACAATTGATCTGAATCTCATGTCCACAATATTTATAAAAAAGAAAAACTTAGACATCTCGAAGGCGTATGGGCCCGATCTCATCCCTGCTATACTAATTAAGCAATGCTCAGCCAAGCTAGCCCACATACTTTCCAAAGTCTATAACAAATGCCTTGCTGAATCTTGCTTCCCTACTAGTTGGAAACTGCCTATGTGGTACCAGTGTACAAGAATTCTGGTGAAAGGGCTAACCCTCTCAATTTTGCCCTATTAGTCTCCTCCTCTTTGATTAATGTCTCAAAGATTTTAGCAATCAAGCACTAGTTCACAACCTTGCAAGAGCTAATCTTCTCTCTGAAAAACAGTATGGGTTTAGGCAATGTCATTCTATTGCAGATATTCTAACGGTCATCTCTGAACGCACATACCATGCACCGGATAAGGCAGGCGAAGCCAGGGCTGTACCTCTCGATATATATAAGGCCTTTGACAAAGTCTGGCATGAAGGGCTGCTAATGAAAATTAAATTGTACAATATCACTGGACAAATACTAAATATAATTAGATCCTTTTTAGACAATAGGATCATCCAGATTGTCATTGATGAACGTACATCCAAATAGCATAACATTAATGTGGGAGTGCCTCAGAGGTCGATCCATGAACCACTACTATTGCCAATATTCATTAACGACCTCCCTGATAATATTGTGTCCAAGATGAGTATATTTGCTGATGACAATGCATAAGGGAAGAACAGATGTACACAAATCTAAGATAATGGCAGAATCATTAAAAAATTAACTCCAGACTGTAGTAGAGTTGGACCATAAAATGGATGGTAACATTTAATGCTAGTAAGACTAAGCTACCCTCCTTTAACAATTAAAAAAAAGCCTTACCAACCACCAATATCCAAATAACACTCCATCTGAGAATTCTTCCTTCAAACTCCTGTGCTTAACATTCACAAAAAATATGAACTGGAACAAATACATTGAGGACATTGTGACGGCTGCTATAAAGAAGGTGGGTTCCCTCTATCATGCTAGAAGATTATTCACACTTCAGTATCCTGTACTTCTACAAAATCACCATTCGTTCATGCACGGAGTATTGTTGCCACATCTGGTTTGGTGCATCTATCAATAGTCTCGCCCTCTTGGATAGGGTGCAAAAAAGAATCTCCAATCTAATAGGTCCCACTTTGTCAACTAAGCTCCAATCCCTGTTCCATGGCCACAATGTTGCATCCCTATGCCTGTTTTAGGAGTATTTTAATGGAATGTGCTTTGATGAACTCATTGTACTTGTCCTCCCCACTCCATACCCAACAAACTTGCTTAGCAACAAAATCACATTCCTTCACTGTTGAAGTCCCTAAATACTAAAAAGCTTTCTACTCTAACAGTTTCTTCCCTCAAACAGCTAGACTTTGGAATTCCCTTCCTGCTTCCGACGGTCCCAAATAGTAGCCCCTTATGTCCAAGTGACGATATATCTTTTTAGGAATGAATGCTAGTAAAAAGACTAAGCTTATTTCCTTTAATAATTACAAGAAACCTTCTCAACCACTGATTGCTTTGGCTAACGATACACTACCTGAAAGTAGTTCCTTCAAGCTCCTAGGCTATGCATTCACAAACATAAATTGGAATAAATACATTGAAGTTATTGTTAGGGCTGCTACGAAGAAGGTGGGCTCTCTCTCCTGTGCTAGAAGATTACTCACCTGAGAGTATTCTGTAGAAAGCCACTATTCGCTCATGTATTGAATATTGTCATCTGAACTGGTGCATTTGCCACTAATCTTTCGCTCCTAAATACGGTTCATAAAAGAATCTCAAACCTAATAGGTCTCGCTCTGTTGACCAAACTCCAACTTCTGTCCCATCACTGAAATGTAGCATTCCTGCAACTGTTTTACAAGTACTTTAATGGCAAGTGCTCGGATGAACTCAAAGCACTAGTACCCTCCTCAATGTAAATATCCCCGGCAAATAGCAAAATCCCACCCCTAAACTTTAGAGATGCCATAAAGCCTCTCTCAAACTGCTAGACTTTGGAATTCCCTCCCGGGCGCCTGCTTCCCTGACATGCAGAAATTTAAGTGTAATGTGGACAGACATCTTGCTGCCTACTACCTACATAGTATCTCTGCAAATCTGGTCCCAAATTGCAGCCTCTTACAACTTAGTGTCACGGTGCCTTGTTTGGGGTGAAGAGATATATATATATATATATATATATACACACACACTCGATTGTACTGTAGATGGACCTCTACAGATGAGTTTGATTATAGTAAATCATATTATAGAGAATAAGGCCTACTCTTTCCACTAGGCAGGTAATGACTGTACGAATGTACGGTGTGTCATATGTCAAAAACCTACTCAATCATAGGTATTATTCAGTGTTTTCTTTTTATACTTAAGCTTTTTAGTCGAGTTCACTACAGCAGGGAGAGAGGAATGGATTCATATCATTTTAAAGATTTATAGAGAATGAATCATCCAGCTTTTTTGCACTATTGTCTATTAGTCAGGTGCAGAGGTGCCATCAGGCATTTCAATGCACCCAGTGCTTGGCCTTGTTTCTTGACTAGAACAATGAATGCCATTCTACCATCTCTCTGGACAACTTGGAAACACTTGTTACTTAATTTCACATGATTAGTCTGGGCTGCTCTTCTTCTGACACACTGAAGTTACAGGTTTTACAGCTAGTCTGGCCGCTGTTTCCAACTGGTAGTAAAGAAATCTTAACACCAAGGGTTTTTTTTTTTTTTGGGGGGGGGGGGGTTACCATTTATCAAGGCCCAAAGGTCACTCAAGGATAAAGATTAACAAGCATATGGTAGTCCTCAGGACAACAGCATAGTAATCATTAGTGATGGAAATCGGGTATAGTTTGATTATATAAGGCGACATCTCAACAAAAACTTGTTTACATTAAACTTGAAGACAATTATGTAGTCAGCTGGAAAGCAGACCATGGAACAGAGTTCACAGGTGTGCAGTTAGTGGAAAGAAGCTTTGTTCATAGAATCTGCATTTAGATTTAAACACAGATAGAGTGGAGGAAATTGTTGGTAGTGTTTGTAGCTAGTCGAGTGGGGGTTTTTTGGTGAAAGTTTGGCAAAGGGCATAAATTGCAGCTCAGATGAGCACTTGCCATGAAAATAATGATAAAACAGACAGGCTTGCAATATCTTTTTTGAAGAAAGGAGAAAAGGGCATCACCTACTAGGTTTCAAAGCCAATTTTGAACTTTGCCAAGGCAGGGCAGAGTGCTCCGAGCAGCTCCTACCCAGATGTAGTAACAGTACTCTATCCTAGGACATACTTGACTCTTCTACAAGTATTGCATTGGTAGCAAAATATTTACTGGAGTGATAGAATGATCCTACCATTTTTCCAGCAATCTTAGCAACAGATTTGATGTACATGTTCCATTTAAGATCAGGAGTGTAAGTCATTCATTTCAATTGGGGGGGCAGATTGGAGTGGGGGGGGGTCAGACGGTTGATAATAGAAAAATAGAAGCTTGGTTTTGGATGCATTAAAATTAACCAGCCACCTTTTTCCCCATTGCACTATGTACTCAAAGTCAGAAGAGAGAGAATCAGAACTTGGTCATTACCAGCCTTTGAAGTGTTTCCATAGATGGCAGTATCATCTGCATAAAGGTCTACAAATGATCAAAGAATGTGATTTGGGAGATCATTGATGATTCTTCTAGGATAGAATATCCCAGAATAAAACTCTGAGGGACACCAATGTTTATTCTATGAGCTTCTGATTTGTGCCCATCAACGACTACTCTTATAAACCTATCAGAAAGAAAGGATTTAATAATTGCGGACATTTCCAAATATTTAGCAGGAAATAGTGTGAAATAGACCTTTATGCCATACCCTATCAAAAGCCTTTGATATGTCAAAAGCAACTCTATAAACGAAGCCCTATCCAGAGATTCACTAATTCTATGTGATATTACAGTTAGCACATCAGCTATAAATCTAGCAGAATGTAAACCATATTGAGTGCCACAGAGTAGGTTATTCTTGTTGAGATGGTTGACCATTTCTCTATCACAGATTCAGAACACACAGCAGACTGATTACTCTGCATCGAGAAACAGATGACCAATCTCCAGAATTTTCAAATACAGGGTGTTGAGAAGCAAGTCTCCTTAAAGCAACATTTAAACAGTTTTGTAAGTAGGAGAGCTAATTCTGGTTGAAGCTATTTAAGCAATAGGATTGGAATGCCATCAAAGACGGTTGCTTTACTGAAATCAAGGTTTTTGATAAGTTTCGCAATATCTTGCAGATATTTGTATTCATATTATTTTGATTCATTGGACTACTGTTCTCATCTTGTGATTTTCACAATGTTTTGGTCGATGTAACCTCCGACCTTCAGGTCTATCTTGTTGAACTCGCAAAAGTACCCGTCGTTGACTGGGTTCAAAAACAGCCGACAGAAAATGGACCCTGATTTATGAAAGTATGATAGATTATGAAAAGGAAGGGCTGTAAAGAAATAGCTTCGAATTTGGGGGTATCAAAACCAAAGCAAAATATGATGAAAGTAAAAATAAAATAGATAAACCCCATAATTTATTATACCATACATGTTCACACTGAAACACTTATCACAATATTCTGTGGATCTATATTAAGAAACCTTGTTAAACTTTGCGACATATTTCCATTCTATGGAGGTCAAGCGTGAACGAACACCCCATAATTTTATTATCCCACATTTCTTCAAACTGAAACATAATTATCAAAGTATACTTATGCAGATAGACCTGAAGTTTGTGCCTATTTCTATTCTATGGAAGCCAGGCGCGAACAGACCCCACAATTTTATTATACCATCCCTATTTAAGTTAAAACATACTTATCAAAGTATTCTTATGTACATCTGTATCAAAAACACGTTTTTTTTTTCTTAATTTTTAAATTTTTTATTTCCATACTTTGTGAGCCAGGCACGAACGCAGACCCCACAATTTTAATGAACCACCGTTCTGCCAGATCAAACATACCCATTCCTGTGTCTCGATACATCTATCATTATATGTAATCAGTTTTTTAAAATAGTTAACCATATAGAAGCCTATTCGTGACCAGACACACAGACATTCAGCTTTATATTATAGATATATAGCAACGTTTTATTTATTACTTGCATATAGTATCTATTGTTTATAATTAATGGTTCCCATATCGTATTACATTCTATAATAGGTCTACTTAGTAATTGGTTATTCCCCAGCATATGTGCTACTTCTTTCAGTTGTCTTACTCTACCGTTCTTCTGTCTATAATTTTTACTTCGTCCCATAATGGTAGATTGTTTCCCTTTTCCTTCCAGATATGGTCAGCTATACCCGATTCTTCAGTCTCCACGTTCTACTGCTTTTCGATGTTCTTCTAACAGTACTTTCAGTAGATGGCAGGTTTCACCTTTGTATAGTTTCCATATTTACATGGGATTTTATATACACAGTTCTTAGTCATAATTTTTTCTGTAGAGAACTTGACTCTCACAAGCTGTTTCCGGAGAGTTGAATCACTCCTGAATACTGTCCTGATGTCATATGGATTACATGTTCGTTGAAGTTTTTCAGACAAGCCTACAAACTGGTGAGATTCTTAGTCGTGTCCTTTTGTGTCTAATTTAGATTTCTTGGAGCTGATGCTCTCTGGATATTTGTTTCGGTAGAGGATTGTCTCTTAAACTGTCCATCTTCTTATATGCACTGCTGTTATTATATATTGCTTTTACTCGGTGTTCTACGATTCCTCTCCTTACATTATATGAATGGTGGGAGTTGAAATTTAGGTATGATCCAGTGAAAGTTGGCTTTCTGTATACAGATGACAAACCCCTGACCTGTGCGGGTTATCAGCACATCTAGGAACGATAATTTATGTTTTTTTTCTATCGTGAAGTTTATAGTTGGATGGCTCGAGTTCAGTCAAGTAACGTTTCACTATCTTCCTGATGGGGCCAGAGTATGAATGTGTCATCTACATATCGCAACCACATCATTGGCTTTAGTGGTGCTGATCCTAATGCCATTTTTTCAAAGTATTCCATGTATGCACTGGCCAGTACTGGGGACAAAAGGTGATCCCATCACTAGACCTTATTCCTGCCGATATATATCAGATCCCATCACGAAGTATGTAGTTTCTACAGAGGTCAACATCTCCATTATGTTGTCAATTGGGATGCAAGTGGATTCTTTCAGTGAGACATCAGATTCCAGCTTATCCCTTACAAATATCAGGGTCTCATCAGTGTGTACTGTCGTGAACAGACTCACTACATCTAGACTCACCATATAGTTAGAATGAATGGAAGCATTGTTTATTATTTTCACAAACACCTACAACACCGAGCAAAAGCAATCTGTAGTAGCAGCAGTGCATATCAGGAGGAGATGAACAGTTTAGGAGAGAATCCTCTACCGAAACAACTATCCAGAGAGCATAACAGCTCCAAGAAATCTAAATTAGACACAAAAGGACACCACTCAGAAACTCACCAGTTTGTATACCATATATGAAGGGCTTGTTTGAAAAACTTCAATGAATATGTAATCCATATGACATCAGGACAGTATTCAGGAGTGTTTCAACTCTCCGGAAACAGCTTTTGAGAGTCAAATCCCCTACAGAAAAAAATCATAACTAAGAACTGTGTCTATGAAATCCCATGTAAATGTGGAACACTATAAAAAGGTGAAATGTGTCGTCCACTGAAAGTATAGTTAGAAGAACACTGAAAAGCTGTAGTATGTGGAGAGACTGAAAAATCGGGTATAGCTGACCATATCTGGAAGGAAAAGGGAAACCATCTACCATTATGGGATGAAGTAAAAATTATAGACAGAAGAATGGTAGAGTAAGACAACTGAAAGAAGTAGCACACATGCTGGGGAATAACCAATTACTAAGTAGTCCTAGTATAGAGTTTAATACGATATGGGAACCATTAATTATAAACAATAGATACTATATACAAGTAATAAATAAAATATTAGAGTATATATATATATATATATATATATATATATATAATTTAAAGGAGATTAGAATAATAGTCTAAAGAGCTAAGTGTATTTTAATGTAATAGTGAAATTACTAGTTTAATTAAAATACAGGAAATGCTCGTTGTAATTTAGATATATAATAAGCTCGATAGTTAAATGTCCTAGAGCTAATTCAATATTAAGTAATGTGATTTATAATTTAAAAGTTTTAAAATTTTTAAAATTTAAAAATCAAAATTTAATTAAATTAAAAATCAGTTTCATAAGAAGGAACAACAACAAAGTCAATTATCTGTACGATCGTTTCGGAAATCCGTGCTTTTTATTTGTGGTATACATGAAGTCACGTAGAATAATTATACATAGTTTTTTTGGTAAGCACGGTCTCCTCATCAGCAAATTTAGGAGGATTTCTATTGAATTGAAAAGACACCAAAAATAAACCTAGCATTAAAAGTAAGGCAGATGAATCTGAAAAATTGAAGTAAAAGGTTTGGATATAAAATTTATAAGAAAATTAATAAGGAAATTGGTATAGGTTAGAGATAGAAATGAGTAGAAAAAATATATATATTTTTGAATTTACATAATAAATTTGATTTAAAATATATATATAATTACCTTTTGGTTTTCCTTTTTTTGAAATCAGGAACTGTATTTAAAGTAGTCATTTAGATGTTTGCTATAGCTTTTTATTTTATTGAATGATGAATTTTAAAAGGGCGACGCTCGTGCAGTAAATTGTTTCCGTTAGCGTATTTGATTTAGAGACGCTACAGTTAATATCTATAGAGAGAGAGGTTTTTTTTTTTTTTTTTTTTTTTTTTTTTTTGCAAGTTTTTAAGGGGAGATAATTGTCATGGCTTTATTTATTATTTGATTTACGAGTCTAAGGGCGGTAATTGGTTTAACTTAATTTATTAAAAAAAAAAAAAAAAAAAAAAAAAAAAATCTATTTTTACTAATGAGTAATTTTTAATGATTTAAGGTGGTTTATATTTATTAAATTTAAACCAACGTTTATGATTACACGATAGAAGCTCGTGTCTTGAATTTACTAGTTTGGTTGTGCTTTTTATATCTTCATATTTTAAAATTTTTACGGTTTCTTTTGTACATAATGTACAAAATTTATCTCCTGGTTTATATGATTTGCAAGTCTCAACTATTTGCCATTTTAAGTTGAAAGAAATATTGCTATTTTTTAGTTGCCAAATATAGTTGGATAGAGTAGTTTGGTTTGATAGAGAGTTATTTTTAAAAGAATGTTTGTGCGTTGAAATTCTATGTTTTATTGGGCCAGATGTGGAACCAATATATATTACCTCTTGATTATTATGATTATTTTCCGTTAGGTCTATTGTTGGATTATAATGTGGTGGGTTGGTTAATAATTGATCGGTAGATTGATTTAAGTTGGTGTTATTATTTAATTCGGTAGTTGAGTTATGGCTGTTGATAGGTTCTTGTATATTTGGAGTTTTTGATACTGTGCAGCTATAGATAACATTTTTAATTTTACATGAGCCTTGTAGGGGACATTTATTTTTTCTTCTACAGTTACAGTCCGATGTATTTTGTATAGTTGCATTTTGTAGTTTATTAATTTTATTATTATTAGAGCTAATTATTTTCTGATGAAGGTTAGGCATAGTAGAGTAAGAGACTTTAATTGTGTTCTTATTGAAAATCTTATTATATCTATGGGGGGCTTTAAAGTTCTTATCTAATATTTTAAAAAATTCTCTAGCTATGTTTGTTTCTAGGTTTTTGGAATACGGGGGGTTGAACCATAGGATCTCCTTGTGTCTATTCTTACGTTTGCGGGTTTTAGTTTGTTGTTTATTTATATTATTATCTAATATTTGTAGTTTGGTTTTATCTTTTTTTGTCTCCTGGTTATTTTTCTTAACTCGTATACGGGAAGACATTGCCATATTATATGTTATTACGCTTTTAATAGGTTTATTTTTAATGCAGTTTATGTTTCTATCATTTTCATTTATGAATTTAATTTGTGAATTATATCCAGAGTTTTTAAGGGCTTCATTATAGTATTTTTCATTTTTGGTAAATATTGATTTAAATCAATATTTACCAAAAATGAAAAATACTATAATGAAGCCCTTAAAAACTCTGGATATAATTCACAAATTAAATTCATAAATGAAAATGATAGAAACATAAACTGCATTAAAAATAAACCTATTAAAAGCGTAATAACATATAATATGGCAATGTCTTCCCGTATACGAGTTAAGAAAAATAACCAGGAGACAAAAAAAGATAAAACCAAACTACAAATATTAGATAATAATATAAATAAACAACAAACTAAAACCCGCAAACGTAAGAATAGACACAAGGAGATCCTATGGTTCAACCCCCCGTATTCCAAAAACCTAGAAACAAACATAGCTAGAGAATTTTTTAAAATATTAGATAAGAACTTTAAAGCCCCCCATAGATATAATAAGATTTTCAATAAGAACACAATTAAAGTCTCTTACTCTACTATGCCTAACCTTCATCAGAAAATAATTAGCTCTAATAATAATAAAATTAATAAACTACAAAATGCAACTATACAAAATACATCGGACTGTAACTGTAGAAGAAAAAATAAATGTCCCCTACAAGGCTCATGTAAAATTAAAAATGTTATCTATAGCTGCACAGTATCAAAAACTCCAAATATACAAGAACCTATCAACAGCCATAACTCAACTACCGAATTAAATAATAACACCAACTTAAATCAATCTACCGATCAATTATTAACCAACCCACCACATTATAATCCAACAATAGACCTAACGGAAAATAATCATAATAATCAAGAGGTAATATATATTGGTTCCACATCTGGCCCAATAAAACATAGAATTTCAACGCACAAACATTCTTTTAAAAATAACTCTCTATCAAACCAAACTACTCTATCCAACTATATTTGGCAACTAAAAAATAGCAATATTTCTTTCAACTTAAAATGGCAAATAGTTGAGACTTGCAAATCATATAAACCAGGAGATAAATTTTGTACATTATGTACAAAAGAAACCGTAAAAATTTTAAAATATGAAGATATAAAAAGCACAACCAAACTAGTAAATTCAAGACACGAGCTTCTATCGTGTAATCATAAACGTTGGTTTAAATTTAATAAATATAAACCACCTTAAATCATTAAAAATTACTCATTAGTAAAAATAGATTTTTTTTTTTTTTTTTTTTTTTTTTTTTAATAAATTAAGTTAAACCAATTACCGCCCTTAGACTCGTAAATCAAATAATAAATAAAGCCATGACAATTATCTCCCCTTAAAAACTTGCAAAAAAAAAAAAAAAAAAAAAAAAAAAAAACCTCTCTCTCTATAGATATTAACTGTAGCGTCTCTAAATCAAATACGCTAACGGAAACAATTTACTGCACGAGCGTCGCCCTTTTAAAATTCATCATTCAATAAAATAAAAAGCTATAGCAAACATCTAAATGACTACTTTAAATACAGTTCCTGATTTCAAAAAAAGGAAAACCAAAAGGTAATTATATATATATTTTAAATCAAATTTATTATGTAAATTCAAAAATATATATATTTTTTCTACTCATTTCTATCTCTAACCTATACCAATTTCCTTATTAATTTTCTTATAAATTTTATATCCAAACCTTTTACTTCAATTTTTCAGATTCATCTGCCTTACTTTTAATGCTAGGTTTATTTTTGGTGTCTTTTCAATTCAATAGAAATCCTCCTAAATTTGCTGATGAGGAGACCGTGCTTACCAAAAAAACTATGTATAATTATTCTACGTGACTTCATGTATACCACAAATAAAAAGCACGGATTTCCGAAACGATCGTACAGATAATTGACTTTGTTGTTGTTCCTTCTTATGAAACTGATTTTTAATTTAATTAAATTTTGATTTTTAAATTTTAAAAATTTTAAAACTTTTAAATTATAAATCACATTACTTAATATATATATATATATATATATATATATATGTGTGTGTTAATAATTAGTAAGAAATAGTGATATTTACAACTAGAAATAAAATAGGTTTAAGGCTCCTAAAATTCATACTAGAACTGTCCACAAGGACCCATGGCACAGTGATTAGAGTACTTGGAAAAATTAATTGTAAAAAGTGATATTCTCCTGATTGGTTGGTTGGTTCTTTTTGTTTTATGGCATATCAACCCTTTTCGGGTTATTTAATGCCAAATCCAAAGATTTTTAAGAAAAATTTTTTAATAGAATATATTTGTTGTTTTCAAATCAGTTTCTATTTAACCCATAGTTGGGACCCTAACAGGTACTACCACTCTGGGTCAGAGTGGACCTGGGAGCAATGGTAATTAAAGGGTGGCTCCACACTCCCCAAAGCCCGCAAGCTGGGCCCTCACCACTGGATATAGTTTAAGGTCATATCCAGGACCGATATTCTCCTGAAGATTCAATCCTCAGTGTGGGCGACCAAAAAGTACAAGTACGTATTACTTAGGACCTCTAGTCGGTCATGACTGATGGAACAAGTGCACGCTACCCCCGTGAAGTAAATAAAGGGTTCTGCTCGAAATTCCATTCAAAATTCCTCAAGTTCGCCAAGATATACCTGAGGAAGGTCGGAGGTTACATCCACAGAAATGTGAAAATCACACTCCAAATGAGAACAGTAGTCCCATGAATCAAAATACAAATAACTAATCCTCATCTCAAAAATTTAAAAATGTCAGATATTTGTATGTTGTATAGTGTTTTCAGTCACAGGAGGAAATACAGAGGTTAAGCGGACCTGATCGCAAAGAGTAGAATCTGCTGCAAAGTTCTTAGCAAAGAGTTTGGCTTTATCAGATGCTAACTAGGATGGAGAACATACTTGTTTTAGACTCCATTATTTGTCAAAACTTGTGGGAATTAAACCACTGCTCCGCTATTTTAGACTTGACGGACTGAGCATATGTCTCACATTCTTTATTACTTTTTGGCAGTGGTTGCTGGCAGTCCTGAAGGCAATTTTAGTTTCAGTGTGCAATTGCAGCAATGCATTCTGAAATGAACTACAGCTGGCCGTTAAGTTTTTGTTGGTAATTCTCGGAGGGTACAAAGTCTATACCGATAGTTAACCAGTCGATTAATTTTGAGTGACTGTTCTATGAACAATTGAATAATATCGGAATAACTATAGTACCATATCACAAAGCTCTCATAGATAAGGACTGCTAATAGTCTACTTGTATGAACTTTTTTCAGACATTGAAAAAATGCCAACTTTGTTTTGTTTTTTTGCCCCTTCTTATTGTTCTTATATAGACTGGATTGGACAAACTAGACCCCCCCCCCCCAATCAAATTGCCTCCTCCCTTGAGGCTCTCTTTCACAAATTTATTAGAACTTAGAAGTAACCGGGACATAGAATCCTAATCTATACCCCTCAATTTCCTTTAGTAATCTTAATATGTCAGGATGCCTCCTACTATCATAAAGGCTGACAAGCATATTAACAGGCTGAATGTCTATATGTAACACTGACCCCCTTAATTAGTGAATTTAGTCTACAATCAGGTGCACATGTGCTTTAGATTAACCATACAGTGACTTGTATTTTCTATAGTTCTCTTTTGACCCAGGACTGTAGTTTACTTGAGTATCTCCGATGAATGCCAGATACATATTTAGGGATTTATGTCCACGACAGAGAAACAGCTGGTAAGAGCAGGCATAATTTTTCTATTGCATATTCCTTCTCAAAAACTGAATTTCCAAACCCTTTCCTAGATCATGAAAAACAGCAAGCCTTATTTCTCAACTTATTTTTGACAACGCTACCAGAAGCTTGTGTTATGGTTGTCCATAGCCCACTTGAGAATGCTGATCACCTTGTGATAATGGCTGACATCACCTTAAATCTCCGACTACTAAATTGAAGTGCTGTGACTTAAAACAATGAAAGATTTCCAAACTTTCTGTTGGTAATATCTTAGAGATTTCAGATGCCTCATGAAATTAAATTTTCTTTTGCCCTGCTGAACAATATGTAAATGAGGCAACAGAATGGATCAAAACAGACATTGAAGCAAATGTCCCGACACAAATTCTATAGCAAATTTCATTCTCCAAATGATTTATTCCAACCTGTGCAATGTTATTGAGCATAACCAGCAAGCATTCTACTATTTCAACTACAATGTCAGTTACACATCGATAAATCATTGTAAAAGTGTAATAGTCGCAGGTGAATGTAAGTATACCGAGAAGAAAGCACATCAAGTCGCAAAAATTAGGAACTCATGATTTCTGGAAAGTAACTATGGGCCATCAACAATTCCACACTATTGTACCACCATGTTGCTTGCATGGCAAGGGATAAGGCTTAACTTCTTGCTAATGGTTCACCATAAACTCCATATTAGACTCCGAACTACTCCCTCACAAATCTTTTACTACAGACAAAAACTACACTTGATCTGATCATCACTCCTCTTGTCCTAAATATTAAAAACTTTTTTTTAAACTTGGTACTTCCAATTCATGTGGACTTGATATACTAATGAAAAATTCATAGGTCGACCTTGCCAACAAATGCTTTACCAAATCCCATTTCTCTGACAGCTGGAAAATTGCCTTTGCCATATCAGTGTAATGTTATAGTTTGAATGACAACCATGACATAAAAACTGACTATTCAGAATCAAAGTTTGATATCAGCTTTGTCAGCTTAAATGCTATTTGGGTCCAACTTTTTTTAATCTCATAAAATAACTTTATGTTACTGTTAGATAAATAAATAGCATATTTCCTATATATTAAACACTTAATATCTAATGCTGTACATACTAACCGGTTGCCTGCAGAACTAACGAGAACAATCCATCTTGTAAGCAATTCAAACAAAACTAATTTCAAATCCTATAGCAAATGAAAATATGCCAAAATTTTAATGGCTGTTCTTCATTATTTGTCTTTTTCTGAATGATTTTTAAAATGGCGTTCATCTACTTCCCCATCCAGATTTCATTCTCACCGACATGAAAACAAAAATTCTGACAGCTTATGGATTAACCTAAATGAGACAATACTTAATGAATTCACAATTTTGAACTTCATCCGGCTCTGGCTCACTTGACCTTCACATTGATCAACAATAAGCTTGCTTTCAAAATTGGATAATTATCCGCTTCTAAAGTATTAACTGATTGTGCAGTTATTCTTCGAAGGGTTTAACTTCAATAATGCCAGTCAATGAGTATATTAAAATGTTACTTCCGAGTATAATAATCATGTTGACAAATAAAGACCTAAATCAACTTCTGTGGCCCACATGTAAACAGTTTTTTTTTTTTTTTTACACAGGCATCAGCATATTATCAAGGCCAAGAGGTACCTCGTGGATAACGGTTAAAGAGTGTACAGTAGAAATTGGAAATATAGTAATCATTAGTAATGAAAATTCGGTAAATTTGTTAACTTATATGGAATGGCTCATCAAGAACTTGTTTACGTTAGACTTGAAGACAACCATATTGTAGTCAGCTGGAAAGCAGGAAAACGGAAGACAATTTCACAGGCGTGCAGTTCTAAGAAACAAGCTTTGTTCATGGAATTTACATTTAGGTTTAGGCACAGATAAAGAGTGGGGGAATTATTGATAGTGTTTTCAGCTAGACGAGTGTTTCTTGCTAAAGTTTGGCGAGGGGGGACCATAGACTGAAGCTCAGTCGAACACTTTCCATGAAAATAACGATACATCAGAGACAAACTCGCAACATCTCTTCTGTGAGATAGAGGTTGCAGGGAAGAGAAAAGTACATCTCCTACAAAGCTACGAAGTCTATTTTGAACTCTATCAAGGCAGGACAAGTCCTGCTGCCCAGATGTGGCAACAGTATTCCATCCTTGGACGTACCTGGCTCTTATATAGATAGAGAATTGTATCAGCAGTGAGATATCTACTGGATCGATAGAAAGATCCCACCATTTTTCCAGCAGCCTTGGCAACAGATTTGATGTACGTGTTCCATTTAAGATCAGGAGTAACAGTCAAGCCCAGAAGCTTGTAAAAACTTGAGGCCTCCTCAAGACGAGAGCCATTCATTTCAATTGATGCCAGATGTGGATCAGAATGTTGATGTAAAGAGAGAAGCTTGGTTTTAGATGCATTAAAAGTAACCAGCAACTCCTTTCCCCATTGTACCATGTTTCTTCCTGGTTTTACCTTGTTGAAAGAAAATCCATGCTTCACTTCTGAGGATCGGGTAATATTAAATTACAGTACAGTGTTACAGCTAAATGTATTATGTTACTTAGGTATCCTGCACTCAACAAAGACTAAAGTGTATTTATTTGTATATAAATAAATACATATACTATATCTAGTTGGAGTAAAGTAAGTGCCTTTCCTCTAGTCCTCGGATGAAACTGTTTCAAGTGGTGAGGGGAAGTGAGATAGCAAATAGTAAGTCAAACAACCATCTCACATGGTAATTGAGCATAATATGGTAGCTTAACTTTTCAACATGTCACTAGGGGGTGCCTGCATCCCTCAATTGAGGTAATGAAGTACAAAATGGAAACAATACCACCGCTTTTCTCCCAAACTGTTTACTTATATATTTAGGCAAAATATTGAGATATATTGTGTAAATATATTTATGTTTTAACATATATTACCAGAAATATGAAAAAAACTATGAATGTATCACAAAATATCGTTTTGAATTTGTAAACTTTTTTTTATCAATTTTTATTTTATTTTTTGGCAAACACTTTAGATATTTTAAAAATATATCTATTTACAGAAACATGAAAAAACAATGAACGTAAAAAAAACGTAACTACATTTAAAAAAAAAAAGGAAAAACTGATAACAAATTTACAAAGAATCTTATTAGAATTCGAAACAAAGTTTCACGTTTCTATAAATATATTTTCCAAATATCTAGATAAATTAAACGAACACTTTAAAAAAAAAAAAAAAAAGAAGACTTTTCTAAGCTGAAACACAATGCAGCACATTGATAGCTTTTTTAAATTTCTGCAAATAAATATATTTTTTAAATATCTAAACAATTTGCCAATATATATAACATTAACTTGAATAAAAAATTATTAAAAAAAGATATGCAATAAAAAATGAGTAATAATAAATAAGTAAGCAGTTTTGGAGAAAAGCGGGAGATACTGTTTCCATTTTATGCTTCCGTGCCTCAATTGTGAAATGCGGGCGTCATCTAACGACGTGTTTGAAAGTTACTATGTTACGTTTAATTACCCCTCACACTTTCCCTACCAACTGAAATACATTGAAAAAAATTTTTTAAATCCACTATAAAAAAAAGACTATGGTGAGTGCTTAACTTTGGCAATCCAGCAAGAACTAGTGTATTGACAGGATTATGCTACAATGTGTGCATGTGATTTCATCGACACAAAGGCTTAAGTTATATCTCAATAGTGTATAAGTAAAGCTCTTAATTTAATGTCATGAAACCCTACTTAATTCAAGGAACAAACTTCCATCTATTCACCAAAAAGCTTACTAGCATACAATTGTTTCTCCCTTTCTCAACAAATTTTCATGGTATATAAAATATCAACTGTTTTTCTCTAGGTTTCATCAGTGCATAAAAGTTCAGCAATCTAATTGATGTACATTTGGTTTTCATTTATTTCTGACAAAGCCTCCAAGAAAAATTGATATTCTGAATATATGGAAATGTAATTGTATTATAGACAAGTTGAAATTAGATTATTGTTTAAAATAAGTAATGTTTTAATAAATCCATGAAATTGAAATTAAAAACTTAAACCAAACTTACATCGCTGTTTTCATATAATGGGTCTTGAAACTCTTTTGGAACTTGATCTGCATAAGCCCGATGGAGTAACCAGAGCAAAGAAAGGCGCAGCTTAGCCTGAAAGGAAATTAAAATAATATTAAGATGGAGAGAAGAAAAAAAAATAAATAAAAAGTGAGAAAAAAAATAAAATTCAGCTAAATAGCGACAAAAAATTGAGGTAAAGCTCTAACAATTAGGCAAAAATGTGTTTTTTTTAAAGGAAAACTAACAAACAAAATTCATGAGAAACTCTAGCAATCTATGTAAAAATCCGTTTTTTTTTTTCTATATATCCATCTATCTATGTATGCATAATAAAAAAAAATGGGGGAAAAAAAACGAAAAAAAAAAAAAAAACGATGGTTTTGTGCCTAATTTATTTTCAATTATTGTATAATTTTCCGAATTAGATTTAAAAATCTAATGTATACATAATTAAAGGATTAAATTTAACATTTTTTTATTTTTAAATCTAAATAGGCAAGAGAAAGCAAAGTATACACACAAACAGCACATTAAGAATAGCAATTGAGCCTGTAATCACCATCTTGTGTTTACGAGTATTTATAAACATACACATGTGAGAGTTGGTTGTTGAACTGATATGCAAACCAACATTGGATTATTTGATTTGATACAGACTGTATATGACTATTATGTCCAAGTGGCAATATGCCTTGTTAGGGATGAACATGAGTAATATATATATAACTTGTTTTGGAGTATTCAGGCTATAGTTTTTATTTTTGATATTATTTCACAATGTTTTAATCGATTCAACCTTCAGATGTTTTGTCAGAAATCTAGAAATAAACCATTTATTTAATCCACTGGGTTAGAGTGCTGTTCCTTCAACTACGATCATGTACAAGTTTTGTTTGAGTAATTCTTGATGTTCTTAATATCACCCGTACTGAGGATGGAACCTTTAAACTCTAGAAGAATTAAAATGTATACACTCCTGTGAATTGAATAAAGAGTTCAGTTACAAATCCCATAAAGATTTTTGAGTTAGAAAAAAAGGTCAGAGATAATATTGATCAAAATGATGAGAATATATGAGAACAGTAATCCAAATACAAATTATCACCCATCTAAAAATAAAAATTCCAAAACTTGATTTGTAGGTGTATATCTTGTAAAACTATAAAATTAAAAGTAAAATTGACATACCACCCAACTGAGCAAATCCAGGAGTAATAGTAACTAAAGGACGACCTAAAACTTCTCAAAACTCCCAAATATGAATCGCACTATCAGATGCTGTTTAGCATCAAACATTGTTTAAATGCAGACTTTGTCAGCCAAGCTTATAACCTCCTTCCTTTCATATTGGATTCTTGAATGGCTTACTTTTTGGCTAGCCTCTTTAGAGTTCAAGAGATTGAACACTATTGGTTGGGTTTATTTATCGAAACAATTTCCTTTTAAGTTGAACATTTAAGAATGATCATGAACAATATAAACTAATAAAGCTATGCATTTAAGGGGGGGGGATAAAAAAAAACAAAACATGTTCATTTGTTCACCACCACCATTTGTGTTATTTTATCATGTAAGATAGAAAACCTCTCTTTATACTTTAAAAAAATTGCAGGATTTGGTACTATTGACAAGTAAATAGTACCAAATCCTGCGAATTGTGTCTAATTTACAAAAATATTAAATATTTGTTTATATATATATATATATATATATATATATATATATATATATATATATATATATATATATATATATATATTACATAAAATAAATTAAAACATTTTTAAATATATTTTTATGGGGTTTTTTTTCCTACCCATAAAACCTTGTAAAACCTACCGCCAAATTAGTATTCGTAATAATTTAATCAAAATTGCATACATTTCTCTATTAGAGAAATCTACAAACCAGTTATTAAATTTTTCTTCACAAATTATTTCTTAATATTGGAACATTGTCAAGCATTTTATTTATTCTAGAAAATTCTATTTTGTATCCTCTATGTTTTAGCATTTTAAATATCAATATCTACTTGGTGTATTTCTGTTAAATCTTAATTCACAATGCATAAATAAGCATAACTTTTAGAACAGAAGTTGGATTCAGTACATTTAAAACTGACAGAGTAGATTTTGTTTTTCAACAGATTCCCAACCCGTTTGAAATGAATTGTTAGATTTTAAGTTTGAAGAAAGCATAAATAATGTGCCAGTCTAGAACAGCAATTTTATCTTTTTCAAATTATTAAATTTAAATACCACCTTCATTTTATTTTCATTCACTCAATCTAAAATAAATCATTTTTGCCTCAGACTCGACTATGTACAAAGAACTAGTTATTCTTATCAATTCAGAGTTTTGTAGTTATCAATAGAATAGCGATAGACAAAATGGAAGTGGGTTGTAAGGTTTGTTTTGATATAGTCTTTCTTTAAAAATCTACCAAAATTCAGATAATTATCTAATCAATATGAAATTTTCACCGATTATTAAGTGAAGAACAAGCTTTATAACTATTTTTTCATATTCTATATATATATATATATATATATATAATTTAAAGGGGATTAGAACAGTAGTCTAAAGAGCATTGCCTTTGTTGTTGTTCCTTCTTATGAAACAGATTTTTAATTTTTAATTCTAATTTGAATTTTAAATTGTCAATCACATTACTAAATATATATACATTATACACACTTTTTGCATACAGAATCCCACTCCTTTATTTTTGGTTACTCTTACTCTTAAAATAGAAAGCCGAACTTGAACATATTTCTCGTGTGTGTGTGTGTGTGTGTGTGTGTGTGTGTGTGTGTGTGTGTGTGTGTGTGAGGGGGGGGGATTAAAAAATTTTTTTTAAATCAACAGCAGGCCATCTAATTCTGAGAATGAAGGCCTGAATTTTGAACGTGTTTAATTTTTGCCATTTTCGGTTTTGAACTGCGAAATTCGTTTAATGTTATAATTATCTTTCAGATTAGCATAAGAAAAAAATATTTTTATTATTTTTATGAAAAACCCAACTTAAATAAATTTTATTATTTTCTTTTAGAAAGTCCAATTGTTGCCAATATACCATTAAATAGAGAATGCTTTAATGAATCGATACCATAAAACACACACACACTGGAAATTTAAAATAATTTCTTCTGCAATTTACCGCTTACTTGAAATTCCCTGGAGTATGATGGCAAATACATGCTATTTTCTGAACACACAAATTTCATTTAAAGAAAAAACATTCAAAATCATAAGGATGTCGTTTGCATGTTTGTTGACATCACATGACAAATCAACCAATGAAATTATACAAAGACAAGCGTTCAAAGTGGACTGAAAGCAAGCGTCTTACCATTATTTTTAAATGAAATTAAGTAAAATATTGAATCCGTTAATGAATAGATTTTTTTTTTTTTTTACAAAATTGAGGAAAAATACAGTACAATCTGGTTAAAGGTGAAATAATGTGGTTTATTTGTTATTAGAAAATGGAAAATAATTTCATAAATAAAAATAAATTTAAAAAAAAAAAAAATCATTCTGAGGAAAATATAAAGAAAAAATTTGGAAATTATAAGAGCAGATTGAAAAATGTATTAAAATTGAAATATATAATACTACAAATTGTAAAAAAAAAATCAGAAAACAGCATATTTAGTTTAGCTTTTTGTAACCGGTATAGGTTCCCATGGTTTTAAAAAGCTTACAATTCGAAATAACATCTCGAATTATCGACTTGGAATAATTTATAATTTAAAATTCAAGTATTAATATTCTAATATTTTTGCATATACTTAAAACAAATCATTCTAAATCTTATTTAGACATTAAAAAAAAAAAAAAAAAAAAACACAGTTTTTTAAAATATTTAAGCTTTGTTTAATGCTTACTTTTTTTTTTTTTCAGTGAAAAAAATTGATACTCAAAGTTATTTTTTGGGGAGGGGGGATTCTATTAAAACTTATTGAAAAAATATTTTCTATTTTTAAATATAAAATTCAGGGTTTTATCTTTCTGGGAAAGGAAAAAAACAAAAATGAAAATTTCTTCAGAAATATTGGATTTTAATAGATTTTAATTAGTAAAAAAAAAAAAAAAAAAAAAAAAACATCAACTTGATTTTTCTGTGTTTTGGCCGTGTCTACAATAGAAACTATTGACGTTGACAAGTTTTGTTACATTGTGATAGCATTGGATCATAAGGTGGAGCAGATGTTAGTGGGATTGCAGGAGTTAGGGATTGATGGAATAAGTTCAGGGAACTTATGTCATTACTGCCATTGCCAGAGTTATTGGTTCAGTAGATATAAAACAATGAAGAAAATTTAGTTTACACGTGAAGACCAAGGACAGTGATAAAAATGTATTTGAGAGAAAGCAGAATGAAGACCTAACCAGAGATAAGGTAGTTTGGAAGTCAATTTCTTGATTTTAAATGCATACCAGCATGTAAAACGAATGTTAAACCGAATATGATGCTGATTAATAATAAAAAAAGGCAGCTACAAACACTTATGTTACAGAATAAATTCTTAAATACTGAAGTGTAATAAATCCTTTTAGAATTCAAATGATTAAAATTAAAACACTAGAAATGAATTGTAATACAATTGATATCTCCGAAAATCTAAATTGCACCAATACCCAGGATTCAAAATACATATTTACATCTAATATACTGACACAAGTTGAGTACACAACACAAAATAAGATGATTGAATGCAAGCTTAAGTATCATCTCAGAACGGTCAATTTCACGGAAGCAACAAGGAAGGCAGATATATAAATGGAACTTGATACTTAGGCAGAATACTATCAATGCTGAAACAACGTCATTTAGAAACCCATTCTTAACAGGGGAGACTTCAAAACTATTCTGTACTTTCATCTAACAATTTAATAAAGCAAAAGATACTGTAAAAATTGGACTTGAAAATCTTATCTTAAAAAAAAAAATATAGCACGGTTTATTCTGCATAAGTACCTGGAACATTTCTCTAGAAAGAATGATTTACATAGAAATCTGCTGAGGCTCAGTCTTTGACAACATGTCTTTGCTGCCACAATGTTCTGATAAAACCATGTGATCCACTGCTCAACAATATCACCAACCACAACATTGTCATGGTTTTCTTCTTCGTCTTCTCTTGTGGCTGTATCATTGTCTCTCACACTGGTGGCTGTCATGAGGGTGTGCACACATTCACAAGTATATAAAAAAATATAAAAGCTCCAAAGAAAAACAAACTGTCACTTTCTGTATATATTATTGAACTGAGTACATGTGTGACACCATCGTGGGAAACTACCATCTGGGCTCTGACATCCATATCAGTCTTTCTGTCAAGTCACAGTTTATCAGTTGATGTCAGCTCATCTCGATCTCCCAAAACTCTGACCTAGTCCAAGCCATGATCCAACTTCCTTGTCAAATTCGTAACTCAACTAACTATCACTGCCAACTGTCATAAAACTCATTTACTGTTGTAAACTTATTGCCACTCCTCAAACTAACCCAAAATATATCTACATCCACTGTTCGATCCTTTTGTTACCGTCACACCTCAGCTTTCTTTTGTCTGCACTAGTGAACAAATTTCTATCCATTGCCATTCTACCAACTCCATTTTCCACACCTTTTTTCTTCTTTTGTTATATTTTTCTCTTCTCCCTACTTCCTAATATTTTGGCGAAGGGGACATCAATAGTATCACTATATGGATAAAGTACCAATTCAAACTCTTTTTCGATAAGTGCATCTGACTCTTACTGTCCAACCTTCAACACTAAGATGGTTTGAGAATGCAACAGTGCTTGAAGGAAGAGCTCATCCACCAAATCCTCTACTTGATTAATACAAATAAACTTGTGGGCAGTTCAAGACCTGGGCAGCAACAATCTAAAAGCAACTTAGCAGCAATATAAGGCCTATAAATAATTGGTCTCTGGCTATAGCATCATGGTTACTTAACTGTATCATGTGACCTAGCTAAGGATCTGCAAAAGTGATAAGAGATGCTGCACTTGCTTGGAAGGCAGACAGTTCAATCCATCCAAATTATTACAAGTGCTATACATAAATATTGTCACTACGAACCTGCATTATCTGTAATAAAAAAACTATGGAGTTTTCATTGGTACAACAAGTAAAATATATAGTATGATTAACGGGAAAAAAAATGCTAGGCCTATTTAGTTTAACTTTAATACTTAAAGACAAGTATATAAATTGATTACTTGAAAATAACAGGATCTGAAAATTCAGCCAAAGTCAAATTAGTTAACTGGAGGGTAGACTTATTGGAGCTGAGGGAATTGTTTAGAAACATATGTCACATGACTCTCAAAAGAATGTACGAGTGAGAGAAGCAGGTAGTTCCTTGGGAGTACTACAAATGTGAATGTAAATGCTATGCAAGATATGATTAAAGTGATTATCGATTTATGTTATTCCTCCCACCAATCAGCAATTTGAAACAAAAATTAAGGTAAAGATGCCTCATCTGCCTTTAACAGTTGCTCTTAATCTTTTTTTTTTTTTTTTTTTTTTTGGAGGTATGGAAGAACTTATTTGCAGCCAGCATTCCCTCAGTCTAGAAGGCCGACAGAAAAAATACATACAAGAACAAGCAACTAACAAGGTACGATCATGAACTTTTACCTATATATGGCATAGAAAGGCAACAAATATGAAAATATAATTAAAGTATATATAGAGAACAAAGCAAGAATAACAGGCTACACAAATATTGTGAAAAAGATGGCGCAAAATTGAACAAAAAAAAAAAATACAAAACAAGATTGTGAATCAAGATTGCAATAATAAATGGCAATCGAGAAATAATTTTCTTTGCAGTTCTTTGTGAAATAAACAAAAACATTACTTCATATGTGGAACAAGCAATGTTACAGTCAGTTATAAGTTATCTTCCTTTGTTGGTACTCTTCAGACACCACTCCAGAAATAGACACGATTTCTGTCTTATCTCATTAAGAGCGAAACACGTGAAGGAGTCATATTGTAAACATGAATTATTTATGGATCATTTCTTTTAGATGATAATTCATTGACGTTGCCAAGTTGTTCTATATTGACATAACTTTTAAAACATATGTCAATGTGGAAACTAATCACAAATTCAGTTGTAGCACTTGGTAACAAAAACATGAGAAAACTCTTTAGAACACTAACGATTACAAAACTATTTTGCTACTGCATGCAATACTCGGTCAATGATTATCAGTTAACTGTTAAAATACTGGTTGGCATGAATATTATACAAGTTCAGTTGGTTTGAAACGAGTATATCAGCTATTAAATAAAATTGAAGATTATTCTCAGTGTAGAATATTTTATTTAAATACGACTTTAGTAAAATACAAGTGTATTTCTGAAGCAAAAGAACAGGGAAAAGAGACTCTTGGCATAATACAAAACCACATTCATTATACTACAAGTGTCGACAATTTCATTTACTCTCAATCTGTGACTAAAGCTAAACAAATTTTGCGGGCAATATTTCTTTCCTACACTTACTCATCTGTGGAACACAATACCACAGCACTGCTTCTCAACTAACATATAACATGATTGTTTTCAAGTCTAAAGTAAACAAGTTCTTGTCAAGACATCCTTTTAAATAATTAAATCCTAACAAAGTACCACCATTACTGATCATAACCACCTAATTTCCATTAATCCTAATTGTATAGTGGCCTTTGGGGCTTGATAATCAGTAAACTCCCTAGTAAAAAAAAGAAAAGCTTTTTTTTTTTTTTTTTGCACCAGCAAACTAGAATATGAAGCATATTCTTTAAGTAGGTAAAAAAATTTTTCAAAAAGTACATAATTTATATAATAGACTCAATTGTAACGTTATTAAAACGTGAAAGATCTTGTGTATTTCCTTTTTTTATTTTAATCAATTTAATGTCTGAGATAAGACATTCCATTACATTGATTTGCAAACAAATATCGCTAGCATACCAAATACTTTTTGTAAACACTTGTTATCACAAATTTTCTTTGTGTTGTTATCTATAATATTGCCGTTTCAAATAAGATTTCTAAATGCTGTAAATATTTCTGAAAACATGTATATTAGTACAAATAGAATACTCATGTCAGGACGGGTAAAATTCCTCCAACAGAATTCTGTATCACTGTTATAAAAATTAAAGCCAAAACGTAATAATAAACTTTACGTCTAGAATCCTTATTCTAATTATGATCAAAATGCATTAAATTATTCTCAAATCAAAATAATGCAAGTTTTAAGCTTAAGAATTTGAAATTCAAGGAACCTTGCTTATCAAATTTAATGCAATTCTGAAATATTTGAATTTTTACATGGAAGGATGTGTCTATATTATACCCCTTAAAAACTTAAATACTCTAAACAAACTGAAAATTAGTGAATATTTAATATATTATGTCTAATACTAATTGTTAAAATTACACAGCAATCATAGGTATCTGAATTGTTACAAGGATCCCTCCCCCTCCTTGCATAAAGCTAAACTAAACTAAATACAGCCCACTATATCCATGCTTGCACCTAACAGTTGCATTCCAAAAATCTTAATGATCAGCTAATTTTTTTTTTTGGGGGGGGGGGGATCCTACATATATATATATATGTTTATATATTGCTAAGTTTATACACTGCCACCCTTTTTACCTTTAATTTTATAGTCTTAAGTGGAATTATCTATTAAAAAAAGTACAATCAATTGATGTACACCGATTTACATATTCCCTTATTTCAAACTAATCTCTTAAAAGGTATCCAGCAGCATCTGGGCAGATAGAACTGGCTTCTCCCAAAGGAGGAAGTGTCTATGGGATATCAAATTCACAAACATTCCCCAGTTGCATGTATATCCCAGTTAGGGGTGATGACATTGTTGTTGGTTTTTTTTTTGGTTTTTTTTTTTTGCAGTTCTTGCAGGGAGATATCCTACATATAGCACCTGATATTCCCAAATGGTCACTCCCTCTGGCATTGAACAGGTTCAACATTGCTTAACTTCCGTGATCTAATGAGAAACAGTGTGTTAACATGATTATGCTGTACAAGTCACCTGTACCCGCCTCCCACACACAAAAAAAATGACTAAGCAAATAGTTTTAATATTTATAGTAATAATGTAGACCAGAAATATGAGGGGGGGGGATAATTTAATAATAAGTTATTTGACTGCAAACACATTTTCTTAATTGATTATTTTTTTCCATTAGAAATTCCAATACATTACCATTTCTCAGTTGATCTAACATTCATCATGGGAAAATTAATTTTATAGATGTTTATAAACATTTACTGTAAAATCATATGACTTGATCGTTCATAAAATTCAGAGTGTGGGGATGAAACATTTTACAAGCTATTTAAATGCAAATACCCCTCTCCCCAAAATTTCATAAATATTCTTTCTATAACCTTATAATTTAGTGCTTAATAATATAGTAAACAATTTTAATTTCAAATATAGACTTTAGATGTACAAGTGGTAGTTTTGCTTATTGATTCAAAATCTGAAAGTTAATAAATCTATAAATGTAATGTGATAGACGATATTTAGAAAAACGAACTCTTCTCAATTTGCCTAGTTACCAGGATTCTCATCTCGACATGTCAAACAAAGTCCGACAAAAAAGTAAGCCAATACAATCGGAGACAACACTGCAACACCTTTCTGGCAACTTTTGTAGCATTGTTTCACTATACGCCTATGGGGACTCCAAAACGGATTTTTCTCAGGCTTTACTTCCTTAGCCTTTACCAAGGCATCCATAAGGCAGTGCAGTTATTTGCTCATAGCTGGTTCAAATTTAAAAGGGATAACTGTATATGTAATTGCAAGGCAAGGGTTGTGCAATCCCAACCACACCTCTCCTGAATTGGCAATGCTTGAGTCCAGTGACTAGAAGATGTTAGATGATTGGAAACAATAGTGATATTAGCAAAAAGCATATGCAGCACCCAAAATTTCTAAATGGTCACCCATTTGACCAGGCTGAACGTTGCTTAGCTTCGGTGATCTAATGAATTATTGATGATATTATTTCATTAATATCAAAGAAATACTGAATAGATGTACACAAAACGAATAAACTGAATTCAGTGCAAAGATCCAAGTTTCAACAATGCAGCTATATTGAATTAATGCTTTAATGTGAATTAACTTTGATGATTTAATTTTTATAATCAGCGAATCACTTTCTTCTTAAATCTTGTATGGTTTTAATCACCTTATCAGATTCAAAATTGGCAGCTATCTGACAGGGCCACAAGATTATTTTCTTGTAACAACAATTCAGAATAGTCATGTGGAGTTCACTTTATCAGGTTCCCTCCATTCAATACCAACCCAGAATGTAATAACTGACTCGGTGAATGGACCCTAAAAAAAAAAAAAAAAAAAAAAAAAGAAAAAAAAAGAGTTCAGGCAGTATTTAATTGACTGAAGACTTGAGATGAATAGATCGAGGGCTACAAGTTTTCAATGTACATCACCTTACAGTGGAATTGAGCAGCAAGCTACTAACTGTTGAATAGACAAAATATACTTGCTTATATAAAGCCCCAAATGTTATGGATTAGTCAACTAAATGAATCATTTGCATAACAGGACATAGCTTACTTCATTGTTGCAGATGTCTGTCTTACATAGTGGCTTCACGCCTTGTTTGGAGTGACTTCATAAAAAACTTTTCAAATAAACTGAATGCAACTCACTTTATCTCTACTATTATATAAAAAAACTGTTTGTGTGTATTTCTTCCCTATGGATTCTGAAATGGCTGGACCAATTTCTTTAATTTTACATGAAAGTACTTCATGTTTCCGAAAGTGTTCTTGCGTATGTTTTGTATTGGAATGCATCTCATTAAGTATCGAAAAAAAATTTGATTAAAAGAAGTCTTATTTTTACCAAAGTAAACACTTTTATACAAATTCATATCACAAGTGCATACGAGAAGTTTTATTACAGCACAAGCAGTAAGGGCCAGCTTATAAAATCAACTGTAGATATTTTTACAAAGCTGGAGCACATTCAAAATGGAGGTTTCTTTTTTTTAGAACACAACTGAACTAGGATACCTGACTCTTGCATTTTAAACCTTGTGAAGCCATTATTTGGAGATTATTTTATAAAATCAACAGTAGATGGGACATTCCAGCCTATATTATCCAGCCCCGACACCACAACAAATTTTCTTATGAACATTTCATAAAATTTGGGTAAAAACTAAGAGAAATCTGCATTTTCAGCTATATTTCAATAGAGGAACCCATTTTTTTCAGAGTGTTGATTTCGATCCACAAATAAGAAATCTGTGCTTTATGACACCCTATTTTGGAATCCGGACGTTTTAGAAAATTTACAATTTGGGGGCTAAAAATAATCTTCTTGGGCCTAAATTTTACTCAATATATTCAAGGGTGAGGAATCCACAAATTATGGTTAGAAAGACACCAAATGAAAGGAATGACCTTGTTTTGACAAATTCATGTGCCACTACAGCAGTTTTTTTGTTTTTTTTGCATCTCTTAGCATTAACACTATTCTGGCGTATTTAAACCCCAAAATTTGGTATTTTTCTAAAAATTTCAAAAGTCAGAATGCCAAGTGAGAGCTGCAGACCAGCAAATCTGCTCTTATTTCAGTTTCCCCACACTGTAGTGGGGGCAGGGGAATCCCCACCTCAGCCGGAAAATTTTTGTCTAACTTAAAAAACTCTTAAATTTTGAACAATTACTCTTGGTCTAAATAGCTCAAAAACATGGCTTTATCCCCTCTCCACAGGGTTATGGATCTCAAATGGGTGTCCAAAAAATGTGCCCCCCTCTCCTTGCATGTTCGGAACCCAAGTGGGGAACCCCTGTATTTACAGAAATTTTGACTTTGTCATCTTAAACACCAGGAGAATTTTGACGATTCAACAGATTATGTATGCATCACTGAAATATGCAAACCAATATGTACAAAAATCATCAGAATTAAATAGTCTAAGTACTTTCAACATCTATCAAAGTATTTCTGGGTTTTGTTTTTCCTCATCTGTGATGAAATATGTTCTTCCATTTGATGACATTTTGTGTAGAGATCTTTATGATAATCTTGTTTAATGGAATTCATCCCTTATCTGTACCAGGCCAGTGAAATTGAGCTGATGGTCCATGTGGATGCAGGAATTTGCAAGTGAGGTCTTGTTCATCCTTATTTATAATCTCAATCAATGCCAACCACCAAAACCCGTCAAAGATACAAGTGTTGTAGTCGTTGCATTTGAGAGACTAGTATCTCATTCTGTGGTGCTGGCATGGCCAGGAAGGAATAATCAAAGATTGTTGTGTCGATACTTAATTGTTTTCCCTGGATTGTGTATTTTGATGTTGAAACAAAGTGATGACAACTTCTAGTGCCAGGAATGGTATCACCAATCTAGTACCAGAAATACAAGATTTCTTGTACTGATACCATGTGTTCTTTGTCAATGGTCAGGAAAATAATTCCTTTGATTAATATTTTGCAGTATTCCTCAACTGCCAAGAATATTAAAATTTGGTTATTGATAGGTATTTGAAAACTGGCTTACGGTATTTTGCGCTTGGCAATACCTCCCAATTCCATCACAAGGGGATTTCCCATGACTAGTTGCAAAGAATGTCCACGTTGCATCAATAGCAAAATCAGATTTGTGGTGACAAAGATTGAGAAATGCCTTGTAACTTATATTTATCATTGAAATATTCAATTCTTTTAATCTATCGCAAATTCTCCTTGATCCATGCCATGGCAATTCTCTGCAATTCACCAATGAAACGGGTATTATGGTCAAGATCAGATATGATGCACAAAGAATGGTCTTGAAGTTTTTCATCTTGTTTGAAATATATCACCCCAGCATGCATTGTGCACTGGTACTTATTCTAGTGATATCTCTGTATTTCATTCTGCACCACATAATGGTAATTTTCTGCAAAGTCCAGAAGAATGATGCACTCTTCTTCCGTGATCTCATCTTTTATTTGTGTGAGGAATTGAGTGACTCTTTGTTACATAAGAGTGGGTTATCTATGCCATACACCAGCAACTCCATGAAATCTTCAACATCAACTGTGTGTGTCTGTAGGGTTGTCCTGTTTACATCTGCCACCAAGACATCTCGATTTTAAGTCCAATGCAACAAATTTGTCATGAATGTACTTTTCCAGAGTAATATATCCAGGATAGTTTTGACAGCAACGCACCGCACATTCAAGATTTGTGGTGTCACACACTACCATAGCTATCAAGTCCTTGTAGGTGATGTTGAATTTAGGGAGTTGGGTGGCTTCATTGTTAGTATTCGCATCTTCAGATTTTTCAGCTTTCCTTTCCAACTGTGTTTTAACTGCTGTTAAAACAATCAACTAACAGTTTTATATTCTGATAAGTGCAAAAGCATACAGGATGGGAACCTGACGATGACACAGTGACACACCATTTTGGGCGAAGTTTGCAAATCTTAAAAAGTCTTATTTTGTGGTTCAGATATTTCTGCTTGTAGGCTGTGTAGAGAGAAGATTGCACATGAATTTTGTTGCCGATGCTCACATAATCTTTACCTCCAGGCATCATTCTCAAATATTCGTCATCATCACAGAATGCTTGAACAGATTCAAAACCTTGAGAAACCCTTCTTCTTGTTAGGAAATGAAAGAATATTGCGGCTGTGTTTAAGTGTTTAGGCGGCACATACTATGTTTATATTCAAGTAATATGCAACCTTCTTGTGCGAACAACTTTCAGGGGTCAGTCATCAGTTGAAATTTTTCATTTGTTCTCATACAATTCTTCAATTTGGTTTGCATAACATCCAGCAGATGATGCAACCCGTTCTCTTTCACTCACCCTGCTTCAAGTAGGGCTTTCAAGTTCAGGGCTTCCAATGTCAAGAATTTCAGCAATAACTTTCTGTTTTTCATAGCTCCTCTCCAGTTTCTTCTGTACCATGATGATTTGCGTTAGTTTTTGCACTACATGAGTTTTTAATGGCAAAATATCAGACATGGTCAAACTCATTCAATTTTATGCACTTTTCCTTTCTTCAACTCAATACCACAATCATCACTTTCTTCAGTCAAACTCTCTTCCATATCCTTTGCAACTATGGTGCAATGACGGCACAACTTCCATCCAGGTTTCACATTGTATCTATGACTGTAACATCTGAACTATCTTTAAATTGGTCTTAAAAAAAAAAAAAAAAGCAATGAACCCAAGTCAAAACTTTGTTACTGGTATTTTATGCTCAATAGAACGGTATGTTGCAAGTGACAAAATGTTCCAGATTTTTGCAATTTTTTTTTATATAACTTGTGTGATATAAACTTTTTGCCTCCAGCAATACTCATGGATACTCATTTGATGAATAACTCATTAGGCTACAAGAAATTATCCAATTTAAAAGTAAATACTTGCCAAGAATTTTTGACTTTTTCTGGAATTTCTGATGGATGTTTTGCTAAAAAGTGCCTAAAATTGAATGCGCCTATATCTTGGGCCTATAATTTTTTTTAATTTTCAGATTTTGCATTGAAATGCCCAGATTTGAATTTCCCATTGAATTTTGGCACAGAAAAATGTATATGTGGTATATCATGCCTGTTTAAAATCAGAAAATTTTGTCAAAAGTGTGACCATTCTTAGTTGAATGTTTTTGGGTATTATTATATAGGAACTGCATAAGGAAGTTATTGATAGTCTCTTCAGCAATAACAAACTGAAAGAACACCACAAGCAAAGCACAATTTACAAAATGCCAAAATTCTGACAAACTTGGAATAAAATTGTCATTTCATACACAAATAACTAATATACTCCACGTGGTGAAAACTGTAATGACAAAATTCAATTGTAAAGCAAGTTCCAAAGAGTTAAAATTCTGTGTTTTTGTTCTACTTAAAGGGATTATACTAGTCTGTCACAAATATTGCAATTTTCTTGAAAAGAGAAATGTTTTGAAAAATACCAAATTTCAGGGTTTAAATATGACAGAATAGTGGTGATGCAAAGAGATACTTTTTGATTTTATGAAAGTTTCATCCTATGTTATCTTAAAAATCCAAAAGTTGTTTCAGGAAAAAGGATCACAGTTATCCTTTTTGTTGATCTTCTTTAGAGGGCTGAATGACCTCTTAAAAAGTGCCACAGTGGCACATGAATTTGTCAAAATTAAGTCTTTCCTTTCATTTGGTGCCTTTCTATGATTTTTGGGTTCCCCACCTTTGAAAACATACTTAGCTGAAATTTAGACCCAAGAGGATTATTTATAGCCCCAAAATTGCAAATTTTCTAAAATGGATTCCAAAATAGGGTGCCATAACGCACCAATTTCTTATTTCTGGACCAAAATCAACCCTCTGAAGAAGAAAAAAAAAAGGAGGGGTTCCTCTATAGAAATATAGCTGAAGATGCAGATTTCTCTTAGTTTTTACCTAAATTTTATGGGGTGTTCATAAGAAAAAAAAAATATCTGAGGGTGGTGGTGTCAGGACTGGATGATATGGGCTGGAATGTCCCAGATTCTGTAGTGCAATTTAGACTTCAATGTATTGTGGACTAAGTTATGTGAAGCTTCCTCCTGGTACACCGTGCGAGGGGATCCCTCAATTGATTTGATTTTAAAAAAATGAGAGATTTCATGGATTTTGGGGACAATAAAAGTATGGGAGGGTGAAACATTTACTCCTCATTCAATTCCGGACAACATCAGGTTTTTTTGCTAGTCTACACATAAGTCCTATGATCTGAAAGCTGTTCAATCACTATGTTCAGTGCATTTTCATTTTTTTTTCCATATCAGCTCTTCTATACAAAATCAATGCCAACTATAAATCTTTGTACTAGGATTTTTTATAAAAAAAATTATGACTAATGCACCCTCCCTCAAACTACTATGATCGATTTTGAATCTAAACGCTGCCCCCTGACATTATAACCAATCTAATCAAGGGTATTGGATTTTTTTTTTTTTTTTTTTTTTTTAAAGAGAATTTTTAAAAAATTTTTGTTGTTTATGTACGAGTAATTTAACAGGTAATCTATTGTTTCCATTTAGGTTTTTAAATAGAACTTTTTTTTTTTTTTTTTTTGTTAATGGAGACAGACTAACAAGGATGTTATTTCAAACTTGAGCATACTAAACGCTGCTCTGACTTTATAACAAAAAGGCAGATAATTTTCTTTTAAACCATACGCACAAAATAAAATCCTTTGTAAGTATTTTTGATTTAACATATCTATTTCCAGCTGCTTTTTTTTTTTTTTTTTTTTTTTTGAGAACATATTAGTAAATATTTTATACATATTTTTCTTATGTACATGGATTTATGTTTTAATTTAGTCAAGTATATTACAATGTTTTCCTTTCACCCAGGTAACGCCAAATACTCTGCTAGCAAGCAATTAATAACACAAAATATTCATTCAATCTGTACACTTAGTGATGAAAAGGCCATTTCAAACTTTAGAATATCAGTAACTGTAATGGCATTCATCTGGGATATGTTCAGTTGGCTCCAAATGAGTTCACCATGCCTCATGTCAAAATGGTCCAACCACACGAATCAACAGTCAAGTTTTCAACATTGTTCAGGCATTTCTGGTGTTAGCAACAAAAAAAAAAAAAAAAAAAAAAAAATACAGAAGGGAATAACCACTAGCTCCATGTCTGTTTTCAGTTTCAATCAAGGTCTTCATTTGGCCACCCTTGCGCTTCAAGTAGGTACTATTGGGGCAACCAACTTGAGGATGAATTGCTTCTCAGTGTTGAAGAATGTGACAAAACTGGTGAAGACTCTTTCAGAAGAGGTTCTATGATGCTGATGCATCCTGCATGGATAGTGTAGTTTGGGGATTTGGTCAGAGAGATAGATGCATAGGATGTATCATAGATTGTCAAAGACTTCGGGTGCGTGAAGATCTTTGTACAAAAACAGTATTGTGTGTATCAGTACTTAGTATATCCTCGATTTTGTTGTATTCTATCATTGGTCCAAGCAAAGTTACTTCAGATGTGGCAGAAGACTGTGCGAGTATGATTGATACAGAGTACGAGTCTGACTGTACCAAACAATAAACAAAGCCTCCTTAGATGTGAAAATGCATCTTATATTAACAATTTCTATAGTCAAAACCAAATCCAAATACAAGGAAAAATTAATATAATTATTTGATAAATTGACTTTTCAAAGTAAACTTAATGTATTTTTACTTACATTAGGACATTTTAAAATTAAAAGATAAAGACAAAAAAAGTTACTGTTGTGGTTAGTGATGTTAGTTTATAGTAATAGTGTGGAATGACCATCTCCCATCCACCAGGTGCCTAGGTAACAGATTGGAAACAACCTTCCAAGTAGCCAGCTGTGAATAACCAATAAGCAGTTCTGGACCAATTTGCAGTTCATTCTACAGTGAAACCTCTAGATAAAAAAGACTGTTTACAAAGTTTTCAGCTTATGAAACGTTACATGAACATTTTTTATTTTGTCCCTGCATGTGAAAAAAATTTTCAGGATACGAGTAACAAATAATTTTTCAAAAGTATTTTAAAAATCGGGTTTTATTTAATTAAAAGAAATTTATAGTAATTTTTTTTAAATTACTGTAGATTTTTATCTGGAAAACTTTTATTGAACTTTAATTTATTTTTTTCTACTTACTGGTGAAATTTTTGTAAAAGGAGGAAGTTTGTTATTTTTCTTAGAAATCGCAAATTAGCGATAAGAAAATCCATTTCGATTTGAATCCTTTTTCTCCAGTGCCCCCTGCGAGCCTACAGATTTCATTGAGGTCGTGACCTTACAGTAATGATTAAAATAAAATGTCATCGCTCAGTCATTTTTTTTTTTTTTTTTTATTAAATAGAATTTTATATTTGCATGTCAAATAAAAGTAAAAAAAATAAATAGCAAGTGAAGCTATTAACGGTTAGATTAAATATTATTTGGCTCTTTTGCATTCTGGTTTTCTTTTATAAAATTTATTAAAAGTGTTTTCATCAGGCTTGGAACGGATTAGACGATTTACATGTAAAACGCCTTTCAGGATCCAAAAATTTCAAGATACGAAAGCCTAACTGGAACCAATTAATTTCGTATCTAGAGGTTCCACTGTACTTTCTAAAAAGGTGGTGCGAGACTCACCCTAGTCATATCTGTCTCTATAAAATGCACCAGATGCTGGTTGCAAGTGAATGACCTTTGATCAGTGCTAAGCACCTGAAAAGCAATTGACTGTCAAGCGAGAACTGTTGAACTTGGTAACTCAGAGTAGGCATTCCAAACCAAAATGTTATTTACATTATGGCTAAAAACTCTTAATGTCAGCACAGATCTTTGCAGAACAAACAATGATACCATTTTTTTGTGTGTGTATGTAGGGGGGTACAATTAGCTAATAGATTTTGATAATTTAAAGTTTCTAAAAATTAGAAAATTTGTCATCTTGTGTTATTGCTTCAGAAGTCCATTTTCACAGTATAACTAAAAACGCAGGCTTTGACTAAGTAAAAACAAAATCCTTACAAATGTGAGGGGATCTTATGGAAAATGGAAATTAATGGAAGTAATAATTTTCAGATCAACCCGCCTAAAGAAAACCTCATCTAATAAAATTTTTTTAAAAAGTACAAAAATTACACTGTAGTACAACTGACTATATAAGATTCATTCCAACAGCTAACACATTGAATCTTTAAGTATTCATAGCACCGTGGCAATCAAACTATAATTTTCTTCTAATAATAAATTAACAGATTTGAACCAGGTAAAAACAGGCAGAAACAGCTTGATAAAAGGGTAAGATTTCATTCACTAAAGTTTTCAACTTGGATTTTTGTGAAAGACAACTTAAACGCTTATATTAAGCCTACCATATTGTTTTTGCTTTTTCTTAAAATGACACTTAGACAATATTGTGCAAATCAAAAATAAAAAAATTAAATTAAAAATCGTCCATCACTTAAAGCAGTAACCTACTTTGGAGAGAAAAAAAACTGGCACAAGAGAAAGAAATGTATTTATAAAGAGAAAAGATTAAATCTTTACATACAAATTTTTTTAAATAAAAAAAAATTTAAAAAAAATAAATAAAAAAAAGGAGTTATTACAAATTGAAATTGAAGGGAATTTTCACTATATCCACTAATTTTTGCACACTAAGCTTGCTGGTTTGCAATATGTAATTAAAGGCGGTGTCTAAATAGAACACAAATTTGTAACAAGTTGTCATTAGGAAGGGCATCAAGCTTTAAAACCTGCTTCAATTCCCACAAAAACTGTTCTAGATGAATTTTTCCACTAATAAAGATTTTCATGGAGAAGTTTTTGTACGAAAATAGCCAACGTGCAACCCACATCTGAAGTGAAAAAACACACTAATCGAATATGTATGGATATAAGTAAAATAAAACAAAAAATTAAGATTCTAGATAGGATTATTTAAAAAGTACTATGAATAATATTCTAATATTTCAGTCAATGTGTTCTTCAACCTTCCGCAAAAAGAGTTCATTCTTGCAATCTAATCATTAAAAGAAACTGAAGCTAAGCCAAAAGCGATGAATTAATTTTTTGTGCAGAGAGATAGATCTTGTAAGTTTCAACAATGGAAGCATATTGAATTCAGTGTAAAGAAAAGTCTTGATAGAGATAGACAGAGTCATTTGAGCTTTGAGTGACCTTCAATCTTTTTAGCTACATCTTTTCGAACCTTGGAATATTAATACCAAACCTGGAAATATGGAATTTTTAACTGAACCCTTATTTATATAAGTAGATTGTTTGAATTCATCAGCCATTATTGGATAGAATTAATTAGGTTCTTAGTTATCGCCTGTAGTAAGGATTGAACCTTCATCCCAAGAAGACCAACTTAGAATCGATTGTTAACCAATGCCTTTAACCATTGCACACACAAGTCTATATGGATGAATTTGGAGACATTTAAACCCTATTTTGTTTAGATGTGTATTAATAAAAAATTACATATTAGTTTGGAAATATTAGTTTGAAAATCTGAAAAATATTGGACATTTTTGGGGTATTGGAGTCGGAAAAATTCAAGCATAATTTCAAATTCAAAAAACGATTCTTTTAATTGTATTTTTGGTTGTTTTGTTTAAAATTTAATTTTCCATTGCTCATAGTAAGGATAAAAATTTTATTTTAAACTACCAGTAAAATACAAATCTATAGATCACCCACCTCCACACAAGTGTATTTTTGCACTTACAAAATTGTGTGCACATATATTACTGGATTTTAAAGGTAATCTGAAAATTAAGACAAAGAAACAACGATTTTATAGCAATGTATATTTAATGATTTAAAAAGAAGCAGAAATGTAGAATAGAATTGGTAATTGTATCCAAATCGAAAAGAATATTGGAATTGTTCCATCATATATATATATATATATATATATATATATACACACACACACACACATACAGGATGGAACAATAAAATTGTTGCCCTGAAAAAGATGACATGATTCCATTTCCATTTGATGAAAACTGGTTTTCTTTTTTTTGTTGCAGACCAACTAGTTGGCCAGTTGTGTACAAATCCAAAGAACAATAGGAGCCTTCTATCATGTCTTAAAATTATACAATGTTCAACAAGCTAGATCAGAGATTCGTCACTGTACAACTCTTGCTCTTTACCAATCCAAGTTATGACAACAGGACCATTGCCAACACTCAAAATGCAAATCCGGACAGGTTAATGCTTGAGGGCACAGCTCAAAGTTTCCAGCCATGGTTATGGTCTTTGGTGTGGTTTTAAGTGAGGGCCACATCATGCCACCTCACATCTTCGAAGTCATTTTAAAAGTCAACACCAAAGTGTACCTGGATGTGCTGAAGAGTGTGGGGATTCCTTTAGTGCAATCAGGTGGCTGCTGGCAGACCCTGGGTGTAGCAGCAGGACTTTGCGCCGAGCCACAAGTCCAAAGAGACCCAAGCTTAACTTCAGAAAGAGTGCTACAACTATACTCGTCTCTCTCTCTCTCTCTCTCTCTCTCTCTGCCCCCCCTCCTTCGACCTGAATCCGCTGGACTACTTCATTTAGTCATACATTGAAAACATCACCAACATGATCTCCCACAACACCAAAGCCAGTGATTGCCACCATCCGTCGAGTATTCATCGAGCTCCTGCCAGCATTTGTGGAAAAGGCATGCTCTTAGTTCCAGACCCGTATCAAGGCAGTAATTGAGGCTGAAGGTGGTTACATTGAATAGATGTTAGCTCTACTACATAATCAAGTTACCTGAATTGATTTTATTAATAAAATTTTTTAAATAAAGCTGTATTGTTGTTTTCTTTAGGGTGACAAATTTATTATTATGTTGGTGATTAGTGTTAGTATTTGTATTTTTCTCTTCTAAGTGCTTCATCAGCTAAATCCTATTTCAGTCACCTAAATAGGTCATCTTAAACTTCATTTTATTTACTAATAATTTCATGAACTATTTGATGAAACAACCTATATAACTTTGGGACCAATGGCGTCGATCTATCCCAAAGTTATGTAGGTCAATGTGTAATTACTTCTTTTGATGGTGCTACAATATATAGGTTAATTATGACTGAAAATAAAACGGTTACTAGTTGTTAAAAAGGAATACCTCGATTAAAGAATTACATATAACTTTTGTATGAGATTCCGAGAAATGGATGGCACCAGGATATTTTTTTTAATCCGTTTATTTAATTTCATGTAATTACTTTTTAATTTACTGATACAAAATATTCATGATTGAACCGCATTTCTACTCCATGTTTTTCTCTAAATTCTTCAGAATGCCATAAATACCAAAATTTTAGATAAAATAATTTTCTAACATAAAATAAGGCAACTACTCGATTTCTCAATCGAGTTTTAGGAAAAGTCTCCCCTTTTAAAAATATTGAAAACTTTCACTTTTAGTGCGCAAATGCTTTCTTTATTACAGTCAGGTTGCAACACTATTCAGTATTGCTTGGAAGTATTTTTTATCACTAACAATTAACTTTCTATTGTCAAAAATTAGGTAAATTGTACTGTAAAAACTGAAAATAATCAAGGTATTAAAAAAAAAAAAAACTAATCTGCATTAGCTCTCTTCTGAATCTAAGCATCTATGCACTCATACACTAATAATACTTTAGTAGCAATAAAAATAGGAATAAGAAACTATTTTTGTGTCTATTAAAAGCAAAATTTTTTTTCCTTTATTTTGTTATCATCCGTTAAGATTATATGCAATTACTGAATCGAGTCAGACACATGTATATTCACTTTAATTATATAGATGTTATGCATTGCTAAACACAGACTTAAATATTTGCCATTTTTATAATAAAACTACCCTTTTCAATAAAGAATTTAGTATCTTTTGGTTATTGGTGATTGTTTAATAAAACAATGTCTTTTCATGTGCATACTTCGGAAAGAGGTTCACCGCATTCTTGAGAACAAAATTTCACCCAGGCATCAATTATTTTTTGTCAGGAGATGTGGTTCCACAGATTACATTAAAATACTTGCTAAATGCATCTTTAGAGCTTGATAAGTATGCAACTAGCCAAACAGGTACACTTTATACTTCTCTCTGCCAAAGAATCTGTCAACACGGAAGCTACAATTTCCCATAAAGAATAGAGGAATTTTTGTTGAAATTTTTTGTTTTAAAGCCACTGCGTTGTTTATGACATGCATATTAACAGGTTAACCTAAAGGGTGTGGCATGGACGATCATTCATTATGAAGAGGCTGTATTTTCTGTAATGCATCATGCTGGAATGCATGGAGACTAGTCGAGGACGCCACGAATAGGCCATCTTAAAAACGTTCTACTCCTCTACAAAACATTGTACAGGTAAACTAAACACAAAAATATATTATCTATAAATTGTAGTCATTAATGTGCAAATCTTTGAAATTATCACGTCTATCAAGAATGACTAATATTTTAAACATTTTAATTCAGGTTGGAAATGCGTCATTCACATGGAATCTGGAGAGTCAAACAAACTAATAGAAATATTGATTAATATTATTCAAGTAACATTGAAAGATCACTGAGAAAATCTCATTCTTAAGAAATATATAGTACTAGCAAGCCACCCGGCATTGCCCAGTCATAAAATATGACTAAATATTATATTTTAAGTATGCAAATTTCGTATTTATTATTATAGAGCAAATATATAGCAGCGATTTCAAAAGTTATGAAAAGAAAAATTTTTTTTAACTTATATGCTATCAGTTAGAATCAAAACAATTCGCCAGCCTTATTTGTTAGCATATGACCAAAATCCATATGTATACAAAAACTGCAAAATATAACGTTTAATCTATAACTTCATTAGCACATGCGCAGATAAAAACGGATATAGTCGACCTACATCAGGCCATGATCAATGTTTTTTTTTTTAATTTTAACCTCCGTAGCAGCTATTTTACAGCTAAATCGAAAGTGTGCTATAGATCCAAATACTCTATATATGAAATTTCAACTGTAGATAAATATTCAGAGAGGAGTTTGGTAGAGACTTTTCACATGCACAATATATATTTTTCCATGTGCTATAACGTTTTCATCTTAAATTCTACGCAATTATGCAGAATCTAGAAACGATGTATAAAGAGAATTCAGTGAAATAGTGAAATGAAATCAATCATCTATAATATAAATCTTCAGCCTTAAGTAATTTGTAATTGTATTACTAGTATTGGCCGCACAGAAAATTGAACTCTTAAAGCCTAGAAGATTGTCACTTATAACTGAATTTTACTTAGTACTTTATCTGCCATGCCATGGATCCTTGCAGGACCATAATAGTTGAATTTTATTTCAACATGCAAACATGTGTAACTTTCTTCTTTATTACCATAAATGTGGTTTACTGAAGGTTGGGTACTACAGTTAGTTTAAAATAATTATTTTTTATGTGAATATTCTTAAAGAGATTCAAGGACTAAACATTGTGTGATGAGGTTAAAAGCAGGGTTGTGGATTAAGAGTCAGAGTTAAATGTCTAATCTCGGAAAAATCAATAGATCATCTGTAGATTGAAAGATTTGGAGTAAGAATTTTGGGAATTCTAATAGTCAATGCTTATACCTTTTGACTCCGCAATCCTAGTTATGTCAGATGTGACAATAATATGTCAACTGAAAAACCAGGAATTAAGAAAAGTTTGAATCGTGAAAAATGAAGTCATCGAAAAGAAAGCGACCGGGATGGGGGGGGGGGTCAAACCAGATATGGAAGTACAGTCATAAAAAAAAAATTTTTTTTTTTTTTTTTAAATCGCTAATCAAAACTAACTGAAGTGGCTTCTTCCTACTCCAGCATACTGATGTAGGTTATATTTATTTACCTCTTCTGTAGAACATTAGACAAGGTCAAGTCAGGTTTTTAAAAGCCAATGCACTATGTGAAATGAACTCTGGCCTACAAAAATATCAGAGCAACCCCATTGGCATACCCTGGTAGAGGAGTTTCAAGAGATTAGCGATAAACTAACCTTTTTTTCAAAAGAGTGAATCTCCTGAATAGGATCCTACATTAGCCAGACAGCAAAAGTATGAGGTTATGAGAACCCAAATAAAGAACACGTTTTCAATTTGAAAACTATCTTCAAATTTGTTTTATTAATTTAATGTTTAATTTAATGTTTGTTTTGTCCACCAGAAGTTTTCATTTCTTAATCCTTCATCATTAACAAATTCCATACAAAAATACCCTCTTTATAATTTAAAGAGTTCAACAGTGCTTTGATAATAGCACAGTACCAAACTGCTGTTTTTGTGAAAAGTGAATTTGCGACGCTGAAAACGTACACAATTGAAAAATTGTCTCAAAACACACGGTCTAACCTTTTCTTTCTTCATGTACCAAGTTTTAAATTATGTAAATTACGTTTAAATTTTAATAGACAAATCTTACGTTTTTATTAATAGTTGTGCATTATAGCAATATAATTTCATTCTTATATTATTATCACCTGTAACTTTATTTTTGTTATTGTGCTTAACATTAAGCACAATAACAATCACGTCTATTTCAAATGACATTTATTTTAATTAAATTTTAAATGTGCAGATACAAATAAAGGTATATTAATAGATTGTCCATATACAAAAATACGAATCAAATTTAGTGTCTTTATTATTATTTTTATTTTTTGTTTAATGTACATTTTAAAACAATGTTACTGTTAAGCTAATAGAACTATAATCAAGGGGGAGATTTTTTTTTTTTTTTTTTTTTTTTTACAAAGGCATCACCACATTATCAAGGCCCGGAGGCCACTCAAGGATAAGGGTTAAAGAGTGTACAGTAGAAATTGGTCAATATAGTAATCATTAGTAATGAAAATTTGGTAATATGGAACGGCTCATCAAGAACTTATTTACTTTAGACTTGAACACAACCATATTGTAGTCAGCCGGAAAGCAGGAAAACGGAACACAATTCCACAGGCGTGAAGTTCTAAGAAAGAAGCTTTGTTCATGGAATCTACGTTTAGGTTTAGGCACAGACAAAGAGTGGGGGAAATTATTGATAGTGTTTACAGCTAGACGAGTGTTTCTTGTGAAAGTTTGGCGAGGGGGGACCATAGATTGAAGCTCAGTTGAACACTTTCCATGAAAATAACGATACATCAGAGACAAACTCGCAACATCTCTTCTGTGAGATAGAGGTTGCAAGGAGGAGAAAAGAACATCTCCTACGAGGCTACGAAGTCTATTTTGAACTCTATCAAGGCAGGACAAGTCCTTTCTAGCAGCTCCTGCCCAGATGTGGCAACAGTATTCCATCCTTGGACGTACCTGGCTCTTATATAGATAGAGAATAGCATCAGCAGTGAGATATCTACCGGATCGATAGAAAGATCCCACCATTTTTCCAGCGGCCTTGGCAACAGATTTGATATACGTGTTCCATTTAAGATCAGGAGTAATGGTCAAGCCCAGAAGCTTGTCAAAACTTGAGGCCTCCTGAAGACGAGAGCCATTCATTTCAATTGATGACAAATGTGGATTAGAATGTTGATGATGTAAAGAGAGAAGCTTGGTTTTAGATGCATTAAAAGTAACCAGCCACTCCTTTCCCCATTGTACTATGTGCTCAAGATCAGAGGAGAGAGAATTGGAGAGAACTTGGTCGTTTACTGTCTTAGATGTAGTACCATAAATGGTAGTGTCGTCAGCATAAATGTCTACAAATGATGTAAGGATATGATTTGGAAGATCATTAATGTAGATCAGGAAAAGAGTTGGGCCCAGGATGGATCCCTGAGGGACACCGGCATTAATACTGTGAGCTTCTGATTTTTGCCCCTCAACTACTACTCTTATGAACCTATCAGAAAGAAATGATTTAATAATTGAGAAGACTTTTCCAGCTATACCATAGCTAGCGATCTTATGAAGTAAACCTTTATGCCATACCCTATCAAAGGCTTTAGATATGTCAAGAGCAATTGAGATAATACCTTTTCTGTTTCAGACAGTTACCTCCTCCCTTTTACCTCTTATGCGAGTCCTTGCATGAACACAAATATATACTAAAGATGTGTTTTAGGATTACTAGATGTAGAACAGTTGAGATAGCAGGTTCAGTTTATACAAGAAGACCAAGGAAAACATGGGGGAGATAAGGATAGACTTGAAAGAGGATAAATAAAGACCTTACCAGAAAGAGGCTAGTTTGGAAGTCAATTTCTTAAAGCCGTTTGATGCATGCTAGCATGTAAAATGGACATGATGGAATGTTACAAAGAATACAACCTGTTGATCCACAGCTTTCAGAAATTTGAAGGGGGAGGTTACGATTGCTTGATAATTATTGATCATTTTCAACTTCAATTTTTAAATACTTAACACAAACACAATAGAAAATAAGAGCAAGATTATCTATACCAAAATAGACATTTTACAGACTTGCATTGGTCATGTAACAAGCTTACAATATATCCCACCAGCTGTACCTACCCGGCATTGCCCAGGAAATAGAAATCATTTCAATTATTTTTTTTGTTTATTTGTAGACTTTTTTTTAACTTATGTTTTATGGAAATTTCTTCCGACGAGGCGTGAAATCACTTGAAGTAAGGCGCTTAAGAACAAAAGATGATTATCACAAAGACAGGATATACCTATTGAAAAGACTAGGGCTAGAGGTAAGAGAAAAACAATTGGCAGGAAGAGAGTTCCACAAGCTTGCAGTTGTTGGAAAGATACTGAATAATAAGCTGTATTACAATGAGCTATCAAAACAGTGAATTGATAGAAACCGAGTCAAACAAGCCAAAACAAAGGAATCAGGGAATAGATAAGACAATTCTGAATAACACATGCCATAATAGTATTTAAAAAAAAAAAAAAAAAATTGACTAGCAACACCACATCTGTGAAAAAGAGGTGGCAGAGAATAATGGGTGAAGACCAATCAAATTCCAGAACCTTCAAATGACAGATTTACCAACCAAAATATAACCGTACTCCATACATGGTCTGATAGTTGATTTGTACAGATTGAGAATAGTCTCAGGTGTGATACAGTGTTTAGAGCAATAAAAAGAAAATATTTTACAAGAAGTAGAGAGCAAGGGATTTAATACATGAACTCCAAGAAAGATTTGATGAGAAAGAAAGACCAAGACGTTTTAGAGTCAATTTCTCAGAGAGCCATCCATGAGAATCTCAGGAAGAAGAGGGATACACCCACTATTTAAAAACACAAGCCGAGTCTTAACAAGATTAAACAAAATATATTTATTACCCCAATCCATTACTGAACCCTGATCAACTTCTAGATTAGCTGCATATTTCAACTGATTAGAGGGAGATGAGCAAAAACCAATTCTAGAATAGAGAGTGATAGACAAAAACCAGTATTGAACCTAGAACCGAGCTCTGTCAAATATCGACATTGATAGGAAAAGAGAATGAAAAGATACTATCCAGTTACTTGTTAGCTTTGATTAGAATGAAAAGATCTAATAATGCCGAAAACCTTACCAACAGAATGCCACACTGTCAAACACCTTGAACATGTTAAGTGCAGTGACCCTTCTCTTTCCTGAAACCTACATAATTTTTTTTTTCTTTTTAATTTAAAAACTTTGTAAGTCTGCCCCAACCACCAGTGGTGATCGAATTTTACATTTAATAATGGTTAAAATAGAGCGAAGTTAGAGCTTTTATTATGTAACTAATCCCGAGCAATTCTCGATTGCCTTGCTGATTTTATTTGTTTGGGCGATGAGGCAACGAAAAACAAAGAAAAATTACTTCAGTTGGTGGATTTGGGATTGGTAATATTTAATATTTATTTGTGAAGGATCACCATTGATTTAGGGAGAATATTATTAAAGTTTGTTTTGGCTAAACTTAAGAAACGGTATTTGACCTGAGGATCAATCCCAAAGGACAGTCGATGTGGGAACAAATTAGATGGAAATTTACTTAGATATGCAAGTATGCACGGAGCCAATCAGAAGAGAGGGAAATGTGTCATAGCGACCCCTGACTGGCCGGTTAGGATTCAAGGAATCTTCACTCCCCCACCCAGCTACTAATATATAAGTTTATGCAAGAGCAGGTTTTAGTGAGAAGTCAGAAGGAGAAGAGAGATGAGGTTAGATGACATTTGAGAGTCCAGGCTAGTTGAGGCCAGTAACTGCGTCTAAATCGAGATCATACCGTTAGTAAACATTTTCGCTACATATCGTATTTTTGCATAACCAAAACAGACTAGTTTGTGTGTGAGGGAAGAAAAAAAAAAAAACTAACTGACAAGATTACTGCAGTCCAGACTTCCCCATTCCAAACCCGCATCCATCTCTGCTGACTGTTCGTGATACATAAAATAAAATAACACAAAAAAGAAAAACAGATTCACGTAATTGTGTTAACGTACGTTATCTGTATATTAATAGGATAGCGAGGGTGTTATTTATTTTGTGTGTCACGCTTACATCTAAGTGACTGTCGTTTAATTGTTATGGACTTCCATTTCTTGTAATAAATAATTTTACCAAGAAGTTTTGGTTAGAGTTATAGCTGATGGCACTCCAGTAATCTATTTTTTTTTTTTTTTTTAATAAATAATTTTATCAAGAACTCATCATAAGCTTTAGTTTCTATTATAGCTGAAGGAACTTAAGTTTATATATATATATATATATATATATATATATATATATATATATATATATATATATATATACTAGCATTAGTACCCGTCGTTGACTGGGTTCAAAAACAGCCTACAGAAAATGGACTCTAATTTATGAAAGTATGATAGGTTATGAAAAGGAAGGGTTGTAAAGAGATAGCTTCGAATTTGGGGGTATCAAAACCAAAGCAAAATATGATGAAAGTAAAAATAAAATAGATAAACCACATAATTTATTATACTATACCTGTTCACATTGAAACACTTATCACAATATTCTGTGGATCTCTATTAAAAAAAAACCTTGTTAAACTTTGTGACATATTTACATTCTATGGAGGTCAGGCGCGAACAAACACCCCATAATTTTATCATACCATATTTCTTCAAACTGAAACATAATTATCAAAGTATACTTACGCAGATAGATATGAAAAGTCTTTAAAGTTTGTGCCTATTTCCATTCTATGGAGGCCAGGCACGAATGCAGACCCCCCACAAGTTTATTATACCATCCCTATTTAAGTTAAAACATACTTATCAAAGTATTATTATGTACATCTATATCAAAAACACTTGTAAACGTTTTTTTTTAAATTTTTTTATTTCCATACTTTGTGAACCAGGCACGTACGCAGACCCCACAATTTTAATGAATCATCATTACGCCAGATCAAACATACCCATTCCCATGTCTCGATACATCTATCATTATATGTGATCAGTTTTCTATAATAGTCAACCATATAGGAGCCTATTCGTGACCAGACACACACACACACACACGTTCAGCTTTATATTACAGATTCTTAAGTTTTGGTTTAAGCTGATGCACCCAAGTCATACAGATATATTTTTGTTTTATTTAAATTGCAACTTTATAAAAATCGATAGAATATTAACTATAATAATATATACAAAATCAGCAAGAATTAAAGTATATTTAAGCATACTTTATGACCGGGCTACGCCGGGCATCTCTGCTAGCTTAGATAAATACTTTTGCAGTTTTAACAAAAGAGCTACAATAATATCAGAGAGTCTCCATTTAAGCTGAACATTTACAAAATGCCAACATCAATATATTACTAGGGCTATGACAACATAATATTCTTATTGTTGTTTTGACTCGAGTATATATCCGACGCATTAATCAACTGAGAACCACATCACTATATAAAAGCATATAAGATATCAAAACAATGGAAAAAATATGCTGTTGTCCTAGCCCTATATATTACATAAGAATAAGTCCTCTGGAATTTCCACAGGTCCCGCTAGTCATATATGAAAATTGAATCCAGAATTATAGATAAGCGTTACACAGGTAAAAATGCTCTCGGATGCAGATAATACAACACCTGTTGAAACGTAGACTCTGAAGTTATTAATTCCAAGTACATATACTTTTATCTTTGTACAATAGTATGTTTTTTTTTTGTTGTTTTTTTTAGAACTACAATGTTATGTTTCTGTTATTATAACTTGTTTAAAAAAAGAAAACCAACGGCGGGAGTTTTTATTTATAGCTTCTGCAAAGAAGTTTGCAGTGCTACCAGACCAGACAGTCAAGTTGAGTTATTTTTTCAGGAACTATCTATCAAGTGAGGAGTGCCTACCTCGTCACCGGAGTTGAGGGCTTAACATATTTAAATTTGAGTTCAACACCATGCAAATCAACAACATAGTGGCATGGACTGCACCTGTCTCCCTGGATTGGCTGACTTTTCCTATTGAAACAGAGTAACCAGAAACCCTCGTCAATCCCTGTCTCCGTGTAGATGATTAGACCAAACTGTCATACTGTGAGGGTTGTTCTGAGTGACCAGAATAATTGAACTTTTGTTTTTGGATATTCTAACATGAATTCATACCAAGCTAACATCGGTTATTAGCACCAAGTGCAACTTCTGTCGGGTTATATAAGGGAGACAATTTTTATACCCTTCAGTTAAAAAATAGTTTATTCCACGTGGTGGATCGATTTTTCTGGTCAAAATTAATAGCATTTTCATCAGTTTGTCATACTTCAGTTTCAAATAGCATCTTCAGTAGTAAACTTTCTGTAATATCTTAATGTAAGGCAACAACATAATCAATTCATTCACACGTAACAGTATTTGAGGTAGAAAAAGTAAATTATTTGAGGGAGTGTATATCCTTAAACATAAACTTAATACTTTTCTTAAAAAAAAAAAAGTTTTGGGTAAGATTAGTATCCTATCATATCATACAACAAATTTTCATAAGAAAAAAATGTGAGGAAAATGAGAAGGGGTAGTAATCAGATTCCAAAATTGTAATTTTACCAAAATAACTTATCTAAAAATACCGACTTCAGGGTAAAGATAAGGCAACAATGGAGAAGAGATTTTCATAAAAGGCACTTTTATAATGGCATAAACGTTTTCTGAATTAAAAATCCTACATTACCCAAATTATGCAAGGTGAAAAGATACATTAAAAGATAAAAGCGAGGTGTACACCAACTAGACTAAAAGTTTATATCACTATATTTTAATAGCTTTAAGCAAATGTTTCAGATTTTTTTTTTTTTTTTTTTTTTAAAGAAAATCATTCATGATTACAAATCAAAAACAAATAAAAATGACTTTGATTTTTAGAATAATCTGCATTATGAAGACTGAAAAAAATTTATATCTAAGTAGAGATAAAGATTTTAAAATAGTTTTCAAGTTGATAATTTGTTATTTGGATTATTCAAACTACTGTTCACATCTCTAGCGTTATTAGCATGTTTCGGTCGATATAAGCTCCAACCTTTTTCAGGTTTATCTTGTTGAACTCTGGAATCTGCACAGAATTTCTAACAGAACCCTTTACTTGGTAGTCGCATGCTCTTGTTCCGTTAGCTATGACTGGGTAAAAGTCCCAAGGAATTTGCAATTGTATATTTAGTGTTGTCCACACAAAGGATTGAACCTTGAACCTTCAACTGAATTTTACCAAATATTTTATCCACTATGCCCTGTATACCAACAATTTTAGAGCGAATTTTACAAGCCATAACCTGTTTTTAGATGCACATTCTTACTACTTATCGTCTTGATTGGGTGTTTAAACCGTCCTTCTGCTTTAAGAGTCTGGTTTAGAAAGTCTGGCTTTGCGCAAGCACTTGATACATACAGACGATAAAGGCAAGATTTATTAACAAATAACGATAAGACAATGAATTTTAAAAATGATCAATTTACGTGATTTTAAAAAGATATTTTCTTTGTCCAAGTTGTGCATGATTTAAACTAGAGTTGGATTTATAAAAAATTTTTAAATGTTTTTTACGTTCGAAATTATTTACGATTATTTTATTTGTATTTTTATTGCAAGTTGGAACTGTTAAAAAAAAAAAAAAAAAAAAAAAAAAAAAACTACTTGATCAATTTACATATTTACAAAAAATATTTGGGTTAGGTTTTTACGACCTAACCCAACGTAGTTTACATCCTAAAAGGAAATTGAAATCTATTTTTTGGCTAATACATTTCAACAGCCTTTAAAGATAATAGAAAAGGATTTTTTTTTTTTTTTAATAATTAGAATTTAACATTTTAGAGTGGGGAATCACTTTCCTATAGAAATTTAACGTAAAATGAGACCCCACTTGTTGGCAACATAGCAAGACATGTAATCGTTAGCATTTTTTCAAGTTTGATTTTTTTTTTTTTTTTTTTTTTTTTTTTTAAAGATTTGCTTCATAAAGGTTTCATCGTTAAATAATACTTAATCAGTTAATTTTTATTTTCTGATATTTTTAAGGCTGGTAACACACACAACTAGAATGGACCTGTACAATGCACACTTCCTCATATTTTTTTTCTTTTCGTCTTTTTTCCAATTTTTTTTCAACGGATAACACCACTCTTATAAAAAAGGATATTTCATTTAATCTAAGAGCACTGATGTTAAGATTTTTATCATCCAATGCATTCCGTATTGTTTTCATTGGTCACCACATTTGTTATTGCACATTTATACATTAATTCTGCATACTCACTATTCCATAGCTACCTGGAACATATATTAACCCAACGGGGCACGGGTATGTTTAGCATGTATATATGTTATTTATGACGGACCACATATGAAGGGAAAAGGGAAACCACCTATCCTTATGAAATTAAGTAGAAATTATAGATAGAAAAGAGATGTAAAGAGCAAGATAACTCAAAAAAGTAATGTATATGCTGGGTGATGATCATCTAAGTAGACCGAGTAGAGAATTTAACAATGTGGGGAACCATTGATTATAAATGATAACTTAAATATATAAAATTTTAAAACATTTTCATTATGATTAAGTAATATATATATATATAAAGAAAAATTATCGGATTTTCCATGCTAAACAGAAACAAGTTCTGTTCTAAAATATCCAGATTTTATTCTGAGTAATAGTTCCTTTGCGCTCGAGTATTGACATGTTATTAGGAAGAAAGAAATTGTGATTTGCTTTAATGTTTTTGCTTATATACTTTATCCAGTCCAAACTATTTTCCTGGTGCAAATTTTCAGGAACGTGCCCACCAGCCATGCCGTTGGCAGAAAATTACACTAAAAAAAATTATCGATACTAATTCATTGCATTTTGTTATTAATAATAAAAAAAAAAATACTTACATAATATTTTCGCTACAGAAGCAAACATGTAAAATATGAATTGCTGACAGCTTTTTAAATTGACTGCATTTTGCAAATAGTGCTGATCTTACAAAAATGTTATTTCAACAAAACATTTCAAATTATAAAAACACAAAGCTAGAGTTGGATTTAAGAAACGCATCAATTTCGTTTTAGATTTTCCACGAACCAGATAGGTTTTAAACTGCAGGTTGTGATGAGACTTACTGAGCAGCCCTTTTGAGAGTAGCGCCCAGAAATCCAGGAAACATCTAGAAAAGGTGACCTTAACAAATGACTGTTCGATTATGATTCTATGGCTCCAGAAGGTTATTTCAATCCCTATTGAATAAGAATCAAATAGGTCCTAAAATGGAGTACTGTTGCCACATCTTGGGAGGGGTTGCTCAGAGCACCCTTTCTTGCCTTTACAAGGCCCAGTTTCGACATCTGGTGTGGGAGGTCCTCTTCTTCCTGCTATATCTTTCTCACAGAACAGACATAGTGAATCTATATCTGTTCTATCATTATTTTTATAGCAAGTGCTCAACTGAGCTTCAATCTGTGGTCCACCCTCTGTAAAACATTCATGGCAAACACTCGCCTACAATCACTGCCAACAATTTTCCTTAATTTCTGTACCTGAAACTAAAAAAAAAATCTATGAGCAAAGCTTCCTTCCTAATGCTGCCCACCTGGAACATTATATCACAGAGTTGCTTTCTAGCCAACTAGAACATGGTAGTTTTCAAGTCTAATGTAAACATGTTCTCGTTGAGTCATCAAATAATTTCTACCCAATTTCCACCATTACCGATTATCACAGGTTGACTCAATCTTTAATCCCGAGTGACTTGATAAGCGGTGACTTCTTTGTAAAAAAAAAAAAAAAAAAAAAAAAAAAAAAAAACTAAGACGTGGCTAAAACATTTTTATTCCATTAGAAAAACTCAAAATTGAAATAAACCCATAGAATCCTGTTAAACCATACATTAAAGGAAAAGAAATTGATTTATTCTAAGTTTATCAATGATATTTATATGTATTTTGTTTTTACAACTTTATCAGCAAGATACATAAAAATTGATATTGTATTTCAATTTAGATCGAGCACATAAGGTAGTCGCAGGTTTAACTAAATTCCAAAGTAACCAGTAGTGAGAATTTGGTTAAATTTGGCTTTAAAATCAAGGAAAGAATGTCTTAACGGTAATATATTTAAATTTGGTTGGTCAAATAGTTTGGTAGTAATCAATTATAAAAGTTTGAGCATTATGGTTTGGTAAGTTTTCAAAAAATAATTTTTTCAAACATTTAAATCAATGTAACAAATTTCGAAGTTTATTTACCCTACACATATCCCTAGGTCCAAGTGGAAAGCTTCTCCTCTGAAGAAAAAAGCTTTCCCTTTACTATTAAACCCGAATGGCCCCCCCCCATTTTTTTTTTAATTACTTAACCGAACTTCTAACCCTAAGTCCAAGTGGCAAGTCCCATTAAACAAAAAGTCTCCAGCTTTATACTAAATTTTATTTGTTATATTAGCATGCACTTTGTGTAAAATCTTAGCAATTTTTCATTCTTCTATTTCAGCATGCATACTTGTGATTCTAGATTAATAAAGCCTTGTTAACTGGTCATCATTCATATATCATGTTCCGAATCATTACAATTTAGTCATCTAGAATCTAATCCAAAATGGACCAATTTCTGAAACCAAGCATTTTGATGGTAACCCTTCAGCGTTTGATTCCGCAGATCATTGGACACATTGGCTGCATACATTTAACAACTTCCTGAGGTCAATCGACTGTCCAGCAACTAGACCAGGGGTGGGCAAACTTTTCAGTGCAAGGGCTACATTAAAAAAAATTTAATTTTACTGGGCCGCATAGTATAATTTCCAATATAATTGATATCTAAAATAAAAGGATTTCAAAGAAAAAATACAATTAATTTTCACATTACTGAACATAAAATCCTTTTGGGCATTCAACATTCAGTACTTCGAGGGCTGCATGAATTCTTTTGGTGGGCCGCTTGCAGCCCACGGGCCATAGTTTGCCCACCCCTGAACTAGATTTTCTAAGCAACTACATCTCCCATCAAGTGCACAAATTAATAGTAAATTGTGATTCATTACTCAGCCATTGCTAAACTCCAGCCTCTTTTCGTAAAGCCCTTTAACAGTGTTTGTTCTAGACATCTTTTGGCAACCTCTAAGCAGGAGCCTGGTGAAACGATTAATGATCTTTTTGCAGAAGCTAGATTCGCTTACTGCAGATTGTTGCTTTGAAGCAGTAATGGCCGAAGAACATTGTGGCCAAGTAGTTTCTGATGCTCTCATAATAGGTATTTGCTCTCGTACAATTCAACGACTTTTAGAAAGGACACTCAATTTTAAAGACGCTTCCAACTTAGCTCGTTCTCCCGAAACAAGCCGATATATCAACCTCATACCATGTGGCGCCACTGCCAAACCATCAGTGACTTGCGAGGTTTCTTATACTTCTGAAAATATTTCAGCTGCAGTGAGGGAAAGATGTTTTTGCAGTAATCAACAACATCCAAAAATTAAATGCCCTACCCATGATGTAGTCTGTAGAAGCTGCAGCAAGAGAGGACATTTTCAACTAGTCTCCTGATCAAATCATTCTCCTAAGGTCACTTCTGCTTGTGAATCATCAATCGCATCCGTTGTATCCGCTGATTGTCTGTCAAAAGCCATAATTAAACTTTCAGTGGAATATATATATCATTGATCATCATCAGTACAACTGGCCAACACAAACTTCTTGCAGGAAGATATCAATGGCATCCACAGCCTTATCAACCAGTACATTAGGTCACTGCTATGCAACATTAGGATATAAAGAGTTTACCTACCCACGTTTCAAACTTTCAGTCTTTTCTCAAACATCTTACTTGGCCACAACTTACTCAGACTACACTCAAAGGTAGAAATACCCTTTGGGGAAGGTGGGGGGGGGGGTCATAAAGATCCCTTCTCTGTATGTGCTGCAATGGCATTCAGTCTTGTTTCTCCATCACTATTCGAACATTTATCGCCTGGTTGCAAGCCTATTACAAAAAATCCAGAAGACACTCACTGATCCATCAGCAGTTTATACAATCTGAAATTCATTACCTTCTAAAAGACGGTGTTATTAAACCCTCTCACTCCCTGGAGAGCACAGGTTCTAGTAAGCACTAACAATAGATACAAGAAGCGTCTTATCATTGACTATAGTCAAACCATCAACCGGTTGACGTACCTTGATGCTTATCCTTTCCCAAGAATTGATGAACTAGTCCAAAAAATATGCTCAATGCTGCCATATTCCATTTAGTGTAACAAACTGTATCAGGTTTCCAACGATCGATAGACAATCTAATAAAACACAAGAAGGTTGCTGACACTTTTGTGTCTGTTGACAACATCACTATATGCAGTAATGATTGAACATGAAAACCTTAATTTTTCTTGGAAGTTGCCAGGAAGTACAGCATAAGTTTCAATGAAAATGAGCATTATGTGAGCTGAGTCACCCTGAGTATGAAGTGTCATTTAGAGTTGTAAAACCAGATCCTGAACACTTCCTTGCTTTGAGATATCTACCTCCACCACAAGGTGCTAAATCACAACAGCGGGTCGTCGGACTGTTTGCATATTATGCTCAATGGATTCCTCGTTTCTCAGATAAAATTCAACGGCTAACAGAACCAAGTCTCCCTTCTACTTGAATTCTGCTTAGCGGATTTCACCAACCTCTTGAGCATGCTGCACTTATGACAATTGATCTCAACATATTCCTTACCGTAGAAACCGACACTTTGGACATGGCCCTGGCTGCCAATCTCAATCGAAAAAGTATGTGCCATCATTGAAGCAGTGTGTAAATGGTGTCAATATCTTATCAGTTCCGCCTTTACACTCATTACAGACCAATACTCGGTAGCTTTATGCAGCCACAGATACACTCGAGCAGTTTGCTCGACTAATTTAACTAATCTACGAGACCTACATGTTTTATTGTGTCATCCAGGCATCACATGAATGTCATTTTGTAATTCTGTGTAATCGAGGATGTTCAACAAACTATTAAGAACTGTTCCATCTTTGCAGAAGTAAAACCACGATTTTTTCATCCAACTAATTTTAAGCTTGTCAAAGCGACACAACCATTTGAATGCTTAAGTGTTGATTTTTAAAAGGTCCACTGCCATCTAATAGTCAAAACAAATATCTATTAACATCTGATATCTCTTCCTAGTTGGCTTTTGAATCCAGGTTCAGTCTTGATGAAACTAACATACGGTCATCTAAGTATGAACCCTTTGTTAACAAAGTTGAATTGCTAGAATGCAACCCTCAATACACCCATGTTAGACTTCCAACTGGAAGGGAGAAAACAGTGTCGTTGTGTCAACTTGTCCCAAAAGCACAAAATGTAGCACAGATTTATCTCAGCGGAAACTCATCTCTACAACCTTATTTGAATAGGGTGTATTCTAAGAACCTTGTGAAACCTCACAGGCTGATACAATGCTTGATAAGAATCTATCTGAAGTCATCCTTAGACAACAACGTATCCATTCTTATCTAGGAAACAGATGCTTGAACTTGAACCTTTGTATGTTATTTCATAACCCCTCCCTGAACATTTTCCACTCGGGGTGAATGTCATATTAGCATCGTAACTGTAAAATCTTAGCAATTTTTCATTCTTTTATTTCAGCATGCATACCTGTGATTCTAAATAAATAAAACCTTATTAACTGGTAACCATTAGTCGTCCGGGTTCTGAATTATTAGTATTTCATATGCACCACTTTGCACCAGAAAACTGCCGAACTGTCAAAATAGTCACATTCTCAATTACATTATAACTGACAAGATCTTCAAGATAAATGCACTGCGAGAATAATGCAAGGTGCAGAATGTGACTCAGACCACAAGCATTTCCATAGTAAACTGAAGCTCCATATCATTTCATGGTTGCTTTGTTGTTTTATTTTATGGCATATCAACCCCTTTTAGGTTATTTTATGCCAAATCCAGTTATTTTGGAAATAGTATTCATGTTGCATTCAGTTACTTTGTAGAAGGTTTTTATTCTTCAAGATCTTTGTATCTTCAATTGCTAGTTTGTAGTGTTCAGTTTGGTTGTTTTATAGTGGATTTTACTGTTTTTGTTCCCTGTCCTGCAGAACATGAAGGAGTTTTGAAATGGGAGAGAGAAAAGGGTTACAGTATTAATGTTTGGTACATTTTAAGTTAAGAAACTAGTCAGCAAGTGGGGGAGATAGAAAGAGAAAGGGGGAAAGGAAAAAAAGGTGGGTGCTTGTTTTCGTTTTCGCAGAACATAATTAAATTTTGCAAAAGAAAGAAAAACAAAAAGCATCAATGTTAGGTGCATTTCGTCTCAGGAAGCCAATATCTTCAGACAGCCTGATCTGGTAGCACCAGATATCATTTCATTCTTGAAGGGTAAAAGTACCCAAGTGGAATGTTGTATTTAAATTGCAGGATTCTTAGTGTACAGGAGAATTTTCATAGGGTGATTGAGAGTGTGCAATTTAATAGCAAATAAAATGAATTCGAGACTGAAGTCCTGGGGCTAGCATTGTGGTTATTTGTCTCAGAAGTGAGACCATTATGACTGGTTATAGTCAAAATTATCTGCTCTTGACTTCTGGTTTCTGTTCTATAAAGGGGATAATGGCAAGAAGCAATATACATGTGAAGAATAGCTTTGTCTGCTTCATTATGTCTAATTCCTCCAAATGAACAGCAGAAACCAAAAGTCAAAAACCAGATAAACAAGCCTCAGAGCAAGAAATATCAACGCTATATTGGTATTCCTGATAATAAATATTTATAACCAGCTTTCGAGAGCGTTAAATCATCATACTAGTGTAATATACAAATTTAATAACCAGTAGATCTCTATTGAGAGAACTCTGAAGAAATGCCAAAATGTACACATCAGGCTCCTAGACAAATTTCAAACATTCCTTAGAAGGATCATAAACACTAATTAGTACCTAATTAGAATGGAAGATTAGAGTTCCCTAAACAAATGTTTAGGAGTAACTAGATGATAAACATCCATGATACAAGCCAAGATGATGTTTTGTTATAAAATAATTTGGAGAAGTGAAATAGGATAGTTTGAAGCGATCAGCACATCTATTATGTTGTGGTAGCTTTGAGTCAAGGTAAATAGAGTAGTCCACCTTGAGGTGTGCCCTGTGGAAATGGTATGTGTCAAACATCTCAGACACCTTTCAGCCTGATCATTTGTGGTGCCTGTGGAAGAACCAGTCTGTCAAGGGTTGGGCAACTGCCATTTGAGATCTCATGGTTAACAATCGATTAGATAATGGATACATGTGGGAAGAAAAGATATGTGTGGACAGAAGACAATCTTGTGTCATATCTGCAAAAAGATTTGCAAAAGTAAAATTGAGCTACCGAGCGATTGGCATGCCCACAATTGGGCAGCATAACCATGTAGGAATGGCTTTCTTTTGTAAAATCATAAACATCATTTGCGTGCAAGATCTACAGACAGCTATTTTATCATAACACAGCTCCTCAGTGTTTAATTAAATTAATTAAAATCAAGAAAGAAAGAAACTTCAAATTTAGAGGCATCTGCCCAATGTTTTGTAACTGAAAAATTATGATGGAGGACATAATAAATTACTGGGAACAAAAAAAAAAAAAAAAAAGTGAAGCATGCATGGTCCCCCGTGAGTGCACAGTGAACAAGGCATAAAAAAAAAAAAAAATGACTAAGTTCAGCATTTGCTCCCCCCCCCCTATTTAGCATCAAAAGTTCCCAGGGGATGTAAAATCCTGGTGAAAATGAACAAACGCTGCAGTTTTAAGCCTCAACATGTGTAAATTTGAGTTCTGCACCATGCAAAAAAAAAAAAAAAAAAAAAATGACTAAGTCCATCATTCATCCAGCCGTTTTTAGCAATAATTGTTGTCAAAAAGACTAACAGATTTTGGAAAAAGTGATAGTTTCAAAAGTTTTCTTTAAAATCGATTTTTACTTAAAATATAACACTGAGGAGATTAAGGAGATTATATATATATATATATATATATATATATATATATATATATATAATAAACGATGCTTGTGAAGTATGATGAAATTTTAAACAAATGCATTTCAGATAAAAACACCATATACTTACATACCATGTCTAAATTAGTATAAATTCCAAAAATTATGAAAAATGATCTAGTAGAAAGACGATTACAAGTAAAAATAGTATTTACTGAATTGCCAAATTTTATCCCAGGTTTTAATGGGGAAGAGTTGTGCAACCAATTCTGTACAACAAATTGACTTTTCTTAATTGCTTTCCTTGAAATCTGCCAATTGAAAAAATAGAAAATGTCACACCACTAAGGTCTATGGTTTTTGTGAAAAATAGATCTAACACATCTGAATTTTTCATAAGTTTTAGAATTTATACGAATTTCAACACAACATAAATATGTGAGTATTTTTACCTAAAATGCATTTGTTAAAAATTCTATTATACTGCACAAGCACCAAATAAACTAATATATTAATATATATAACGCTAATAAAGAGAAAATATAATTTACCCGGATATGTGTAAGCAATCGTAATAACTTGTGTGTGGGTGTGTGTTATTTTAGGAACAAAGAATTTCACCAAGCTTAAATGTCGATGTACTAAGATCTAATTAACATTAAAGAAATATGTATAACAAAACACATTAATAACCAAAGAATTAAAAACTTTAACTATTAAAGAAATTTAATATTAATTTAATTAGAGGCAAGATTAGATTAATATGTAGCACTAAAATAAATATTAACAGTTCAAGTTAAACGCAAACAGTAGAGAGAGAGAGAGAGAGAGAGAGAGAGAGAGAGAGAGAGAGAGAGAGAGAGAGAGAGAGAAGTTGCTTTATCATGTTTGGATTAGTAATACTAAACAGATGGCTATGAACCACAAAAAAAAACTTTTTAGCAATACAAAATTCGTATATGCAAACAAGTACAAATATAATGACAAAGCTAACAAAAAAAAAAAGTGGAGAAAAATATCACTGCAAAATGTTTTTAAAAATATATATCAAAACACTGAAATTGATCACAATTATTGAATGTTGAATAAATTGTATTGCTTTATATAATCATGTGATTAGATTTAATCAAATCTTTATAATGTTGCTTGCAAAAGCTGTTTATAAGGGTTGCCCTAGGCAACGCCAGCAAGGTTTCATTTTTCTAGCTGAGGCTGCAACCAATGGGCGTGTTTAAGAGGATGATTCATCCTGCAAGCTGTGTAGGAGAGAATGTCGAAGGATACTAAAAACAAATCATTCTGGTGATGATTGTTGCAGTCAGCATCACAACAGTCACTTTCCTTTAACGGCATTTGAAATTTATTTAAAGTACTGAAAGTGGGGAGGGGAAAATGTTGATTCTATTTTTTGCTTAGAAAAAATTGTTAAGAAAAAAACATCCCTTAATAGAATGTTAAGGTCTGTTTTATCTTTAATGTTTTTTTTTTTCACCGTAAAAACACTTCAGACAGAAAAAAAAAAATAATCAATAAGCTTTATATATGGTGAAAATAGATGATCTCAGAAGGAATATAATCATGTTTATTCACACAAGTTAAGTGAAAGGTCTTTGTTCTGCTTTGTTTTTTGGACTTGGGGAGGGGGAGCAAAGGAAACGCCGTGTATCAAGGTTCTGAACGCTACTAGAGGATAAGAGTTAGCGAGTGTAAGATGGTCAGGGAGACAACACCGTAATGATCAGTAGTGGTGGAAATTGGGTAGAATTTGATTAAGAGGACGACCCAACAAGAACTTGTTTACATTTGACCTGAAATCTACCATGTTGTAGTCAGCTGGAAAGTATTCCCACGGTATAAAGTTCCACAGGTGGGCAGTTCAAGGAAACAGAATTTGTTCATAGAATTTGTTTTATATAATACTAGCAGGGTGACCCGATGTTGGTCGGATTGAACAAGGATCAACAAATGTTCCATACTTCCAATAATACGTTTGTTATCAAAATCGGTGAAATTGCTCATTTAGTAATCAAATCGATTGATTGTCTGCTTTAGTCAGAAACCCACTAGGAAGCTTACATGCCTTCCTGCAGTGATTTTGTTCACAATACATTGTAGTTTACATTGCACTGTAGAGAACCTACTGTCTATTTCACAAAATTACTTTTATATAATGACTTGAATTCAAATTTAAAAACTAGTCAAGCATAATGGTTTAATTGTGCTCTAAACAAACATTCATTTCAAACGTACCCCCTGTTTTATTAAAGAACTTGATTTTATACGCCATACCCTTCTGCTTGTACGGTAATAAAACTTCTCAAATGCACTTGTGGTATTAGGCTCTGAGTTTTAAAATCAGACTGTTCCTTAATCGAATTTTTTTTATTATTGATTCGATACAAAACCTATATAAGAACACTCCCAGACACAAAGTACATTAAAAAAAAAAGGAAAAAAAATGGCCCAGCCGTTTTGGGATCCCTAGAAAATTTACTCACTCACAGCCTTTATATGAAAGTAGAGATTAACTAAATATCCATTCTATGAACAGTGTTCAAACAAACAAAAAAATAAAAAAATAAAAAATACAAATTTATGTAAACATTAGATTATAAACTCAAATAGTGTTTAATTCAATTATTAAAAAATTGTTTTTTTTTTACTTATTTAAATAATTTAACAAAATTTAACTTGTTATTTACATGAATTCTAAAGTTTCTCTTAATTTATGACAGACAATTTGTATTAAGAATAGTGCTTTCCCAGATATAATTGAATAGTTGCTAATCATACTGAGCTCAAAATATGAAAACATTCGAGTCTTATCATAAACGGTTTAACGTTCATTTTTACATGCCGGCATGTGTTGGACAACTTTAAAAAAACTGAGTTCCAAACTAACCAATCTTTAGCCAAGTCCATCTTTATCACTTTCAGGTTTTCTTTTGGTCTTCCTGTGAGCTGTACCTGTTAGTTTAACTGTTCTACATCTAATCAAAATCTTTCATCCAGTCTTTCAATATAACCAAACTAACGCATTTTTCTGTTCTGTACATATTTCCCTATACTGTCCAGATTTAATCTTCCTCCGAGGTCATCAGAACTAAGCTTGTCTTTAAGATTCACATACCACATCCATCATATCATTCTCATACCATTTTTCTCCATACATATCCAACTTTCACTGGCCAGGTTTAGCTTCCTTGCATCACACTGTGTATACATGCCCGATAGATTCTTCCCTTGATCAACAGTGGTCACGATCTGTTGGTTAGTAATAGCAGAAGTTTCCTGAACTTACTCTATCCACTCTTAACTTTTACAATCATACTAGCAATTTCTCCAATGTTGTCACTTGAACCACTTCAATGACTACATCTAGATATAGTTTGCCCACATCTATCATAAAATCGATACAAAAAAATACCAAAATTTATTTCTATTTAATACATTTTTAAACGCAAAATTTAAGCTTGATTGTTTTCTTTTAAATTATATATATATATATATATATATATATATATTTATTAATCAAAGGAAAAAAAATTGTAAAATGAAAAAATTTAATGTTTGTTTTAAAAAGTTTAAGTAAAAAGAAAATCCAATATGTTTACTCATAAACAAGTTAGCCATTTTGAAAAGAAAAAAAAATGGATTACTTTGTGACCCATTGAAATTTGGAAGCATTTAAACTGTTGAATTGAAAGTCATTTAAACTTAAAAATTCATAGGAAATCATGTATTAAAAGATTGAATGAGGAAGCAATATATAACCAATAATTTAGAGATCAAAACATTACTTTTACAAAATTATCGTTTTATAACAATTTTATTTGATTAATAATTATAGGACAAAGCAATATCGTAATATTGAAAAGGTCGCCAAAGTAAACAGTACAAACATTTAGTAATGCCAAGATTAAAAATGTATCATGCAAATTAAAGTGTCACCCATTAAATATATTTCATCATTTTGTTTAGCATTTATCTTGCATGGCAAGGTCCCCACTCGATTTGTTTGAGTTTTACTATAATGGAAGAGTTAAAAATCTGTTATAGCTCCATACAAAGAAAACCAATGTAGTTTGCCATCAGTTACACAAAGGCCAATGCGGACTTATGTTACAATGGATAAAGTGCTCAGTATAATCTGTCTGAAGAGAGTCTTCTGGAGGTTGAAACTACAAATAATGCTATGAATAAAATTAAAAATTACTTGAAACTTCTGTCTGGTCATGACTGATGATAAAATAACAAGCTACTTGCATGGATTAAAGAAAGACTTCAGTTTGAAATTCTTTATAGATTCCTCAGAGTTTGACAAAGCACACTTAAAGGTCAGAGGCCAAACATTTTCAGAATAGTATCAGAACGAGAACAGTATCCAAATAATGCAACCAGAATCAAATATTTATTTTGTAAGAAAAAAGCTATCAATGATGAAGAAATGATAAAAAGATTGATTAAAAGTGTAACATAATCCCGGAGCAATTAATTTTAAAAATAATATATAGAAATTAGAAAACAATGGTGTACAGTGTGTGTGAATCATTGAGATTTTCGCATGAGACTTAGTAGTTTATAGAGGGATTATAATGTGTACAATGAAACATAATTGAGTCCGTGACAAATGGACTAAAAAGACAGATTTTCTTTTTTTCTATGAGATTAGAAATCAACAACGTCAATTTGTGAAATAGTAATTTGAACAACATAGAAAAGACTAAAGTGACAACCAATGATATGACTAGCATCAGCAAGAACAAAAAGGTCAGAGATGAGAAATTGAAAGTCGTCAATAGCTTCAAGTATCTTGAGACGGTTGTGATAGATCCAAGTTTGTAGTCCTTGCAATAATTCCACAGACAAATAAAAATATTTTTCCAAGCGTATTACCTGATACCAGTAGCAGACTAGGTCTAAAAATAAGTTTCCAGGAGACCAAAGGGGGGGGGGGGCGTGCCCAAAACTAAAATGCTATCATTTGATTTATCTTCATAACAAACAAATACAATTCTTTCATTGCTTAGCATGCACCGATTGTGTTCTGTTACCATATACCGATTAACTCCAGGTACCAAACCAAAGAATTTAATGGAAAAAAATTACAAGTACTGAAATGCTATAAGTAAAACATGATATAACTATACAAAATAAAAAAATAAAAAGGTGAATATTAAATAAACTTTTCAAAGGTTTCATTTATTTCGAACTAACAGAGTGGGGGTGTTGCCCAGTGTTAAATATGTTTAAATATTTTAATGCATGCTGATTTCGTATTTATTATTACAGAGCTAATTCTCTATTAAATTGTACCTAATACTGATTTCAAAAAATTAAAAATTTAAATGACTTAGGTGTCATCAGCTAGAATCAAAACAAAGATATTTAGCACTAGCTGCATTACCTACTGTTCAAGCCATCGACAGATAAGTTGGTTGGTTGTTTTACGGCATATCAACCCTTTTCCGGGTTATTTAATGCCGAATCCAAAGATTTTGAAGAAAAATTTTTTTAATAGAATATATTTGTTGTTTTCACGTTGGTTTCTATTTAACCCATAGTTGGGACCCTAACAGGTACTACCACTCCGGGTCAGAGTGGACCTGGGAGCAATGGTAATTAAAGGGTGGCTTCACATTCCCCAAAGCCCACAAGCTGGGGCCTCATCACTGGATATAGTTTAAGGTCATATCCAGGACTCCCATTGAGGGACTTTTACCCTCTGCAGGGGGGGGGGCAGTCGGCGTATTCTAATGCCCCACCGACAGATAAAGATTTAAAATTAAACCACTTCAATCTATGAATGAATGCGCAAAAGTAATAGAAATATGTCGACAAGTTGAAATAAATATTTTGTCTTTCAACTTGCTGACATATTTATGTACGCATTATTCATTCATCCAAAGATTTTATGCGTTATATACTATCCTTAGTGTATGATTATTATTTCCTGTTAATTTCAGTTATGTGACCAGTAGTTTAAAAGTTTATCGGTTAAATATTTTCACAAACTCACATTTGTTTTATTTATATCTATATTAGTAGGAAGACTGAATTGAATGAGATACTCGTCTTTTTTTCACCATGCTTGTAACATTACTTTTTTTCTTTTTTCTTTACTGTCCTTTCCCCTCCCTTTTATAGCCCCACCCTAATATAGTCAGAAGATAAAATTTTGGAAAACTAAAATTAGTGTCTTACCCATACGATTTTGGATCCATTAAAATCGGATATGCATACTTGAAGTTTTGAAATTTTACATATGTATAGACAGTTTCTCCCTATACATAAACACACAGACATTGGTATTTATATATTGATTTTTTTTTTCTTCTTCAATTTTCTTATTTGGTTCTATCTGGGTATGGAGCATCCTACCAGATGCCAGACATTCACACACACTCATATTCCAACCGACAAGTTTTTGAGATTCTAACTGTCCCTTTAAGTATAATTGTATCTTTCGCACTTGGTCCACCGAGTATATTTTCCAGATGGTTTTTTAAAAATTCTTTTCCATGAAGCCAGTTAATTACTCTGTGCGTGTGCGTGTGTGATAAGGTGAGAAATCAGTTAAAGAAAAACCGACTCCCACCTTTTTTTTTTTTTTTTTAAATGCTCAATCACTACCTCTGACTCAATTTGGTATGAAAAAAAAAAAAAAAAAAAAAGGTAATACATTTTCATATGAACAAATATTTAATTTACAATCAAGCTGTTTTTGTTTTTTTAATTAAAATAAAATTTTAGCAATTCTGAATGAATTTAAGACAATTATTAAAAATGTATATTTAATATTTATCAGTTTCTATATGGGCAAGAAAATGTTACTTACAGACAAAGCAGAGGTAAGAGATCCTGATCGTCACCAACCAACACATGACGGCCAATAAAAGTGGTACGAGAAACACTAGTAGGGTTAGTTAAGCTATAGAAATCATGTGAATGACAAAATAAATCAGATTAAGTCCTATTGTTTGGAGGTTCATATGAAAAAAAAAAAAAAGAAAAGAGATTGAAATAAGTGTTTAAAAACACAGTTTTATTAATATTTAAATCAAAATAGACAGCTGAAGACTAAAATTACTACTAACCTACAACGCTATCAACAATTAATCTTTACTTTCATTTTTGTTCATTCATATCCTCATAACGACCCATCTCCATTTTGTTGTTTCTCTTAATTCTTTTAGGAAAAGAAAAGGAGCGTCCGAAAAGTAATGCCTCCTATTTGTTATTCCATCAAAAGGGATTGCAAATTGCATTGTTATGGTGATTGAACTTATGCATTCATGACCTGAAAGTTTCATCTGTTGCAAATAGTGACGGTGTGAGATTCTAAGAAAGCAACCCGTCATGGACGTCATCAGAAGCAGAGGTATGTCATTGAATTCCTGGCAAAAGTATACAAAGAATGATAATTATTTAGAAAAATAAATTCTGGAGCACAAAAGGTTGCTCGTTTTAATGGTACAACTCCAGTCTTTGTAGCCCTTCAGAGTTAAAATAATAATAGGCTTTACTTTTGGAACGATCCTTAGTAACCTTTTTGGGGAAAAAATTGTTCAGAGAAAAAATAAATAAAAAAAACAAAAAAACATTTTGCACTAAAATCAGACATTTTTAATAGGGTTAGCCTGGTTGTTTTGATGAAATTTTTTTAACATTTTCTTTTTATCTGTGCCGTTTTCTTTTGTTTACCAATTTTGATTTTAAATAGGATTTTTAACATTAAATTTAATTGCAGCATCATTTAGCCATTCGATTATTAATGGAATCAATTTTTTTTTAAACTACAAAATCATTAAAAACTAAATTCCTTGACTAGTAAAGAATTCAGTGTGTAATTATCAACGGTTATTTTGAGGCAAGAAAACAACTCAATTTTGATATAAAGATGATTCAACTTAAAAAATACTGTTAATTTCTGTTAAGGGGCAAAGTAATATCTGTTCTGATACTACATTTCATCTTTTCTATCCTTGGGAAGTGAAGGAAAAATCTTTCTAATCCAAAGTTGTGGCGTTTTTACTTTTTTTTTTTTTTTTAGATCTGCATTTCCTCACACTACAAACTTGTGTCTAACTGCCCTTGTGGGGAGGCATGTAAATATGTAACATTCCCTCGCCCTCATTTAGATCATTATCAATTAAGTATAATTTTCCGATAAAATCCACTTTTTTAACTGATGAGTATGTGAAATGACATCTATGGAGTTGATATTTCTCTTAAGAACCTAGTCATCATCCTCTAAATTCATTGTTATTAAATTTCTTATAAAACAATCTTTGTAGTAAGTTTCTCAGATTTACTTTAATCATTTGAGAATCTAGAGCAGGTGCTAACGACCCAGGTCAGCCCTTACCAAGTGCTTGAGAAAAATCTCAAAAAAAAAAAAAAAAAAAAAAAAAAAAAAATTAGTGCCATTTCTAAAAAACAGGCAAAAGTTTGAACATTTGAAAGGGTTTATAAGTTAGAAGTATAAAAAAAATTTTAACGAAAAACCCAAGGTGACCAATGAAAAACAATTCATTTCCTGATTGCTCTGTCGTCCCCACATAATCAAACTATACAAAGGCATTAATTTGACATGTCTAAAAGAAACATTAGTTAGCCATGTCTGGAAGTGCAAGGCTCTATAAACGAATTGGTTCCTTCTTTCGAACACATCCCATATTGTACCTCTCTACAAATATAAATTTCATAAATCCATCCGACAAATTTACTCTTTCCCCTCACCATTTGTGACCTCAGTAGCTGTGCTCAGTCTGTTTAATAATATCACATCTTTCAGACTTAGGACTGCCGTCTCTACAGAAATGAAGCAAGGAGGACAAAAACATGTCCATCAGATTCTAATATTTATTTTGCAATCCTAGCCATGTCTAGCAATAGATATGGGATTGATAGAGGTTACAATATTATAGACAGAAAAAGAATTGGAACAGTTGTCCCAGTATCAAATATAATTGCAAAATTTGGTGAAAATATAGAGAAAAATCATTTTTTAGCCATCATGTATGGTAATTGTACACACAATACTCGATATAATCTCTGAAAAAAAATAAAAAACGAATAAAAACAAGAGACAGATAAAATTAGATTTGTTTATAATTAACTTAAATATAACCGAGTTCAGTCAATTTCATGATTCATGACAATAGTTTCTAGGAGAGTAGAAAGTGGATCTTGGATTTATTTTCGACAGCCTCATAACTCTTGCTTCCTTTAATTTTGTCCTCACATTCCATTAGCGATATTTCTGAGAAAGGGGGGAAAATTGCTCTTTTTCAGGTTGAAATCCATTCATCTAACACTTATTGTTGGCTAGTTTTTGTACTTTGAAGTAATGTTTTTCTTTTAGCTTATATCAGGTGGCTTCATGCCTTGTCTGAATAGATTTCCATAAAAAAAAAAAAAAAAAATGAACAGATCAAATTTGCAAATACTTATATTTTACAAACCAATGTAAAGCTATTCTCCATGTTGGTTATATTGTTTGTAATGAAGGCAGCTTATTCCCACCAACCCACCGATCTAAAACGACATAGGATCGCCTATGCTTGGCATTAACATGTCAGCCAAATCATGCAATCAACATTAATGAGCTAAATATAAACGGTGTATTTGGCCATTTTCAGTATCAAGTTCAGCGACTAGCTTGCCACTTGAATGTCTGATTGAAGGTCACTGTCCAATTGAAAGGTTGGACCTATAGTCCTGTACGAACAGAGCATAGACAATATCCTAATCCACAGGTATATTTCCTTTTAAAAACTAAAAGTTAAAGTTTATTAACAAAAATTTTTTAACTTATCTTTACAAGTTATTTGTTGCCCAATTTCATTGATCATTACAACTTTCTATACAAAGTCTGTGCAAATATTTGAGCAGCAAGCAACTTAGGCCAATTCGTGATTTCAGAAAAATATGCATTCTTTTTGTTTGCTTCCATGATTTTTAATCTTCAGTACGTTTTTTCAAGAAAAATTGTTAACAGTACAAAATATAAATTTAGAGTGGGGATCAGTATCACAAATGAATTTTACCTTCAAATAATCATCCATTTCAGGGCCATCAGGTGGTAACGATTATACATTTATGGACCAGAAACTTATGCTCCCTAAAAAAGCGAAAACTGCACACAATTTTAGTAGAACAGGGCAGTTAAAAGTTTTAATAGAAAAAAAAAATATATGTAATTATTTTATTTATGCTTTGATATATTGTCAGTGTAAAAAAAGCAGGCAAAATTGATCAAGAAACTAAGACAACGAACGGCCAAGATGAATTTAAAAAAAAAAAAAAAAACTTGTCTATTTGGTCCAGAATTGGGTGATAGTTTTCAATTTTATTTATATGAAAATTGATATGATGAACGTATATTTTTGAGATGAGGATTTATAATTACTTTTTGTATTATTTGGACTATTATTCTCATCTTGGCTGTCCCCCCCCCCCCAACGTTTCAGCCGATGTAACCTCCGGCCATCTTCAGGTGCATTCACACTGGATTTTATTGGTAAATAGTGAAAAAATATTTGATTTATTTGCTTTTCCAACGAACACAGTCATTAGAAATTTAAAATGCAAGCCAAGTCTTTTTTATTTTTTTTATTTTGTTATTAACAAATTTGGCTTCATTCCGCTTTTTTGATATGAAGATTTATAATTATTAATTAAACAGATTTTCATTATTCACCAATAACTGAATGCACCTGAAGATGGCTGAAGGTTACATCGGCCAAAACGTTGTGGAAAAAAAAAAACAAGATGAGAATAATAGTCCAAATAATACAAAAAAAATAAATAAAAATAAATAAATAAGTCTAAATTGTTTTTGTTTTTTTACTTTCTCAGTTTATTTGCATGTAACAGACTTAAAAAAAAAATCTCATATATACCTTTATTCCTATTCTATCCAGATAACGCCTGTGCACAAGTCCTATTGGTTTAACATAACATTTTACGGACAAGAGATTTATACAACACATTCAAATAAATTACTTTTAGTTATATTTTGTTTGTCTGACAAATCACTAGAATTTATTGCTTTGAACAAGGAAAATTATAAAACAATTGGATTTTAATAAGAAAGAAATTAATAAACATTTAGTCAAATTTTACATTAATCATTCTGAACAATTACATTTTTTTCAATAAAGGTCAAATTATCTTAAAATTATATTTTGAGTGACTATGTGGCTAAATTTCTATTTATTCAAATAGTTTAAGGTAAAGTTGTCTAGATTATATTTCAGAAAATATAACTTATTTATTCACTGTACAAGCTGCCATGAGAAATCAAGGCGCAATGACATCTCAACTGATGCAGTCATGTCACAAATTGTCAACCATTTTCTTATGAGTTTGTTTAAGTTGAGGATAGGGCATTCTACCAGATGCCAAACATTCATCCATTATCTTATATATTCCAACAGATATCTTTAAGATTCTGAACATCTCTTTAAGTGCAATTGTTTGAATCTCTCTTGCACTTGGTTCACCCGATATATTTGCCAGATAGTTTGTTTTTTTTAATTATTTTTGATGAGTTCAGTAGCTCCTATAATTACTGGAATGATACAGATCTTCCTAAGATTCCAGTTTTCCCCTTAGGTCATACACAAGACCATGGCACATCATCTTTTCCCTCTTAGCACTGTTTAACCCAGCATTATTGCAGACACTAACTTCTACCAAAGTTGCTTCTTTCCCCCCCCTCCCTGTCCTATATAGGATCCTATAGCTTCACTTTCTAGGCACACAGAGCTTTAGAAACTGCACAGTCATAGTGGATGGTATAGGGCCTATTTCCAAGAGTTATTTCTGGTGTATGTTCCCAGGATTTGCTGCTGCATTCAATATTCAACTTTTTTACAGATCGTTCGGTAGAGATATTTACACACCGTTGTGTTGCGTTGTATAGTAGCCGTCCCCAGCAAAACCTTACAGCTGGATGTCAGGTGGCTCACACGACTTGTGTGGCAGAACATGCACTTGTCATTGCTGAAACCACTCGTCTTTTTAAAAGCATTGTTTATCAAGCCTTGATCTTGAACAGCCATTATAATCCTCTCCCGACTATAGTGGAGCATGCTCTAAAGTGTGTCCCACATGGATATGGATGGCATATTAATGACAACCTGATCCTAGCGGGTGGCACAAGCAAAATGGCAATAAACAGGAGAAACTGGAAGTCATTCTCAAAACACCCAACTCCAGCTGAAAAGATCTAATAAAAATAATAAACTAGGTATTTTTTTTTTATATAAAAATAAGATGTACTTGTACAACAATGACTTTTATTAGTATGTTACAAAGATAGGTTAGCTTGGAAGTCAATTTCTAAAAACTATCCAACACATACTAGCATGTAAAATTGATATTACATCGAATATGTTAACATCAATTTAAGTCTGTTAGAAAATAAAAACGCACTGAAATTATATTTTCTAAAGATAAGATGTATTATTAACTGCTACACATTAACAACTGAAGTGGAGACTACGTGAATTAAAATATAATTTTATCTTTTAGATCAGAATTGAGGAAATTTATTTTTGTAAAAAACACTTGACAAAAATTGATTGACCCACCCACACCGTTGCTTACAGATTTCAGTACATTAACATCTTCATGAAAAGATATTTTAAAAGATAAAACACTTTATTTTTCTCAATGAGGCTAGAACATTAACATAATTATACAATAATAAACAATCAGATTTTATCACTTGACTTATTTACAACAGCTGAAAAATATAAACATTTTAGAATTACGATCTATATACAGCCAGTTAAATAGGTCGTATAGGTGATCTTCAGACAGCAAAGTTGTACATGTATTGCAGCATCACAAATAATTGATCTCAGAGCCAAACTAACCATAGATTTGTAATTAACACCATTGGTCTGATGTCCTTATTGATGTCAGAAGTTTTAACCTTTTTAAAAAGTTATTCAAATTTAAAAGTATTAAAAATAGATGAAAATATTTAATGGGTGTTTTTAACTTCTAATCTTTGCTATAAAATTCGAGAAAGGTTGAGAAACCCGGCATCAGCAGTTAGTACTTTAAATAAAAGTACATTACCGGGCAACACCTGATAGATATAGCTAATAGATAATATAAACAAAGTGAAAAGGTAAGTATGTGCTAAGTTTCCTTAGTTTGATACAAGGCTTAAGTAGAAGTATGCACTAAACTCACTAGTTTAGTTATCTACCTGTTTTCAAGGAGGTTAGACACAAAGATAAGGAGTTTGATGAAAGTGTTTCTATGGAACAAATTGGATCCAAACCTGGTAAACATGATGCCTTTGGTCCATGTCGTTAATCACTTAGTCACAGCCAATTTATGACACGAGTAATGTTCTTTAATTTTAATGAACTATCAAATTAAAATTTAATTACAATGGAACATTACTTACACCACACCCTATATACTATTTATATTATTAATTGAATAATTACAACAAGTTATCTTAAAATAAATAAAATAAAAATAATTTCAGAAATTAAAATATTTAATTTGTTTACAGTAAGAAATACTTTTTTCAGGAGTTATTAAGACAAAGCTAAAATAAATTTGCTCTCATTACAAAAATGTGTACTAAGTTTAAGGAAGCGAGAAAAAATACTTCACTGTTGTTTTTCTTCATTTTGCAAGATTTGAAATAATCTAATTCTAATGTTTCAAAAATAAATGCAGTATTTGGAACACTGGTTCTGGATGAAATTACAAACATCCCTATTCAGCGGATATTCTTATGGAAAAGGCTAAATTATGAATCGGCAATCAGAAAAAAATTTTGCATAGCAAAAAAATTAGATAAATGTTATTTTTTTTATTAAGTAAAAAGATTTTTTTTTTTTTTTTTTACACAGTGATCACCATTTATCAAGGCCCGGAAGCCACTCAGGGATAAGGGTTATTGCAATTACATTACGTTAGTGTGGAGATTTGATGAAGTGTTTACTTAAGGGGGCGGTTCATTAGGAATTTGTTAACATTGGACTTGAAGACATCCAAGTTGTAGTCAGGTGGGAAGCAGGCAGACGGAACAGAGTTCCACAGGCGTGCAGTTCTAAGAAAGAAGCTTTGTTCATGGAATCCGCGTTTTGATTTAGGCACAGATATAGAGTGGGGAAAATTTTTCACAGTGGATTCAGCTAGACGGGTGTTTTTCGTGAAAGATTGGCGAGGGGGGACCAGAGATTGGAGTTCAGACGAGCACCTGCCATGGAAATAACGATAAAACAAGGATAGGCTCGCAACGTCTCTTCTGTGGGAGAGAGGTTGCAGGGTAGAGAAAAGGGCATCCCCCACTAAGCCACAAAGTCTATTTTGTACTCTAATAATCTTTCAATGGGGGCTTCAGGTGTGCTCTGGGGGTTTGCTTATCTTTATTATTGGCCTCATTATCTAAAGTCACAGAAATAGTGAAAAATCAATTTTAATAATAAAAACAACCACCTTATTGGACATGCAATTTATTCTTAAATTCTGTCAAACATTCAATTTTAAAAGTTGTTAATTTGAAAAGCACTGCTATTTGAGAAAACTACTTGAGACTACTACTAATCTAGCAAGATACCTAATCAAACTTGATATTTGCATATTAGTTTTCAAAAAGGACATCGTATTAACTATTTGTCATTGTTCAATAAATTTTTTACATAAACTTATTAGCAAACAGATAAATTACGATTAAATGAAAATTACAGATTATAAACCGAAAGGGGAGGGGGTGTCGAAAAGTTGGTGCAAACCTCTTTTAATCAAAAAAAATTATTTGAATTTGAAAACTTGTATTCTTTATAACGTAGCATTTAAGTGATGTTGAAATTTTCATTAAAACTGAACAATTCTCAGATTTTTGTACACTAATTTGTTTAGAGAAGTGCGGATATTTTTCCTAAGCACCAGAACCGACCGCATTCTATTTCAGAAGAAATTATGAGCTTTTCAATTTTCTTTTAGAAAGAAAATATCTTTTCATATTCGTAATCCTAGCAGATAAGCTTTTTACAATATTTGTGGTACTAGCTTTCTGCAGCATCAATGATTAGGTCATTCAAATACACATTGAGATTAATGTGGAGATAATACAGCAGGTAGTGTACCCAACAGAATTTGTGTGTGTGTGCATGTATAAAGTTAAATTCTGTAAATCAAAATATATATACACATATATTTAAGTTAATTTATTGTTTGAAACAAGGAACATATAGAGAAAAATTATGTTTATTTCCTTAATCCATGGATTTTCAATAATGGCTCAGAGGAAATGAAATGCAATTAGCAAAATTTTCAGCTATGAATAAACAAGTTTTTTGGGTTTTTTTAATTACATTTTCATCCCAAACAAGGCACATTGCCAATTTGGTGTAGGGGACTACTGTCAGGGGCAACTGGGGTACTATGTAGGGATTTGGGCAGCAAGATGTCTGTTCACGTTACACTTAAACTTCTGCACATCAGTACAGTTGGGGAAGCAGGGACCTGGAATGGAATTCCAAAGTCTAGCGGTTCTGGGGAAGAAACTAATAGAGTAGAAAGATCTTTTACATTTAGAGATCTCTACTGTGTGGGGGTGGGATTTAGCTGCCTGTTGGGTTTGGCGAGGATGTTTACGTCATGGGGGCACAAATGCTTGCAGTTCGTCAGAGCATTCGCCATTAAAATACTTGTAGAAAAGGCAGAGGGATGCAACATTGTGTCGATGGGACAGAGGCTGAAGCTTAGATGCCAGTTCAGGGCCTATCAGATTGGCGACTCTCCTTTGAACCTTGTCTAGGAGCGAGAGACTAGTAGCAGATGCACCAGCCCAAATATGACAGCAATACTCCATACATGGGCGAATGGTGGCCTTATAGAGGTATAGGGCACTTTTGGGTGTTAGCCGTTTTCTAGCACAGTAGAGAGAGCCTACCTTCTTCACAGTGGCGCTGTCAATGTAATTGTTCCAACTCATGTTTCCTGTGAACGTTAGGCCAAGGAGTTTGAAAGATGTACTTTCAGATAAAGAGTCGTTGGCTATTGCTATTGGTGGTAGAGAAGGTTTCTTGTAATTATTGAAGGAAACCAGTTTAGTCTTGGCGGCATTGAACATGACCATCCATTTTTGTCCCCATTCCACTACAGATTGGAGGTCATGTACTAGTGTTTCCGCCATTTTCCTAGATTTGTTTTCCTGTCGTGCCTGTTATAAAGTGTGGTGTCATCAGCATATATACCCATCTCTGAGGCAATTTTGTCGGGAAGGTCATTTATGAATATTAGGAACAATAGAGGTCCAAGGATAGACTCTTTGGGCACTCCCGCATTTATATCATTGTTTAGATGTACGACCATCAAGGACAACTTGGATTTATCTCTTATCTAAGAAGGATTTAAGGGTTTGTATTACTGTACACATAGATTCGAAAAAGTTGTCAAAAAAACAATATATAACAAATAAATGCTATCAAAGGCAGGATAAGTTACTTTTCTACCAAACTGGATACATTGTTTTTGTTTTTATTCAATGTAACATGTTTATTCAGCTCAAAAAACATGCAGTGTTTACCGATATATTGGAAAATTCAAAATGGCGCCCGACACTCTTTAACATGCTAAGTTTGAGAAAAGGTGTTATAAATAATAAACTAGACAAAATACTATTAAAAAAACACCGAATATATGTCAACTTATGTCACGGTAACATATAATGAGCGAATTTCTAACAGTATTTTGTCTAGTTTATTATTTATAACATCTTTTCCTGAACTTACCGTGTTAAAGAGAGTGTCGGGCGCCATTTTGAATTTTCCAATACATCGGTAAACACTGTATGCTTTTCAAGCTGAATAAACATGTTACATTGAATAAAAACACGAAAAATATATCCAGTTAGGTAGAAAAGTAACTTATCTTGCCTTTGATAACATTTATTTGTTATATATTTGTTTTTTTTTTGACAACTTTTTCGAATCTATGTGTACAGTAATACAAACCCGGATTTAATTATGTTAAGTATTCTACTAGTGATACCGTATGATCTAATTTTCCTGAGAAGACCCTCATGCCATATCCTGTCAAAAGCCTTAGATATATCTAGAGCTACTGCTCTGCCCTCCTCCGCTTTGTCCAGTGAATGGTATATACATACAGAGATTACAGTTAGGATGTCTGCTATGGAACGGGCTTGTCTAAATCCATATTGTTGGTCAGTCAGAAGTTTAGCATCTGTAAGGTGATGGACTAGAGCATGGTTAATTAAGGTCTCAAATTGAAAATGTTATTTGAATAGTGAATAAAAGTCCTAGAAAAAAAGGATTTCATACAACCTGGGCAGTCCATTATCAGGATGAGTTCAATATTTTCCAGGATATTACTGCCAGGTCGGAGGAGTGGTGATCCCAGGGAAAAATCAGTAATCCGATATATCAAGACTGTTTGGTTGTCCCATACCGTTATTTCGAAGGGCATATGAAATGGTCGTCCTCATCGGCGATATAAAGATCCGTTAATAGAAGAAATCCAAAATCCTTGCGGGTGCAGAGATAGTGCATCAAATATTGAATCAATGTTCAATTCCATTGTATATATTCCCGTCGATAATGAAATACTTACATGGGTGTGTAAATTTCCAAACCCTTATACGTTAAGTTATATATGCAGATTTTGAAAGTGAGAATCCTCAAATTCATTAGGCCTTGGCTTGGTAAATATTTGGAAGAATTCTTTCTCCAGTCCGATGTCCACAAGTATGGGATTCTAATATGGGCCGAATTTCTGATTTTTAGAGGCTCGTTTTACTTGAGACTTATAAGTATTTTTTTGGTAGCGATAGTAGCAACATTTGTATTCAAATTCACAAGTGATAGTTTTGCTTCCTTGCACCCAAATGCCTGTATTAAATCGCTTTTTTTTTTGACAGGACACACATTTATATATATATATATATATAAAAAAAAAAAAAAATAAATAAAATAAAAAAAAAAATCAAGCATAAGAACACAGAACAATAGAAAACTAATATCTTAAAACCTCTCCTCCTCTATCCTCTCCCAATCTTTTTGGATAATAAGGGAGGGGGGGAATAGTTCAATAACATTTAAAAAAATAAATAAAAATGAAAAATAAATTTATCTTGTTAATAAAATGATTCATCTTTGATTTGAAATCTTACAAATACAGGACACAACCAGCATAAATGAATGCTGAAATTGGTTGATCTTTTGTTAGGCATAGGAAATGTTAGACTTCTTTGAGGTTGATGTGTTCCCTAGACCCTGAAAGAGGTTATCTGTTGGCAAGTCATATACATCATAATAGTGTTGACATACCAGTTATTGGAAGTTAAGAAACATTGAGTCTGGCCACTATCAGATAAGTGATCATTTGGAAATACTAAGTGTTGTATGTGGAGGATGGCAAAAATTACTCTGCTGAAGTCTTGTACTTTTAATGCATCTAAAACCAAGCTTCTCTCTTTACATCATCAACATTCTAATCCACATTTGGCATCAATTGAAATGAATGGCTCTCGTCTTCAGGAGGCCTCAAGTTTTGACAAGCTTCTGGGCTTGACCATTACTCCTGATCTTAAATGGAACACGTACATCAAATCTGTTGCCAAGGCCGCTGGAAAAATGGTGGGATCTTTCTATCGATCCGGTAAATATCTCACTGCTGATGCTATTCTCTATCTATATAAGAGCCAGGTACGTCCAAGGATGGAATACTGTTGCCACATCTGGGCAGGTGCTGCTAGAAAGGACTTGGCCTGCCTTGAAAGAGTTCAAAATAGACTTCGTAGCCTCGTAGGAGATGTTCTTTTCTCCTCCTTGCAACCTCTATCTCACAGAAGAGATGTTGCGAGTTTGTCTCTGATGTATCGTTATTTTCATGGAAAGTGTTCGACTGAGCTTCAATCTATGGTTCCCCCCTCGCCAAACTTTCACAAGAAACACTCGTCTAGCTGTAAACACTATCAATAATTCCCCCCACTCTTTATCTGTGCCTAAACCTAAACGTAGATTCCATGAACAAAGCTTCTTTCTTAGAACTGCACGCCTGTGGAATTGTCTTCCGTTTTCCTGCTTTCCGGCTGACTACAATATGGTTGTGTTCAAGTCTAAAGTAAATAAGTTCTTGATGAGCCGTTCCATATAAGTTATCAAATTTACCAAATTTTCATTACTAATGATTACTATATTGTCCAATTTCTACTGTACACTCTTTAACCCTTATCCTTGAGTGGCCTCTGGGCCTTGATAATGTGGTGATGCCTATGTAAAAAAAAAAAAAAAAAAAAAAAAAAAAGAAGGCCTTTAGCAAGCACTTCAGCATAACCTGCTAATCTACACATCTGACACAAGGAAAAACTGTCCTCTCGGCGCAAGTTTTGTTTTCAATTATGTGGTGTAGCTATCCAGAGAGAATATGCTATTTCCACTTTTTTTTTTAAGTCACCTTCAAGAAAGCCAATAAAGTTACATTGTTTCTAGTGTTAGAACAATTAAGAAATCAGAAAATTTTTTTATTTTCTGATGCTCAATGATAAAAATTTATTGATTCTAAAATATCAGTAAAACTAAAATATATCACCCCCCCCCACAAATGTATTTTTACACTTGCGAAAATATATGCACACATTGCATGGGTTTTTACTGTAATCTGAAAATAAAACAATCATAGCTTAAAGAATCTGAATCAAGCTATTAGAACAAAATTGGTAATTGTATTGGAATCAGAAAAAATAATCTGAATCGTCCCAGCATTAATTGTTGACCTGTTCCATTATCTCAGCCAAGAATTGCTAAAGATTTTAACAGGTTGTCATTTTATAAGTGGGCAAATAACCATATCTACATCATCCAACTTTTCTAACAGATTGTAATACAATATGAATATAAAAAAAAATGAGACGTCAGCATGAAGTATTGCTTGACCCAATTCGTAGTCAAAGTTTAAAAAAAAAAAAAAAAATTCTTTCCATTATTAGTCATCTTTAGTCTTACACGACAGAATGAACTGACAACAGTATAAAACTTCTGGCCCTTGCTACAGATGGTAGCAATTAAATTTGATTGCGTTGACAATATCTTAGTTTTCATGCTGCAAAATTTGCACTTTCCATTATCAATTTAAATTTATCTTGTTGGTGTCTTAAGTGTACAGAAGAAAGACAACTTTATAATTAGTAGAAACAGAATATCTTGAACAGAAAAACAAAAACAAATAAAGAGTGTGGGGTGTACGTCACTCAGACCACTACGAGTGCAAGACTTGAGCATAACCGCATGCTGTGTGTTAATGCAGAGATGTATATTTTCCCAATCTTTATAATAAATGGAAGATTTCATTATTTTCCGTATGCTGGATACACTAGATACCTATATAGTATTAAGATGTTATGGTATTTTTTTTCTTTTATCTGTCTGTTCATACACAATTAAAAATCCGATGGGTTGACAAAAGAATAGGTAGAGTATTCATTATTAATGCAGTAGATTTTTACAATGTCAATACCGGAGTTTCAATTTCATGCACATTTAAATTATATATTTTTTTTAATTGGATATGCGTTTTACAAATTTAAATTAACATAAAACATTAACTTTTTATAATCTACAAAAAAAAAAAATATAGAAGAATATTCGGTAGTAGTTCAAAGTAAATTATTTTTGTTAAAAATAATTCCGAATATTCTTTGCCAATAAAAATACATTCATCATAGTTATGCAAATAGCAATCATATCAACCACCCTCCAAACTTTTTTTTTTCAAATCTTTCTTTTTATTAACTATAAAGCAATAAAAACTAACTAAAGATGGAAATTAACATACCCAAGTATTATACAAACACCAATGAAGGAGTGTTATAAACTAGTTTATTTTAAATAAAAATATTTAATCATAAGCAAAAAAAATACACAAAACTGATTCACTAAATTTGTTTTTCTTAGAAGAATTTGCATGTCAAAGAGACTAAGATAGTAAAAACTAATCGGTATTCAATTTAAATATTTTAAAGATATTTATTAGCCACTTATTTTGTATAAGATGAATTACTCTTAAATGGAAGCGATGTATAAATTATTGCTGCAAACTGAGCTACTAGAACATGAATCAAATAGTACGGTGGATTACACAAGCTTTAGTAGAGAAAATAGTGTTGGTTATGAAAAACTCAGAAATAACATTTGCAATTAAAATAGTTTGGCATGTGGCACACTAACCGGGTGGAGAGAGTGGGTCATGTTCTTTAAATTAATAATCAAATTCATATGTGGAAGTGTAATGACTGCTTATTTGTCAGAACAACGAGATTTGATAATATTCAGCATGAAACTTTACGTGTGAAATTCACAGGATTTTCATGTACAAACCACAGTTTAAAAAAAAAAAAAAAAGTTATAACAAAATGGCTCTTATCTGTATCTTCCTTTTCACCATTAGTAAAACAAAGATGAGAACTTCTGCACTAAAAGTTTGATAGCCATCAGACAATTATAAGAGTGCCTTTAAACAAAACATTAATCCATTAGGTCCAACTGTCCTATGAATAGGACACTAAATAATTTAAGATATATAACAATACTGCTTACTGCATAATTAGTCTTAAGGAACAATACAATTTATCTATATTCATAAACTTCTTTCCAAGAATTGCTAGAACCCATTTAAAAATTGTGAAATTAACTAAAATTCTATTTGTTCAATGATGAACTTATATAAATGAGTCTTACAATAATAAGCCACTAACTTATTACCAAAAGTGCAATGTAACAATGTGTGAACTGCTTTTCTCCTTACCATAATCTGCAAACTTGATCTTGAAGGTATAGCCTCTTGATTTATAAAATATATCACATGTGCAGTGTTCTATTTATAAGAAAGTCAATATTTCGCTTTTTAAATAAAATAATTTCCATTTTAGTATTCTAACCCATTTTTAATAATTTCAAAGTTTCAACCTGATAAAAAAAAAAAAACTTAATTAGGTTGAAATCAGACTTGTACTTCTCTTTAAAAGTTGTTTCATTCCAAGCCCACTAGTTTATGAAGATACAGTTCATCAACGAGTTTCATGATCATGTAAACACAGAATAACTGAATCTCCATATCTCATGACATTGTATTTTTCCTGTGATAATGTGCAAGGTTAACCTAAACAGTTTAAAGAAAGCAATTATTGTTTTTGTAAAGGCGTATCCCAATAAATGTGTGAGTAAGAAATTTGCAAGTGAGAAGAAGTTCATGCTTGAATACATCATTTTAAGGCTAAATAAGAAAATAACCTTTTTACATTTGTGATTTTAAAGAAAACCCGGTGTGTCAACGTGATTATGCTGTATTATTAAATTTTTTTTTTTTTTTTTTTTTTTTTTTTTTTTTTTTTTACACAGTGGTCACCTCTTACCAAGGCCCGGAAGCCACTCAGGGATAAGGGTTATTGCAAGTACATTACGTTAGTGTGGAGATTTGATGAAGTGTTTACTTAAGGGGGCAGTTCATTAGGAATTTGTGAACTTTGGACTTGAAGACATCCAAGTTATAGTCCGGTGGGAAGCAGGCAGACGGAACAGAGTTCCACAGGCGTGCAGTTCTAAGAAAGAAGCTTTGTTCATGGAATCCACGTTTTTATTTAGGCACAGATATAGAGTGGGGGAAATTTTTCACAATGGATTCAGCTAGACGGGTGTTTTTCGTAAAAGATTGGCGAGGGGGGACCAGAGATTGGAGTTCAGACGAGCACTTGCCATGGAAATAATGATAAAACAAGGATAGGCTCGCAACGTCTCTTCTGTGGGAAAGAGGTTGCAGGGTAGAGAAAAGGGCATCCCCCACTAAGCCACGAAGTCTATTTTGTACTCTGTCAAGGCAGGATAGGCTGCTTTTAGCAGCTCCTGCCCAGATATGGCAGCAGTATTCCATCCTTGGATGTACTTGGCTTTTATATAGATAGAAAATTGCATCAGTAGTGAGATATCTTCTGGAGCGGTAGAAGGATCCCACCATCTTTCCAGCGACCTTGGCAACAGACTTGATGTACATGTTCCATTTCAGATCAGGAGTAAAGGTCAAACCCAGAAGCTTGTCAAAACATGGGGCCTCTCCCAGACGAGAGCCATCCATTCCAATTGATGCCAGATGGGGATCAGAGCATTGATGATGTAAGGATAGGAGTTTGGTTTTAGATGCATTAAAGCAGGATCTGTAGAAATTCCAATTTTATATTGCTGACACCCATTTTATTGACGTCTGACACAAACACAGACCCTATGATATTCTACCATTTTTGTTCCAATTGAAGCATACTTATTTAAGTACTCTGGTTAATGTAATTTCAGAATATATCTGATTATGGTGGGATTTATCTTCAAAACTTTTGTAGGAATTGGACATATTTCCATTCTATTGACACCCTACATGATACAGACCCTACAATATTATTTTATTGTCTTTTGACAGAACAAATACAATACTTTGACTATCCCGAAAGTCAATGTGCAATTTGAGATTTTCACATTGAATATTGTAACGGACAAGAGGATGAGAGAAAAAATAGTGAGTTATAACATCCATACACCCATGAAATTGTTTTATTATATTATATATAGAGCATTAAACTGACACCAAATAAAATGGGATTGCTACATTACAGTTCTTCAGTCAATACGACCCCCAACCGCTACAAAAAAAAAAAAAAAAAAAATGTTATTCTTACAGAATTGGAGAAGTGCCAGAGACTAATTAGCAAATGAGTATCACAGTTCATTACTAATTAAATCCTCATTAGATGTATTACTTTTGTCAGAGATGAAATAAAGGACGAATTAAAAAAATCTCAATGAATACTTTAATTATATTAATTATAGACTATGTATGACGTCCCTATCTACATTTGTTTCTTAAATGTTCCTCAACTTTAGATAGGTCACTGTCACATAACTAAAGCCCAAAAGCCCAAAAGCTCAAATGAAGAAAAAGCAACACATTAGGGGGTTAATAAAGTAACTTCAACAAAGTTGATGAAATTACATGATTTTTGGAGAAATCAAACTTTTCTGATCAAACAAAGCAGATGGAAAAGTAGTCATCAAAAAGCTCTACTGAGGATGGGTGCACGATGTTAATCGTGCATGGAAACAGCTCCTTGGTTTCCTGTAATTACTCCCCTTTGTCTGAACTAATGAATCTTTGAAAGGGTTCTTTACCCTTTGTATGAAGTTGGTAAGACGTCACAGATGACCTGGGTTATTGAATAGTGTACATAATGTTATAAACACCTTACAATGCAATATAATATTAAAAGGAAACAGGTTTTGGAAATATGAAAGATATATCATTTTTCTGTCAATTTTATAGTTGGTGTAACATTTCCTTATTTAGCGCCCCCCACCCTACACTGTTACTATTAAACTTTAATTAACCAGAAAACCAGTACAAAATGCAAATAAAAGAAAAGGAGAAAAAAAAGTTGAACAGTGTACAGATTAAATATTGAAAAATATTAAAATATCAATACTTTTGACAACCCTAGAGAAAAGGTCTGTATTACACGAATCTATCACACACACACATTATATAATGTGTACATGAGAGTGCACATTAAAGTTTATATCTATGAAAACTCTTCAAATATTTTAACCATTTTCATTAAAAACAGAATAAAAAGTTCAACTTAGATATAAATTCTAAAAATAAATTAATTTTGAAACACTTGTAAAAGATCTTGGTATGGCATCTTATTTTGAGTAGCTAAAAAGCTGTATATAAGTATGCATTAATGATTTAAGTGTAATAAATTAGTCAAAACAAAAAAAAAAATTTTAAGCTAAGAAAAACATTCTATTACAAATGTCAAAGACATTTTTCATCACAATGAAAAACAAAAATATTAGAGAATTTCGATTTCTGGTGTAAGATCTTTGGAAAATAATTTCTCACTTGTGACAGTTTTCGTTAGTCAGCAACTATCTAGTCAAGTAAGAACCAAAGTTGAGTATTGCAAATCATGTGATGATTGTGGCAACTAGAATATACATTGTTCAGTCACCAGGATCCCATGCTCAGACATCAGATTTCCTGATATACTACGAAAGGATGACCGAAAGAAATAAGTATTCAGAATAGCTAAACAGATGGCAAAGACAAATACAAATATTGTTATTGACAAGTGCACAAGAGCGATGCTTGAAAATGCCTTTATAAGAAATTGTTGAATACAAAGTTTACATGAAACCGTGAAAATCTTGGAGAAGCTGTAATCTTTGTCTAAGGCAATATTTCTCTCAGTAATCAAATGTTTGCTCATTAACAAGGGAAAAATCCAGTGCATCATTACTTGCTTTAGATTCGTGTAATCGATTTGATACATTTTGTATGAAGAAAAAAAGTGTGGCCTTCAAATAAAAAAAAACATTTTTTTCAATCAGAAATCAAGATATTACTTTGATATTGTGAATACAAAATTATAGGACTTAAAAATTGCTAATGCAATGGGAAAACGATACAGAATTAGAAAATCAGTCCCAGGATAGATAAAATTAAATTCAACAAAACATTTTTTTACCACTTCTGTCATTTAATGAAGATTAAGATATAAGGATTCTAAGCACAAGGTTTTGTATCACTATTTCAAGTGTTTTATCACAATACATTATATTTCTAGGAAATGGTTAACAATTAAGTGATCTTAAATTGAAATTTAGGGAATCTTGCTTAATAGGTGTTTAATGGAAATCTGAAATATTTATATTTAAATATTTTAAATGAGAAATTGTGCCCATATTAAAACCTTTAAAGTACTAGGTTTGTCAATTTTTTAGGTGAGCATTCATAATTTTTATTTGGACTACTGTTCTCATTTTGAATGTTATTCTCACATTTCAATCAATGAAACCTTCCAACTCTCTTTATGTGAATCTTGTTAAACTTGAGAATCTGTATAAAATTCTGGCCGGAATGGTGTAATAAATAAAGGACCAAGTAAAATTCAGTTCCAAGTGACTCTTTTAGAGGTTGACAGTTCAAGCCTCAGTGCAGACAATAATAAGAATACAATTGCAAATCACTTAAAACTTCTACCCAGCCATAGCTGATGCAACGAGAGCATGCTACTCCTGTGGATTGAATAAAAAGTTCCATTTGAAATTCTATACAGATTCATAAGTTTGATAAAGATTCCCAAGTTCAAAAAGAGACATCTGTAATAAAAAAAAAAAAAAAAAAAAAAAAAAAAAAAAAAAAAAAAGGTCAAAGTTACATCAGCTGAAATGTAAGAACAACACTCATGAGAACAGTAGTCCGAATAATTTTTTAAATACTCCAAAATACTGAAAATTGAGGAATATTTATTAATGTCTAATACCTATTATTTAAATTTCATAAAAATCAGGAGGTATCTGAATATTCACAAAGCTTTCGCCCTCTTTGCATAAAACTAAATATACGCTGCATTATGCACCCTTATACATAGCAGCTGTGTTCCAAAAATCATAATCAGTTAATTAGTTTATGAGCAAATCCTGTACATACAAATACATAAACATATCCTAGCTTTATATAAATAGAGATAATAGAGTGGTTAACTAAAAAAAGATAGAAAAAATAGAAACTGTAGCAAAATTGAACTTTAAACATTTTTCAATTGTTAGAAGGTGTCCTATTTCTTTTCATGAGAAGAGGTTCTCATGATATAAATACCAATGCAATGACTATTGTATACATTTACGCCTGAGAATTTCTGAATCCTATGCCACAAGTTATACTGGCCGTTTAATAAATGCAAATATTCTTACTTAAAATTGGAGCAATGCAACAATTAATATATAAAGTTATCTTGTTAAATTTTCAAAATTAGACCAAAATAGTCTTTATAAACTGACAAATCAAACTGCTTTTGTGAGCAAATTTTTATTTTTTTTACTGTTGTTCACGTTACTGACAAGATAATGTACTTTTCTACAATTAAAAAAAAAAAAAAAAAAAAAAAACTACCAGGAAGGCTAGACGTTGTTCAGGAATTTAAGAAACACTGTCCTTTTTTACTATGCTCATAAGACAATTTTTCTTTACCTATCCCTACCCCAACAGTTTTGCCTTCTATAATATAAACTAGCAGGGCTACCCGGCGTTGCTCGGGACCATATAAACAATGAAAAAACAAAAGCAGATATTGAACATATGTTTTATTCTTAGGGGAGAGGAATCTTTCATCTCTATGTATTATTTGTTTTATCTACCCTAGGACTGGTATTGTTCATGTTTTATCCCTAGTATAGGTAATTTACAGCATGTATATGAAATTGTTTTACCTTAGGGAGAAGAGAACAGGTAATATACAACATAATGTGTCTATATTACATCCCTGGCAACGCCTAGAAACCAGCTAGAACATGTATTTCAGTCAATCTATATTACATCCTGGGCTATGCCGGGAAACCAGCTAATCTCTATTTAGTGACTTGACCAGACGTTTGGCTTTTATATATATAGATAATTACAGGTTTTTGGGGTCCCCCCTTGAAGAACACTGATCAGTTGACCCACTTCTAGTGGTCCGTTTGACGTGAAATTTCGATATTTGTCATCTGGGTGATGGGGCTTCAATATGATACCAAAGTTGTCAAGTTTGGTTCCGTCTTTCAAAAGTTTTAGCGTTACAAACAAACATACATACATACATACACACAGACGTTTGGCTTTTATATATATAGATCTCACCTCTCTGCTTAAATGTATGTATGTATGCCTAAAACTTTCAACAGAGGTCACAGATTTTAACGAGATCGGTATCGTTTTGAAGTTCTACCCGTCGGACGACAAATATCGAAAAATTGGCTAAAAACATTAATTCCTTCATCCTCACTTTTAAGGAGGGTGGGGGTCGTTTTTTTCGCCTATATTTTCAAAGGTTATTCCCTCTTTTCGTTTGACTAGCCTTAATTTTTTGCCACTTCCGGTTTGTTGGCGATGGACGTAAGGGCAAAAACGTCATTTTTTTTTCACATTCCTTTCCTTCTTTGAGTCTACCTGCCTATTACCACTTTATTTTGCTCAACACACCTCCAAACAAACACCCGGATAATACCGAGCACCCAGGCTAGTCTAATATAGAAGGAAGAAACTGAAATTTTAAATCTGTGCTATACATACGGTTTCAATTAAATCAGATATGTATTTGAAATTTAAAGGAAGCATAGATTACATGTCACTTACCGTCTTCCTTGGAAAAGTTATATATGACTAGCAAAACCCGTGGTAGATGAAAATTTTTAAAAACACAAAAAAATTTTTTTTAAATAAAACAAATAAACCGCTTTAGACATAAAATTTGATAGCCACAGATTTAAGATAAATTAAAAGTCTATCATTAAGTGGCAATTATCTTATCTTAAAGCAATCACCACTTAATGGCATAAAAATTGATAATTTTATATGCATACAGACATGCTTATATACACATTTATTCATACGTACACACACACACAATTATTTTGATCTTTGTTGCAACAGTGTTCACCCTGGTCAGAATAGTCAAATTTTTTCTTGGTTAGAACCACATTCCAAACCATGGAAGTTTATACAAAGTGATCCTGAGTAAAGTCAGAAAATATGGTTGACAAATTGAAGATTACACTGCTAAGACTAACCACTTGTAGACCTGAAAGCTCAGTCAAGTTTGTCTTGATGGAAGTTTTCTCAGCTATCCAATATGTTTGCACCACCAAAATAGAGTGGATAATGTCACAAATTAGTTTCTGCTTGAGAAAAATAAATAAGAGCCCACATATCTTTGGGAAAAAAATATCTTTCCCCTTTAAAACTAAAATGCTATAATATAAAGGATATATAAATTATTATGAATAGAAGACTTAGGTCAGTCTAAGCTTTTCAAATTTCAGAAGTTTCAGAGTTAAACGTTTTAGCTACTGATTCCAATTCAAATTTTATTAGATTTCTCTCAACTCGATTAAGTGTTAAGATACAAAAAAAAAAAAAAAAAATCTTAGATGTAAATATTTCACTATCTTAGATGGAAAATTGAATTCTTTAGCTGAGCTCCCATTACTGTCCAACATTACATAAATTCTTTAATTCTGTAGAGATAATCAACAATGTTTAAGTCAACAGTTTTGAGCTGGCAATGTTCCAATAGAGTGACATATTCATAAGCTCAACTGCTTAAAGTCGCATGTGATCTGTGTTATGGAGTTCATTTCTACCAAAATATCTTACTGCATTGAAATCCGATATCAAATAATCTTTAAGCAACTGAACGCATTCGGTATGACTCAATCTACAGGATGGAACGATAAAATTGTTGTCCTAGAAAAGATGACATGCTTCCATTTCTGTCTGATGAAAACGGATTTTTTTTTCTTGCAGACCATCTACTAGTTAGCCAGTTATGTACAAATTCCAAGAACGATAGAAGCCTTCTATCATGTCTGAAGGTAACAATATTCAACGAGCGAGATCGGAGATGCACTGCTGTACAACTAATGCTCTCTACCGATCCAAGTTATGACAACAGAACCATTACCAGCACCCCCAAAATGCAAATCCAGATGGTTCAATACGTGAGGGCACAGCTCATGAAGTTTCCAGCCATGGTTATGATCTTTCAAGTGAGGGCCACATCATGCCACCTCATATTTTCAAAGTGACAAAAAAAATGTAAATAGAGCTTCTGCAACTAAAGTTGGCTTTAATTCCATGAAATTAAGGCTTCATTAGAAGGTTTTAAATTTATCACAATTTGGCCAAATATTGAGACTATTTCATTTGGGTAACTATGGTTTTGAACGAATCATCTGTAAACAAGTTTTAAATGCCTTCCATCCGGATATATGTCCAAAAATAAAAAAAAAAAATTTTTTAATTAAAAAAATAGGACTGAATTCATCATAAAAATAACCAGAATAAAACAATTATGCATGCAGTCATTGGAACAATCTTTCTCAAAAATTCTTGCCAAGACATGCAGTCACAAAACCTTTTGTACGTTTACCATTGTACATCATTTCTTATTGGGTTAAAATTGTTAAATTATATACAACTGTTTTTTCTTCTTTCCAAAAGCTGTCACTCAATTAAAATTCCAGTACTTATCTTGGCGATCATCGTTTTCTCATGTAAACTTTCAAGATAAAAATCCCCACATAACATTGAAAATCATGATCAATGTAAAATCGTTTTTACTTATAACAAAATATACTCATCCCACAACAGAAAATGAATTCTTTAAATACTTTTACACTACTTATATCGGTTTACAAAGATTAAAATCCAGATATAATACTAAACCTTGTGCATAGAATCCTTATTCCAATTTTACATAAAATCAGAGGCTTAACCATCTAAAAGATTAAAATTATGAGAATTTTGTTTAACTAGTATCTAATGACTAGGGCTAGGATAAGAGAATATTCTTTTCATTGTTTTGACTCCAGTATATATCCGACAGTTAATCAATCGAGAACCACATCACTATCTAAAAACACATAAGATATTAACTGCTATATACTCTAGAGTCAAAATAATGAAAAGAATATTCTCATGTCACAGACCTACTAATGACTAGAGTCAAATTCAATGGAGATCTGAAAATAATAAATTTTACTCTAGATCATACTCCCCCCAAAAAAAAAAAACTTAATATTTGAATTTCAGTTAAATTGATTTTGTTAGAATTTCACAAAAATCAGAGGTATCTAAATTTTCAATGAAGGGCTTCATCCCCTTAGCATAAACTAAACATAAACCACTTAATAACCCATAATGCTGTGTTCCAAATTTCATAATGATCGGTTAATTAGTTTAAGAGAGAATCCTTGACATACAAATATATAAATATATATACACATGCCTAACTTTAGAGATTCAAACTTGTGAAAATTGAAATAAAATTGGTTTGAAACTTAAAGATTAATTAAAGTAAATTAAAATATCAAATATAAATACAAACAGTTAAATAGTAAAAAAAAAAAAATTATGGAAAGAATCTTTTTTCATAATGAAACTATTTTATTTACGTTCTTTTAGAAGAGAAAAATCATTTGACACAAATGAATCAAAATTAGATTTTGTCAATTATCTATGACGAGTAAAAACTTCCTATGAAAAGATATAATTAGAATAAGAATGTTAAATATACATCACAATGTGAAATTCAGACAAGGTTCACAAAAAATAACTTTGCAAAGTATATAAAATGTTGATAAATTTAGATTTAACTATTTAATGTAACAAGTTTTGCTCCGATTTTCATCAATAAGTTTTTAAATATATTCATATATATTTAAAAAGATATTTACATGTTGGAATAAGTCATACCACGTGGTCATGCCAAGAGGTCGTCAACTTTGCCTTTGAACTGAAGCTATTCCAGTGTGCAGTTTAAAAATACCGTCTTCTACTAAACTATGGATTTTGATTATGTTGTTTGTTTTCATGCACATTGGATGACATCTCTAAGGATGATGTCCTCTAAAGTTGCAAGATATTGGATAAATCCTTTATAACGTTCACCCATTAAACAAGAGATTCGTGACCCAAAGAGTCATAGATCCTAACCGCTACCCCCGGTCAAAGAGTGTTTATTTGGACAGTAACTAATCTATATTAGTCAAATATGCTACTAATCTTTTTCAATATTTATTCAGTTGTGGTTTGTCCCCATGCATAATACATGTCATATATGATGTCATCCATTGAAACATTTAACAATTTATAATTGAAAGAGTAGAAATTAAGCAGTGATTTTTGGTGCTGATTAGATATGCCATACTATAGTCCAATCAAAAATGATTTGATCCTTTTCCAGTGAAAATAACTTTCTAATAAAGATTTCTTTAATAAGTGTTTATAAGTACATTTTAAAATGACATTAACATCTAATATAGGAGACTGCAAAACTTAATCACACCTTTGCTACTCCATATCCAGGTTTCTTTCATAATCGAACATTATCCACTTCTAAATACGAAAACAAGAAACATCTTTAAACCAGCATCTTTTAGAAACTGTAAGAATATTCAGAACAAATAAAATTTGAAATATTACTAAATTTTTTAAATAATTTATAACTTTTTTGTTGTGTCTGAGAGGACTATATTTGCTGATGACACAATGCTCTAACATGCACGAGGGAAGAACGGATGTACATAAATCTAAGACAATGGCAAAATCATCAGAAAATGATCTCCAGACCATAGTAGAATGGGGTTGCAAACGGATGGCAACATTTAATGCTAGCAAAACTAAGCTGCTCTCTTTTAACAATTACAAAATGCCTCTCCAACACCGATATCCATGACAAATAACAGCCTACCTGAGAATTCTTCTTTCAAACACCTCGGCTTAACATTCACAGGCAATATGAACTGGAACAAATACATCGAGGACATTGCGAAGGCTGCTGCAAAAAAGGTGGGTTCCCGCTATTGAGCTACTACTCACACATGAAAGTATTCTGTACCTAAGGCCACCATTCACCCATGCCTGGAGTATTGTTGCCACATTTGGGCTGATGCATTCACCACTAGCCTCTCCCTCTTGGATAGGGTTAAAAAAAAAAAAAATCTTCAATCTAATAGGTTCCACTTTGTGGACTAAGCTCCAACCCCTGACACATCGCTGCAATGTTGCATCTCTGCACCTGTTTTAATGAAATGTGCTCTGATGACCTTGTTGCACCTGTCCTGCCTCGATGTACATATCCCTGACAAACCCGCTTAGCAATAACATCCCACCTCTTCACTGTTAAGGTCCTTAAATGCCAGAAAGCTTTCTAATCTAATAGTTTCTCCCCTCAAACAGCTAGATTTTGGAATTCGCTTCCTGTTTCCCTGACTATACTGATATGCAGAAGCTTAATGTAATGTAAATCAACATCTTGTTAATCTTTCCTAGACATGGTCCCAAATAGTAGCCCAAAACGTCCAAGTGGTGATATGCCTTGTTAGGGGTGAGCGCAAGTAAAAAAAAAAAAGATGCAGATAATCTTTGTAATTAAGTGTTTTTCTTGCATTTTTTTTTTTTTGTCAAGAAATATAAACAGACAATTATAAGGTACTTATCTTAAAACCCACTATGCTTCCATAACATACAAAAGTACTGCGGTTGACACTCCAAATAAACAATTTATTACTAATAATTGTGAAAACACATTTCATCAAGGCATTTTTGAAGTCTCCAATCATGTTGGAAGGATTGTGGAGGTCGTGCAGAATTGGGAAGCTAGGCTTACACAATCCTGAACCATTCATCTACAGAGATAGCACTGCTTGATTCCAAAAGCAAGGAGAAGTCTAGGACAACTGGAAATAATGCTAAACAGAATACATACAGCACCTGGTATTCCCAAATAGTCACCTATTTTAGGACTGATCAGGCTCAACATTGCTTAACCAATGATCTAATGGGAATTAATGTGTCAACATGATTATGCTTATATACTGTCCTGGTACCTATGATAGAAAGTACAACATACCTAATGCCCATTATAAGAGATAAAACAAAGGAGCCAATATTCTAGGAGTTGAACCTAGTGTGTATATTTCCTGTACCAAAGCTGATAAAAAATTTTTTGCTTGATTGTCTGGAAAATACAGACAACACGGTCTCTAAACATGCAGTTTAAATATTCTATATAGCAATGAATAAAAGTGTTTGCATGTCAAAAACATTGCAGCTGTAATAAGAACGAGAGATCAATAAAAAAAAAATTAAAAAAAAAAAAAAATGCTTGTACTAATAGTACAGGAAAAATTTTAAGTAACATTTAAATATTTTGATTCTTAAATTAAAATTGTGCACAGTAAATGATATTAAGTAAAATAGTAATATGCTCAAACTATGAATGCATTAACACCATGTGGAATTAAGATTAAAAAACATCTTAAAAATGGAAACCTGCAAATCTTTTGCGTAGTTTCTTAATGAGTTTGAATATTCGAAATAAGTGGAAAACACTGATTAATTTTATCTGATCGGATTGATTGACAACTGAAAAACCTTTTGAATAAAATAATTTTTTTTAAAACATTTATTATAACAGAATCAACTGTAACAGAATCTGATGATGCCCAAGCTGGGACGATTTAACTGGTCAGTTTTACAACACCAACTTTATTGGGTTATTTAATACGAAAATAATATACACAAAAGTAAATAGACATCCGTATCAGTAATAATGGAGATTAATGTCAGAGGATCCTAGTTGATGTAGGCAGTGATATTTTCCTGTCTGTCTAATGAATTCAGAATTGGACGGTAACTCTTAACAGTGGAAAGTGGAATTCCAAGGTTTGCATCTATTTGATGCTGATCAAATCTATATTAAGGGTGACCTATAATATGGTTCCTCTAAAACTGCTGATTAATGCTTCTTTATCCGATTCATATATATTTATATATAAAAAAAAAAAAAAAAAAAAATTAAAAAAAAGGGGGTTATAAAATATCAATGTTTCAAACTTCTACCATTCTGTACATCTCAGAAACCTAACCATCGACAAAGAAAGCCGAAAAAAAGACTATCGATCATGGAAATCAAGAAGTGTTCGACTTCCGGTCTGATAAGACTCAACCATGTCTGAAGATCTGACAGAATGTACGGATATAAACTTTTAATGCACACACAAACGACAATCACAAAAAGGAAATTCAGGAAAAGACAGAATGGAAGAAACAAGATCTTAAGATTGGCAGACTTCATTCTGATCAAACCTTTAACCATAATAAAGGAAAAATTCAATGTGAACTTCGCTTTGAGAAATAAAAAAAAAATTTTAATCCAAAAATTATCTTTTACAGGGAGTCTATTATATATATACATACATATATATATATATATATATATATATATATATATATATATATAGACTAGTTGAAAAAAAAAAAAAATGAATAACTGGGAGTTTGCCTTTGCAAACAAGATTAGTGCATAATTGAATAGATGACAATTTTCTTTAGATGAAAGTTGTTCTTGATCAAGAACTTGACACAAGGAGCTAAAAAGAGCTGATTGATTTGGATAAAAATAATAAGAAAAAGATTTAAAATTATAAATTAAAAGGCAAAATAAACTTAAAACTGAAACATTAGCATTGAGAGTAACAGAACCAGTCATCCATCAATGTGCATTTGAGAATAATAAAATGCTGATGGAGAAATCCTCCAAAGAGCTACCTCCGAGTTCAATCTCCTTTACATCTTATATACTGTTGACTAGACTACTATTCGGCATGACCGATTCCATAGTCAATAATGATATCCATTAGACAAATTATGCACTCTCCCAAGATTAAGATGAAGCCAAAAAAATGAATATAGTTTGACATAAAGACAGGTATAAAGATGCAAGTGAAGGAAAACAATAAAAGATTAATATGAAAGACATTATATAAGGATTGACCTTAGCCAAAAGGCTAATCAAAATGAACAATTTGGGAATCGAGGATTCCTATCTTATATCTTCATGTATAGTTTCATTAAATGTTTCCTTACAACATAGTAGTCTTCAAGTCCAATTTCAACAAGTAATCATAATGCAAACTAATTATACATCATTCTCAATCCATTTATCCTAATCCTCAAGTGACTTTTGGCCTTTATAAATTGTGAACAATTAGTATAAAATAAAAATCTATATATCTAGAAAAGTGAAATTGCTTGTGTGTGTATACATTTCCCTACCAAACTACTGTCAATTTTCAGTCTACAGATTCAAGATTTGTCATAAGAGGTATTGAGATTTGGGAAAATCTTTTTAATCGGCTTTTGGCCAGAAATTTGGCTGTCAAGGAGTCAAAGTTCAACGATTTGACCGTTGAAAACTACCAAACTCCACAAATTTTGGGTTTAAACACTTGAAATTTTAGATGTAGGGTACTTGAACATGGATCAAAATTTAAAAAAAAAAAAAAAAAAAAAAAAAAAAAAAAAAATATTGACCTCTCCAGTTTCTCAAATTACTCTGCCAAATTTTGGTCTAAACATTTGAAATTTTACATAAAAGGTATTCAAACATGCAAGCTTTTTAATCAGCTTTTGGGCGAAAATTTGACTGCCAAGAGGTCAAGTTGAAAGAATTGACCTTTGCAGACTACCAAACTGCTCTGAAAATTTTGGGTCTAAAGACTTGAAATTTTAGATGCAAGTTACCTGGACACGAGTCCAACTTTTTAATTTTATATATATATATATATATATATATATATATATATATATATATATATATATATATATATAAGTTATGAACAATACATAGGGGCCAAGCAAAGCTGGGTTGAACTGCTAGTTTTCAATAACATTAACCTCTGGTTTCCACACAAAAGCACTCCTGACTATGTATAACATACACATAGATAAAAATCACTTTTTTTTTTAATGTACTCTGTCAAAGTCACATAAATAATTCTGATGACAGGCCATTTGTGTCTAGCATACCACATGAAATATAAGTATACTCTTAAATCTATAAATGTACCATTTTATTATTCCATCTTGATTCTAGACACTAGAACACATAACTGGGAAATTTATGGCAATACATCACCCACCCTGAAGAATAAGAAAATGGGTCATCACCTTTGTAATAAAAGGTTTTCTGGGTCATTATCATTCTTGGTACCCATCAGAAAAGACTTTGGTCATATATAACACAATATGCCTTCAGATGTAGTTAAGTGCATAAAAAATAACAAAAATTGGATAAATTTGCAATCTTTAAAATGAATTAAAAGAAATCTGAGAATTTTTATTTCAATCAGAGTTAATATTAAATGATAAAATTTAAAGAAGTTTATAAGTAAATTAGATCTGCATTTTGAATATTCGGATTACTGTTCTCATCAGGAGTGTTATTTTCACAACGTTTCGGTTGATATAACCTCCAACCTGCTTCACGTCCATCTTAAACGTGGGAATCTGCTAGAATTTCTAATGGAACCCTTTAATTCATGAAGGTAGCATACTCTCAATAAAAATAACTGCCCAGTTGATTTTCCCGGATCTCTATCAGTCAGCTAGCAACATAACTCTTTGGTCGAAAAAGAAGCACATGCCATCATTGAAGCACTGCACAAATAGCGTCACTACCTTATCGGTTCTGCCTTTAAAATCATTACAGACCAACGCTCCGTAGAGTTCATGTAGAACCTGAAACACTCAAGCAAAATAAAGAATGAGAAGGTAGAACACTGGAGAATCGAACTATCAGCCTTTACATATGATCGTCCAGGGAAAGAACACGGCTGCAGACACTTTCTCGACTAATTCAACTAGTCTAAGAGACCTACATATTTTATTGTGTCATCCAGGCATCACACGAATTTCTCATTTTGTAATTCTGCGTAATCTCCCTTACACCATCGAGGATGTTCGACAAACTATTGGGAACTGTTCCATCTGCAGAATTAAAACCGCAATTATTTCATCCCACCAATTTTAAACTTGTCAAACCGACACAACCATTTGGACACTTAAGTGGTGATTTTAAAGGTTCACTGCCATCTAATAATTGAAACAAATATCTATTAACAATTATTGACAAATATTCACGCTTCCCCTTTGCTTTTCCTTGTCAAGATATGCCCTCACAAACAGTCATAAATTGTTTCCATCAACTATTTTCGTTGTTTGGCATGCCTTCCTTTATTCACTGACTATCATTCCTTTCAACAGAACAGATTTTTTGCATAGAAAGGGAATAGTAACGAGCTGCACAACCACCTCTGATCCGCAAGGAAATGACCAGGTAGAACAACTAAATGCCATGTTATGGAAAATGATATCGCTGGCATTGAAGTCGCGAAGACTGCTGATTTCTCATTGGAATCAATTTTGTGCAATGCCTTGCATTCAGTTTGTTCGTTATGGTGTACTGCCACTAGCACTACACCTCACGAGCGAATATTCCAGTGTAATCAGAAATCAACATCTCTCTTCCCAATTGGCTTTTGAATCCAGATTCAGTCCTGATGAAACGTAATGTACGGTCATCTAAGTATGAACCCTTTGTCAATAAAATTGAATTGCTAGAATGCAACCCTCAATACGCCTATGGTAGACTTCCAACTGGAAGGGAGGGAACAGTATCGCTGCGTCAACTTGCTCTAAAACTACAAAATGTAACACCTAATACTAATGACTTATCTCAACGGAGATCCCATCTCTACAACCAGATGCCTCATTTGAATCGAGGGTATCCAAAGAACTTTGTGATACCTCACAGGTTGATACAAAACTCAAGAACCTATCGGAACTCATCCTTAAACAATGTGTCCATCCCTATCATCTAAGAAACAGATTACTAGGAATAGTGAAGAATGTAAAAATTATGAAGTACAAAAAGCAACTGGAGAGAAATGGTCAAGTTGTTCAGGAATAAAAAATGCATTATGGTGGACTTAATTTTATAATTGAATTTCTTGTCTAACAAAAGTAATGTCTAAAAAGTTTGTCTTACCTATAAAAAAAAATAAATAAAAAAAAGGGTATAAATCATGTAATTGCTTAGTCAAACTAATATACATATATATATATATATATATATATATATATATATATTGATAAAAATCTTTCTAGGAGATTTCAAGACCAAAACATGGATACCACCAGGTAGAGGAGGACGGGAGAAATAGTCTCCACCGCTTCAGACTCTGCACTGAATTTCTGCAAACCTTCTTGCATCAAAGTGTGACTACACACTCGATTATGTGATCATACATAAGCAAGATTTTCAAAATGTGTGCACTGTGCCAGTCATAGTGAAAAATGTAGTTCAGACCATAAACTTGTGTATAGCAAATCAAAATTCCACATTATATTCTGACTCAGAAGTGTCCCATGGCAAAAAAAGGTTCAAATATATTGATATATGTAGATTATAGTACATACTCGTGTTTTGTTTAATTTTATCTTTGTTTTTGTTGGGGATGGGTTATCCTATCAGACACCAGACATTCACCTGCTATTTCAGTGTCTCCAACTGAGAAATAGTTTTAAGATTCTAAACATCCCTTTAAGTGCAATTGTTTGTATATCTCTTGCACTTGGTTCACAGAGTATGTTCACCATGTAGTTTCAGAAATTTTTCATGAATTCAGTTGCTCCTATGATTACTAGAATGGAGATCTTCCTAAGATTCCAGTTTCTTTTCATGTTATACATAAGACCTTGGTGTTTTGTTATCTTCTCATGTTGAAACCAGCACCATTAGGGACACAGACTTCAACTAGGGTTGCCATTTTATCCCAGATTACTATGTCAGGTTTAACAGGTCCATTTTCTAGATATGTAGCTGTAAGAATTGCATAGCCATAGTAGATGGTGTATGACCGTTCTTTCTGGTATATGTTCCCAGAGATTGCAGCTACACTGGATATTCAACTTTATACATAGATCCAATGGAAATATTTACACATTGTTGTGTCACACTGTGTAGTAGGAAATTCATGTGGCTTACACTTCACTTCTATGTGGCAGACCTCGCTCTTGTTGTCGTTGCAGAGACTACTCATCTTCTTGATTTTACGGAACCACTACTATCCTCCCTTGAACATAATATAACAGTCCTCTTTTCAGCTAGTTTTCAGGATTTTTCTATCTATATTCATGGGATAGTTCATCCAGAAAATGTTTGGCATGTTGGTTGGTTCATTCTTCCAGTTTTCTGTTACAACAACTATACAAAGGTCAAGCAGGACTAGAACAGTTATTTATAACAGGAAACTAGTTGACTCTTGTCAACATCTGTAGCAAGATTTTAAAAAAAGAAATCAATCCGAGCCATTTAGCTCTCTATGTGCACACAAACTTGTAGATATGGCCTTCTATAAAAGATGTGGTAACCACCAGATCTGTTATGTTATGTGGATCTGTATATATATATATATATATATATATATATATATGTGTGTGTTTATATACGTGTCTGTATTTCTTGTGTCAATAGTTTAGTGGTGTATACCAGTGTCTAATATATCTAATGAATGTAAGTATACATAGTTTAGAAATATTCATTGTCCTGCATGTATATAAAATGTTTGATGTGTATGTGGCCGCTTCTTCAAATACACGTATTTAATAAATGTGACAAACTTTTATAGACAGTTTTTCTTACAAATGACAACAATTCGTCTGCTTGTCTCAGACCAAAAGAATCACATACCTTCTTATTTGTCCAAACCCCGAAAGAGCACCATAACAAGTTATATTTTATATGGGTTTTATTCAACTTATGGATTTGCTTCTCAGAGTTTGGCATGCAGAGTCTCCATATTTTCCTGGTTCTTTTCCTTATTGCTTCCAACAGGGTTATCCATAAGTCTATTAACCAACACATTTCTCACCAACTCATTAGTTTGATATCTGCTATTACATCAGCAAACTTCAACCACGTGTCCAAGAGCACAAACAGGTGACCTTTCACATAAGCCAAAATATAGCTACTTCTAACCAAATTCTACAACTACTCCGAAAAATTCCTAAATCGCCTTTTTTAAATTTCTGCTTAAGTTCTGACTAAACATGCTGAGCTATAAATACACATTTGCCAAAATTTAATTGTTTTATTTTTCTAATAAGCTACCACCATTATCCCTTAAAATAGAAGGTAATCTATAATGACCACCACCTCCTAAAATAAGTAGGTAATGCCAGGGAGGATTGTATGATGGATGAACCTATATTACACTACTACCCCCGTACTCAAAAGGAAAAAATACTTGTGAGGATGATGTAAGAGAACAAGTACTACATTACCTACTTCATTTGAAAATTTCTGTCCAAATTAATAAACTTAAATTTTAGTTATTAACTAATAATACACATATTTTTCTATAACACAATAAATTTCCAATAAACTGAATACTAAAACAATTTAAGCTACATCTGTAATGAGGTTGGAAACATAAAATTAATTTATATCATCAATAAACTATTTAACACTCAAAAAGCAGTATGACTCAAATATTTCATATATAAGTAAAATCTGTCAACAATGCAGATTAACATACATGTTTTTATATTAGAATTCTTTCTTTTCAGACTTGTAACTAAAAAAAAAAAAAAAAAGTTATGCATTGCAGTGAGAGTTAAATCGTTCACCTGGTTGGCGGGGGGGGGGGGGGGGTCCTCATTACTTCAGTTGATAGTAATTCAAACTTGCCTTTGTATTAAAAGTCACCAGAAAACGACTGAAAGAAAGGTCAATGAGATAGGCAAACAGTCGGCACAGCACATAAGTCTCTGTAAAACTGGCCTTCACTTAAAACCAAGCCTGTGATAGTGTCAAGACAAAAATTCAAATTCGTAGACTGCACCATAGCTAAAGATTAATGCACAAGAAAAAAAAAAAAAAAGTTTGTTTTGGAAGTATTCAGTTAGAAAATAATTGGATCATCTGATTGATATGGAACAAGTAACTTTTTAACATACCATTAATTTTGATAGACCATTTTCAGATCAGAAACATCTCCATTGCAACAAACTTACAATGACAACAACATTTCAGGAGAAAAAGCTTGGTCATGTGACAAACTGGGATGGGAGATTATTTCAGAAACAAAACTTATTCTGGCCACCATATTTATGCAGGACTCAAGAAAATTGAACTGAACATTCAAAGAATGTTAAACAGAGTTTGCTTTGCAAAACTTCTTCCACATAATTTCGAGTTGTTAAAAAGACCCAGCTGTTAAATACTGGCACCAAACCAAAAAGAAAAAATATATAAAAAAAAAAATATTGAAAAAAATAAAAAATAAAAAATAGAATAAAATAAAAAATTCTTTAAATTTCAGTTGTTGAATCCATGTCTGATCAGGAAAAAGCAGATTTATTAGCACATGAGGATAAACCCAGTGTTATACAAATGGCTTCAATATTTCCATTTCTTCTATTCATCACTTTCAAATTTTCCTTGACCGACCAACATTCCTGTAATTTAAGACATCCATGTTTCCACAGTGGTTTATCCAGGAGGATCAATGCTCCACATGACTTAAATACAATTGATCTACTTTCAAAATGTTTGATTAAAATGTTGGATAGTTATATACATTAACAAGGGATATTATGTATCTGTCTATTAAAGTAATAATATTAAATAGTATAACGGGATGGTGTCATATTATGAAATGTTGGGAGGGGAGTTGCTTCTTCTCAAAGCATTGTAGTGTATATCTGGAAATAACTTTTGGAGTGAAGAGGTGAAAGGCAGTATATGTTTATTCACCATGATACAATCCTTTTCAGCTAGCAAAAATATGCAACCCTAAAGAGCATATATTCATGATAAGTATACATGGCAAGTTCAAGTTTCAGATATGAAAAAAAAAAAAAACATAATTCAACAAACCCTTTCAGGAAAGACAATACAGATCATGGAGTATTTAGTCAAACTAATCGCTTCCTCCATAGCTCAGTTGGCTAAAAACATAAAAGTCTGTTCTAGCAATTAGAACGACCCCTTGTGAATGCATTTTTATCCAATTCACAATTGCATCAAGCTGTGTATCTTAAAAAAAAAAAAAAAAAAAAAAAAAAAAAAAAAAAAAATTACCCAGCACGATACAACCAAATCAACTAATTTGTGTTAATATTTCAGCTTTATGTATCAAAAGAAAGTTTAAATCTGAAATTACAAATTTGAAAAAAAAAAAAATAAACAAGAAAATAAAGGGGATGACAAAAATATGAAGAGAAAATCCAGACAGAAAATAGGATTGGTATGGAACAAAATGTAGAAGAAATTAGGTCAAATCAAACACTGCCAAGACACAGGAAAAACGAATAAAGCACTCCTCAACAGCTGCTGTTGTTTATATAAACAGTAACATTTTCCTTCTTTACCAATGCAGTACAGTGCATAAAAACTCAAAAAACTTATACTAACAAATAAACAAACAAAAAAAAACTCAGTTTCAATCTGAGCTCGAAGCACTCTTTTGGCTAGTTATACTGAAAGTGTGATACACTGAAGAAGTGCAATACAGCTGAACATTTTGTGGATGACGTACACACACACACACATAATGTAAGAAACGGATATGTAATTTACTTTAAAAAGGTAAATAAATCGTATTCTTTAGATCTTGTTGGAACTTACATTCTTGAAAAACACCCATCCCTTTAATCAAAACAATGTATATAAATTATTTAGTGGAAGCCTCAGCAGATATTTTACAAATTCAGGAGTCAAGCGTCAGTGTCACGAGTCTTAGCCATTAATTCCAGTCTTAATTTGAAGAACAATGTCAGTTAAATATAGCTAAACTCTTAGCTGTATGTCTCAAAAGTACGTTTTATGGAATACATGAAATTTTCCTTTTAATACATAGCAATCAATTGGACACTGCAAGTTTTTTTTTTTTTTTTTTTTTGTAAATTATCATTTCACATCCTGATAAAGCAATGAAAAAAAAAAAGTGAAATTAATGAAAGACCCCCCCCTCTTCTCTTCGTTCCAAATTGCCAATTATGCCAAATTCATTTACAACATGAATAAATCATCAATAGTCAGCTATCAATAGCTGAAAATCCTCTAGTTATATATACTTAGATTTAAAAAAGAATCTGATTTGATAATTGTATTTGAATCAAATTTAAAATGGAATCTGTAATTGTATTAGAATTGGAAAATAGAATTTTCTCATCACTAGTTGCTACCCAGAGCCTGTGCAGATCAACTTCTCACCTTGGCCACATTTTGCAACCATAAAGATCGTTGCACCATAACTTTTTCAATAGCTGAAAATCCCCTCAAATCAATTGTTTGGTTCTGGTTGAAATCATTACAATAGATTTATCAAAGGTTATATAAAATATAAAGTTGATAAATAACTCCCAATATTTTCTATAAAAGAACAAAATGTTGAAAGAGTTTTGTCCTGGCCAGTTACTCCGTTGTCAACTGGAGATCTACCAAGAGGTGTAGATAAAGTTATGGTGCAACGATCTTTATGGTTGCAAAATGTGGCCAAGGTGAGAAGTTGATCTGCACAGGCTCTGGGTAGCAACTAGTGATGAGAAAATTCTATTTTCCAATTCTAATACAATTACAGATTCCACTTTAAATTTGATTCAAATACAATTACCAAATCAGATTCTTTTTTAAATCTAAGTATATATAACTACAAATTGTTTTTATTTTAAGATTATCTTAAAAACCCATGTAATATGTACATATATTTTGGAAAATGCAAAAAAAAAAAAAATACATTTATAAAGGTAATCTATATTTAAGTTTTAATAACTAGCCAGGGGGGGGGGTACCCGGCATTGCCCGGGTGTTTGGAGGTGTGTGTGGTTTTGGGTAAATCAAAACTCATGGGGGTAAAATAAAAAAAGTTTTGGTAGGTAAGTATGAGGATCAAATTCGAACCCTTGAGGCAAAGTTGGAAATTAAAGTGTGAAGAAAAAAAAACATGCATCGTTAACCATTGGGCCACTGCAAAATACTAACGGAAACATGTTTGAATTTATTTATTTAAGTATTAAAAACAGTGTCCGCAATAAAAGTTAACTCTGCTGCTTCTATTTGACCTCATTAATAAGGTCAAATAGAAGTCACGGAGTTAACTTTTGCTGCGGGGCAGCGTTTGGGTTTGTTTATCCAACTTTGACTGGCTTTTTCCCCCCCCCAAGATGTTGGGGAGGGGGAAACCAGCTTCCATTGTCCAGATTGAATAGCAATTGTCTGATATCAGGAGTTTGGCCCCACATTGATCAAAGCTGATTGCTTCTGGACGTTTCCCGGTGCGATTGCCGGGAACAGTGCCTTAGCTTTGAATTAGTTTCGCTTTTTATACGAAAAAGCGGAACGAACACAAGACGGGCTGAAATAGCAATAATTTTGTAAAAATCGACGTAAATAAATCTAGAGACGACCCGCATTCCCAAATCCTAGATATTATTACCTAGGGGGTATATAAACAGTTCTAAGCGATAGTAAACCCCCGCCCCCCGGGAGCATCGGCGAAAAAAGCCTTCGCGAGACATACATAAAATGATCACACATTTTGTCTTTTATATATATATATAGATTTAAAATTTAAAAATATTATCACTTTATTATTAGGAAAATTTTGTTTTAAACAAAAACAAACAAAAAGCATCAATTTAGGTCATTGGAGAATAGACAATTTTTTTCCAATTCTGATTTACCCAAAAGTTCAGATTCTCAATTCAGATTAATCGACCCAACACTAGTAGCAACAATCAAAAGGTGACCAAGTAACATTATCAGGCCTGCAAATAGTTAGCATGAAATGAAATAAAGATTAGTTAGCCATATTGTGTAGCTTAGCTCAGAATCAACAAAAGTGGGTTACAATGATCAGATACTGTACTTGCCCAGGAGGAAGCTGGCTCAACCCAATCAGGGTGATGGCTGTTAGAAGTACAAAAGTAAGGTAAGATCTGTGGGGATGATTCGGATAGAAGAAATTTGTTAAGGAAATAGAGGTCTATTAGTTGTCAGTTGATTAGCTATTAAGGTAAAAATAGCTATGTTGTTATGTAAGAGTTGCCTGAACTATTGTATCAGTTTCAGTAATTCCTTTGAGAAAGATACAAGTCCATTTCTCCTACGCCAAGCTATTAATGAAATGGTAGGGTGGATTCATCTCAAGCCTTTATATGTCAAGCAACCTAGGATAAAAAAAAAAAAAAAAAAAAGAGACATGTGCCATATATTTGTGCAGATATTACTTGCCTGGTGAAGAGCCTGTGATCTGCACAACTCGCTTACAAATTTATTCACAGAGGCCATCTAATAATTTTGAAGTCATCCTTGATGTTAAATTAATATTCAAATAAGAAACAAAACCCTGGGAAAATGTGCAGCCTTCCTTCCTTTTTTCACTCCTGGAAGACACAAGTTGTCTCAAACATACAAAAGTTTTCATCCGAATTCATCAGTGGTAAAAAATTTTATGGACACTTGAAATATATTTATTTTTAGAACATTGCTCTTAGCAAGTACACTCAATAATTAACATCTAAAAGGAACAGGTGTTTCCGTTTGTTTTTGCGCTTTTTTTCTTTATTGCGTTATTCTAATTGGGTCTTTCTACTGTACCTTTAGAAAAGAAATCTGTCTAAGATTGGCTATGGCAATCCTATAAAATAAAAAAATAAAAAAAAAATAAAGAAAACGTGAGAAACTATTTTCTTGTTTAAAATTCTAATCAAATCAGGTTGATCTAATTTACAAACAATTTAAAATCTGACAACATTTACAATACACATTTTCTCTTATGGAAACGTGGTTTTGTAACAAAAGACAAAAATGATTTCAGTAAAAAGTAATGATCATAAAAAATTGTTCAGTTTTAAGTGATTTATGCTGAAACAATACTGATATAGATTAATTGAACACTATTTTATCTGATAAAATAGAGTTTCAATGTATAATAATCAGAGAGAGAGAGAGGGGTGGGGTGGGGAGGGCGATACACACACACACACACACACACACAAAATTAGAATAGTAAACTGAAAGCAAGCTCTTAAAGTTTCTTTTCTTCCTTACCAGTTAAATCATGGTTTCATAGATGTTAAAAATAAAAAGAATTTAAACAGGAAAAAAAAAAAAAAGAAAAAAAAAAAAAAAAAAAAGACATTTTAAATCTAGCTTTGATGTCATTTCTTTGAATAGTGGTTGTGATTTTGAGATGTTCGAACATAAATAAATTACAGGTATTAAGCACAAAAAAAAAAGACACCTGATTAGATCAGGTGTTGAATTGATAGGATGGATTCAAGAAATCCATTAATTTGATAAAAATCTTAGAACCACAGATGTTTGAAATTTGCACTAACATATCAATTCCTACTTGTTTTATCTCAATACTTGACTATTAATTTTATATAAAAATTGTTTTAAAAAATCTTTTGTAAATAATTTCTTCTTGGCTTTCTGTTCTCAAGAAACAATGGATAAATATCCTCTGGGAAAAAATGGTGTGAAATTGAATTTAGAGTGAAACAAAGGTTGTCCAATCTATAAAATTTGTGAACAAATATTGCTCCAGTCTAACAGACAAGAGAAATCTAAAACAATTCTTCAGCCCCCCCCCCAAAAAAAATCAACAGAGATTAAACCTGTAATGTCCTGGTTTCTGTTGATTGCAATGTACTTGGTTCCATGCAGTTCTAGGAGGTCCCCCCCCCCAGACTTTGCCTTTTCTTTGAGAAGGGGTTGGTTAATAATCGCCTAAGGCGCCTTTACCAGAAAATGCCGATGGGGCTGCCCAGGTACATTTTGCAGGTCAGAGTGCCTTTCCTAGGAGGCGCTGACTTAATACCACTTTCCGATCCTGGTGTCACAGTTCATGCAATGGGAGAAAACTAAATATTTCCAAATCAATTTAAGATAATTATTATTTTTGTAGTTTCCTTTTAGACTAGTAGACCTACCAAGTCTAGTGTACCCAACTATTTTACCTAAGGAGAATGAGAGATAGATTCATATCTTTCCCTCTAGGTATCAGACAAACAGACTAAAGTCACATCCAAACTTTTGTCAACTGGAATTTCCAGGTAGTCACATATATATAATCTATCAAAGCCATCTTGTGATATTTTAGAAGTTGTACCTGAATAACATTTAAGCTGAGATATTTAATTCTAGTTAACCAATCTTTGCTTTTTGTTGTTGTACTAGGTTTTTAAACCTTAAAATAAATATATAATTTAATTCCTTCATTTTGATTCTTTTACAAAATTATTCCAGTCCAGAAAATTTTTAAAATGGACACATTCTTCGCTAATGCCTTTAAAAGAAATCAGTTTATATCATTTAAAAAAAAAAAAAAAAAAAAAAAAAAAAAACATTTCACCATTTTTCTATTTTCATTATCAGATAGACAATTACATTTTTTACATAAATATTAACATATTCATTTCTTAATATTACTTGATTATCATACCAACTATTTAAAGCATTGTTTTAATCTAATACTGCATGCAGCCAAGATTGGAAATGACAGCATGCCGTTTTTAAAGCTTCAAAAACAGATTAGTTTATACATGTAATATTCCAAAATCGAATAATCTATGAACGATACATTTTTATACTATTAACCAGCTTTTTTTTTTTTTTTTTTTTTTTTCAAACAAAAAAATCAGAGTGTAAAATAAGATGTTATTTTATAAAATATTGCAGCCTTCTAGGTTTAAATTATAAAATCTGAATAATAGTAGGTAGTCTGGAGTTCTTTTCCTTAATGTTTTTAATTACCTTCTGACCAATTACAACTAATTTCTGAAACTAGAATGTGCATACGTTTCTCACATATATATAATCTCACACTCTCACACACAAATTTAAAATCATTTTAGTTTTTCCTTTATTTTATTGTAAATTAGAATTAATTTTCATAATTTACAATGAAATAAAGGAAAAAACTAAAGCAATTTTAAATTCCTATTTAAAATAAATTGCAACCGTGACAACATCTTCGATTATTCTCTAGACTCTCACCCTGGACAGGTAGATACAGCTACTTATAAATAATTGATTCCTTACGAAATTTCCATTTTACTGTAATATGAAAGAACTTGGCAACAAATAGAGTTTCCTATTTTATATTTAATGAAATCACTTAATATTTCTTGAATACTCCAAACATGTCTATTTAATGTTAACTAAAAAAAATGTTAGATGTTTTATTTTTCTCTATGCATGATTGATTTTACATTCCATACCATCAGTACATATGCTCACTGTTAAATTGTTCATAGGTGGCCTCTCCATTCAAAACAAGTTACAGTGCTTTTGATTGTTTTTTTTTAAATCCATAATTATATTTTTCTTCTACCTATTCCTCTATATAATAAAATTAAGTCAGTTGGATTAAATTTTTGCTAACAATACATCCTTTTCACAAAATTAATACTGTGAATTGACACTTTGTCATTGAATGTTGCTCCATGTTCTTAAAACATGAAAATGTAATCCAAGCTAATTCCTTTAAGATATTAATTCATCCAGTGAGATTTACTTGTGTGTAGTTGTCATTTAGATTTTTAAAGGGATGTCACTGTATCCATGCATTACAGACTTAGTTCCTTACTTTGAAAAATATTAAATTTAGGAGAAAAAAATACTAAGTAAATACACTACCAGGCAATGCTGGATGATACGTTTGGTAAACTCATTTGTTTATAAAATCATTACTGAATGTGGTAATTATAGTTTGAAGAATGCACAAAACACCAGAGAAAAATCTTTTAAACATAAACTGCAATTCAAGTTAATTCCTTGCAAAATTAAATTAATGCAGTTAGATTTATTTTCATATAACCACAAAGAAAAAAAAAATAGTGGTGTAATTGTATTCGTGCATTATATACTTTCATTTTGTTTGGGAAAGAGATTTGAAAAATATAAAATTTATGAAAAAGAACAAAATAATACAAGTTAATACACTACCAGGCAATGGTATCCCTATTAGAATCAATCTTGCTACAAAGTATCCCATGTATATAAGGATTCAAAATTAGTATAGTTTATGGCAGAGTTGAAGAGTCAGAAGGTATATAAGGTCTGACCGACTAAAACTGAAAATATTCAGACTTCTAATTAGAAGTCACTTTAGAATTATGTTAAAGTTTTATCCTCACTTTAGCATTATTTTAAAGTTTTCAGATCATTAATTCTTCAGAGAAAAAAATATTCCATTCCAACTCCACAACCCTCGGGTTGTAGTTTGCAGCATACGGGGAAAATAAACCCAGACAAGCCACTTCAGTATATATTTAAATAGCATTTATGCATATTTCTTTGGAAAGTAGACACTATTAACTTATTCTTTTGTTTACTTGTTCAAGTCATTTAATGTGGTTCTTAATGTCTGCCTTCTAACCAATGTCAATCAGATTTTAACAGCCCCATTAGGTGACTTGGCAAGATCAAAAGATTAAGCAGGCAAAGTGTCTACTCTTTAATGAATATGCATATTTTTATTAAATATATACAAGTGTGCACACACACACACACACTTAAAATAACCAAGAAAACAATTATGTTTCTGAATTTTTACAATGAGTAATGAGAATTTGTATTATTTAGACTACTGTTTTCATTTTAAATGTTATTCTTACATTTTGACGAATGTAACCTCCAATCTCCTTTAGGATTATCTGCAAGGACCACTGACATAACAGATAAAATACTAAGTAAAATTCAGTTCTAAATAACACTCTTCTGGCAGTTGGAGGTTCAATTTTCAGTGCTGGGTGATACAAAGAATATAATTATGAATTGTATAAGACTTCTACCCAGCTGATGGAATAAGAACATGCTGCCTCCCATGGTTTAACTAAAGGACACCATTTGAAATTTATTACAGATTCTCAAGTTTGACAGGCTACATCTGGATAAGGTCAGAAGTTTAAATCTGCCGAAACGTAGTGAGAATAACACTCAAGATGAGAACAGTCCAAATAATACAAAACAATCATGATTTGCGAGTGTTTACACTAATATTCATATAAAAATTATGGAATTATTTTCAGTAATTTTAATATATAAATTATTACTGATAACTTTTCATTTAGAGTAAGGGATTTATTTTCAAATTCATTTCAGACAACAGTAGTTGTAAGATTTGCTATTTGCTTTTTCATTTGGGATGGTTTCACCCTGGGGGCTAGAACAAGTCAAGTTTCTTTTAGAGCATTCCCCCCCCCCCTTTTTTTTACTCACTAACTTGTTTAACAGGGGATATATATTACACACACACACATTGATTTTTATTACAGAGTGGAAAATATATTTTTCAAAATCGCCAAGAATAGAGAAATTAGATTAAAAAAAAAAAAAAAAAAAAAAAAAAAAAAAAAATGAAATGTTATTTACTCTGGTTATTTCTTAGCATTCAAAGTTATAAGTTAAAAATACATTGCTATGAACAGAGACTATTATACACTTGGTATGACATAGAATTACTTTTGTCATGCATATTCACACCGACTTTGATCCAAGTCTTGATAGCAACTACAGTTAAAGAGTTATACTAGTGAATGTTATCTGTTGTGTGATAAAATTGATACGAGAATTTAACAGTGCAGATTTGAGACACATGTGCTACCTTGTTCACTTGACATTGCTGACTCCAACATTATGTGCCATAGATTTCTTTTCTTATGGCCGTGTTGTCTCTCACATTGGCAGCTACTGAGGGGGTGCACACAGGTTCAAAAATATAAAATTAAATAAAACACAAAAGAAAACAGACTCAGACACTTTCTGCAAATATTAGTTGCACTGAGTGTCTGTGACACCATTGACCCTCTATGTGCTTAAATTTACAAGTACAAGCTCTGTTAAGGTAGAGTTTGTCAGTTGATGTCAGCTCATCTAGATCTTCCAAAGCTCTCCTGAACTGATCGAAGCTGCTACAATCTACCTTAAACTGTCTAGCTTGCAACTGCCCTCAACAGGACCATTGTAAAATGCTGCACTCGTTAAATGTTGCAAACTTCCAACCATCATAAATTCATTACCAATCCTAGAACTAATTCTAAATATATCTTAGGCCTTTTTGTTCCCACTCACACCTCAGCTCTCCTTTGCCTACCTTAATGAACAAATTCCTATCCACCAACCACTTTTTCCACACCTTTGTCCTCCATTAAACCTATTTCCTGTTTATTTCTTTTCTCCTCTACGGGGAAGGTCTCGATAGTATTACACCGATCCCAATTAATCCATTATTAAATGAATCAAGTAAGCAGAGATCCTATGATCAGTGAAGACGAGTGTGTGATCCCTATGTATCTAATAGTAGGTGAAAAAGTAAAAAAAAAATAAAAGACTTTGCCTCTAGAAAGAAAGCTGTATTCACAAAATTCACCTTGGACTTGTCTGTAGCATATATAAAGTATGTCCACGTGAAACTGACATTTTCTTGATAGACCTCGAGAATTTCCCGTGTCAATGGTATAACTGAGCAAATCTTGCAGATGCATTCTACAAGCTACCTACCATGTCAGCTCCTTTTGCATTTTTTACAAATGGAGATGAACATTTCTCAGCTTCTGGTCTAAGTGAGTCATCTTGAAAGATGACTTCTGCCCTCCCCTCTTGAACCCTTGTTGATTACAGTGACTATTGCACCAAGAGATGCTACATCAAAATAACAAGATGCTTTAAACGTGCTGGAATTACCCACTTTCCATGGAACTGTCTCCCTTGGCACAACAGAGCGTGGAAGTCTCAACTATAGTAGAGTGGTACATGTAGCTTCCAATCCAAATGGCCGAACCATGTGTCTGAATTCTACAGTAAGAAATTCAAGGGATGATCATTATGCATCAACTATTTCTCCAGACAATGTGAATTAGGAACTGGCAACTGAAGGTAAATTGGTGCAGGGAAAAGGTACATTGCACTAGTTTAATCTAGGTGCTTCTGCACCATAGTGTGCAAGAGACATGGCAAAAAAAAAAAAAAAAACTGTTAAAGTAGTTACTATTGGCAGTGGAATGCAAATATAGAGTTGGATCAGTGGAAGGGTGATTGTGATTAAAGTCCTGGTAATGGAGAAATATATGCTTGGATAAGACTTCCTGGGGGGATAGACATGATCAAAGTTTTTGGTAGAGTATCAATCAAAGTCAGGGAAGATAATTTTCTTGATATGACATTTGTTGCATGTATGATTGTATCAGCATTAATAGAAGGCGATGAAGAACAGAGCCTGCATTGCAGATATGTGTTGCTAGCCAAGCCAAACTATTCAAGCAGTGGCCACCTTAGAGTGATAGTAACAACATATTTTATGAGGAAGATCCCCCCTTTTATAACAAAAAGATCTGCAATTAGGTCAATGCAAGTATACATCCATTGATCTAATGCAGACTCAATCACAATGAAACTGGAATTCTCAAACATATGGCAAGGGTTGGGCATGGATATTACTCAATATGGAGGTGCTCACTGCTTGACCTTCTTCGATTGGGAGTGCATCTGGTGAATTCTGTAAATATGAATTCTGTCACAGTAATTCAATGCCATAACTATTTTTCTTGAGAGGGACTCAAAGAAATCCTCACTAACCATAGTACAGCGTTTAACAATGGGAGTTTAAAAAAATTTGCCAAAAGCTGGAGTGTTCAATTGTATTTCTAGTGCGCATATACACCATCAGGGTGGGGGAATGGCATTGCTGATCGTACACAGATCAATAAAATGGTTGTTACTAGGAATGTGCACTTCCCAAGAGAGTTTACTGGTACAATGGCGTCTGCAGTGCGACTGCTGACTAATGCATTGTACCAGGATGAAGTTTGGGTGAAAATGGATCACTTCCACTGCCAACAAAATACGAACATGAAATCTATATAAAAAAATATAGAAAAAAGCAAGATGCAATGATGGTGAAACGTGCACTAACAAATGGTTAACAAAAACCATAACTGAAATGGTGAATCTCCAAACTTTACATTGATGAAGTAACTCCTAACCTAACCAGTTCCGGAGAAATGTCAAGTGATGACACAATATTCTTGCCAATGATGGATGAAGCCAATCACTATTGATAATGGCCTCGATTGTTCAAGCAACAGCAGTGGAGATAGACAGGACTCAATAGGAACACCTAAAGACAAATGAATCTGCTGTGTTGTCTCCCTAACAGAGCTACAAAAAAATGCCCATAGCTGCTACATGCATGATGAGGAGACCAGGGAGAAGTGCAATGTATAGAGCCTATCTTCCTGATGTAAGCGACAAGACTGCTTATGTTGTGCATAATGTCTATGTTAACTGTGATAAATGCAGGTTGTTCTTTGCACTAATTCACTTCAAACGACACCTTGATAGTAACAATGTTTGAAAGTAATATTTGCGCACGTTTATATATAATAAAATGTGGGCCTGACCTCATCTCTGCTATACTAATTAAGAAATGCTCAGCTGAGCTAACACCCATACTTTCCAAGCTCTACAATAAATATGTTGTTGAATCTTGTTTCACTAATAGCTGGAAGATGACCTCTGTGGTACCAGTGTAAAAGAATTTTGGTGAAAAGACTGACACTCAATTATCACCCTATCACTTTCCTCCCCCTTTTCACTAAAATCTTTGAGACCTTAAATTAAGAACTAGTCCACCACCTCGCAAAAGCAAATCTCTGACAAACAGCATGGATTTAGGCAATGTTGTTCTACTGCAGATATTTTAACAGTCATCTCTGAATGCATATACCATGCACTGGATAAGGTGGGCCAAAGTCAGGGTTGTAGCCCTTGATATATCTTAAGGCCTTTGACAAAGTCTGGCACAAAGGGCTACTAATGAAAATTAAACCGTACGGTATAACTGGACGTACACTAAATATAATTTGATCCTTAAGACAATAGGGCCATCCAGGTTGTAATTGATGGATGTACATTCAAGCAGCATAAAATTAACGTGGGAATGCCTCAGGGATCGATCCTTGGCACACTTATTCCTAATATTCATAAACGACCTTTCTGATAATGTCTGAGATGGGTATATTTGCTGATGATATGCTTTATAACATGCATGAGGGAAGAATGGATGTATATAAATCTAAGACAATGGTAGAATCGTTAGAAAGTGACCTCCAGACTATAGAATGACTGTGGAATGAAGCCACAAATGGATGGTAATTTTTAATACTAGTAAGACTGCGCTCCTTTAACAATTACAAGATGCCTCATCAACAACAGATATCCATGACAAATAACCCCCCTACCTGAGAATTTTTCCTGCAAACTCCTCAGCCTAACATTTGTGGGCAATATGAAAGGAACAAATACATTGAGGACATTGCAAAGGCTGCTGCAAAGGTGGGTTCCCGCTATAGAGTTAGAAAACTACTCACACCCGAGAGTATCCTGTACTTCTACAAGGCCATCATTCGCTCATGCATGGAGTATTGTTGATACATCTGAGCTGGTGCATCTACCACTAGCCTCTCCCTCTTGGATAAGGTCCAAAATAAAGTTTTCAATCTAATAGGTCACACTGTCAACTAAGCTCCAACCTGTGTATTATCGTCACATTGTTGCATCTGTGCCTGTTTTACAACTATTTTAATAGAATGTGCCATGATGAACTCATTGCACTTGTGCCCTCTCAATGTACGACAAACCCGCTTAGCAACAAAATCTTACCTCTTCACTGTTGAAGTCCCTAAATGCCAGAAAGCTTTCTACTCTAATAGTTTCTTCCCTCAAACAGCTAGACTTTGGAATTCCCTTCTGCTACCCTGACTGTACCGATATGCAGAAGTTTCAATGTAACATAAATCAACACTTTATCTGTGCCTAAACCTAAACGTAGATTCCATGAACAAAGCTTCTTTCTTAGAACTGCACGGCTATGGAACTGTCTTCCGTTTTCATGTTTTCCAGCTGTCTACAATATGGTTGTCTTCAAGTCTAACGTAAACAAGTTTTTGATGAGCCGTTCCATATAAGTTTACAAAATTACCTAATATCCATTACTAATGATTACTATATTGTCCAATTTCTACTGAACACTCTTTAACCCTTATCCTCGAGTGGCCTCTTGACCTTGATAAGGGGTGATGCCTATGTAAAAAAAAAAAAAAAAAAAAAAAAAAAAAATCTTGTTAACCTTTACTAGGTATTTCAAATAACAGCCCCTTACATCCAAGTGATGATTTGTGAGGGGGTGAACGAAAGTAAAAAGTAAAATTTCACAAAACCAAATCTTTTTCCTTTTTATGATCAAAGAAAATAAAAGCTTCTTTACTCTTTACCTTCTCATCTGACCTCCCCTCACGATAATCTATAATATACAAGGCAAAAATGTATGTGTGTGTGCGCACGCCAAAACCTTTCAACACATGCGACAAACACTGACAAAATCGGTATCGTTAGAAAGAGCAGACTCTCAGACGACAAATATCCAAAATTTGGTCCAAAATATTAATTCCGTGCTGGCAAAGAGAGGGTCGGTTTTTACGTCAACATTTTCGCAAAGTCATCATATGCCCTAAATAACCTTATTTAGAACGCTCGCGACGCCATAAGTCGCGGAGACCAAAAGGTTTCCTTTTTTTTTTCCACCTCCTTTTCTTCTTAGCGTTACAAGTTCACACCTGGCTACTGCAGCTAAATTTTTTTGTGCTCGCACAGGTACTCGCTATTTTCATTTTGGGGGGGGGGAGGGGGAGAAATATTTTTTTTGTTCTTCCGTTTCTAAATACCCTTTCCATAAAACCTCTCCACACCTAGACAATGCAGAGTACCCCCGTTAGTATAAACTAAAAATTTTAAAATTGAATTGCGAAAGTCCCATTTCGTTTTTTTGCGAGAGAGGAGGCTCAACAGCTATGGTAAATAAAACAGATTATAGAAGCTTCTTTCTTTAATCATATTATTAAATGTAATAATTGGTTTAGTAAATCTATTAAGAAAAAAAGAAAAAATGCCTACCTTTTCTTATGCAAAAATTTTAAGAGAAACCTATTTTGAAAACTGACATACATATCTATGAATAAACCAGCAACCAATAAATATACTTTCACTTTTATTTAAAGGATTATAAAGCAACTTTTTCTGGATCAGTCGATTTGTTTTAAGTTTAGAAATGATATAAAGTAGTTTCTATAGAATTATTCAAATGTGATCTTAGGCTGCCTTCAGACTTTATAGGCTATTCTTGAATTAGCACAGAACATATTTTGACCTTGAACAAATTGTTTATATTGTTGAACAAACGAAAGATCGTTCAACCTGCCTGTCTATTTACTTTCTAACTTGTGTTTATATACTTAGGTTTTAAAATACTTGCTGTCTAACATAAGATAACAATTCAGCATAGTTTTACATGCGGTGTTTAATTATGATATTACAACAATAAAGGATTGGTCTGGTAGGTTTATTCATTATTAACATGTAATTCATTAATGATAACATAAAAAAATGTTAATCAGTATTGAACATGTTACTCCTTATGCACGCGCGTGTATATATATATATATTTGTATTATTTGAATTAGCTTATACACGCTCCTTGAGCAGTGTTCATACAGTACCTGAGTATAATTATTAAACTGAATTTAATTAAAAAATAATGCTACAATTTACATTTTTACCCAACTTCTACCACTTAATAGGTAATAAAATGAAAACTTTGCAAAATTTTGTCAGTTAAAAAACGGGGGGGGGGGGTATTTAGTTTTTGCATGAGTAAATAATTTAGATGAATTGTCTTTATAGAAAAAAAAAATTAGAAACTTTTTTTTTTTAAATATAAATAATTAACTTTGAACTAATACTGAATACCCTTTATGCCTACTTTTTGTGGATTATCAAAATAAAAGGTCAATTTTTAAGAAATATTTATGTAATGTTGATATCTTTATGTACCCAGTTAGAAAAACATCCTTTAGACATACAAGATTTTGAACTAAGGTATTGACATCATAAAAATGACTGCCTTACTAATATGTATCTGGTTATTCTTTTTGTCAGCCAATCAAGTTTCTATTTGAATGAAGAAAAAAAAAAAAAAAAAAAAAAAAAAAATTTAATAGTATATAGATTATTCTTATCTGATTTGTTATCTTCCTAACGTTTCGGCTTATGTAACTGCCAACCTACTTCAGGTGCATCTTTTCGAGTTTAGGAATCTTTACATTGAATTTGGAAATCTATTTGGAATTTCGAACTAAACTCCTTTATTTAATCTATGGGATAGATTATCATATTTCTGCCATTCACGAGAGTAGAAGTGTTAAGTAATTGCCTCTAATTATGATTGCACTTTCAACCTCCAGAAGATTATCACTTAAAGTTACTCAATGCTTGCATCACGAGGTTCCATAGAATGAGAATACTAGTTTGAATAATACAAGCTATGAAAGTGATTTCTTACCAAGAAAAGCTTATTTTATATGCTTTTATTGGTAAGAAATCACTTTTTAAATTTTGATTCTCAAAGTGTCTTATAAATGATCAGCTTTGAAATATTTTACAATCTTTAATTTTCCGGTGTTGCTTGGGTAGAGTTGTTTGCAACTAAAATTTGTAAGATACTAGCTGTATATACCCAGCGTTGTCCAGTCAAAACATTGCTGGACAGAGGGATTTATTTAAGATACACTGAATATCCTAACTGGTTTCAAAAAGTGACCACATGTTAGATCTAGGGAAGCATAAAGCACATTCCTCTTTGTCTATGAAAATCAAATGCAAAATAATTTTCATAGCTTAAAAAGGGGAAATAACTCATAGCTTAAGTAACCTTACTTTAAACAACTTGTCAGCTTTTAATAATTGAAAATCATGTTAGGTTTGGTCATGATCGGTTCAGTGGTGTGGGCTATAGAAGAGTATATATATATATATATGCTTTGATCTTGACCTTGGAAAATGGCGTGCACCATCCCCAGGTGGGAAACCATCATCATGTCAAGTTTGGTCATGATCGGTCCAGTGGTGTGGGTTGTAGGAGAGTTGTACACACACAAAGTTGTGTGTGTGAGTGTACAACTAGTTCTATTTTATATAGATAAAGAGGTACCAAATCAGCAAGCAGATCAATAGAAAGGGAATTGTTGAGTACGCAGCAAATGCAAAAAGCGAAAAAAAAAAAAAAAAAAAAAAATGGTCGCAGTTATTGTCTGATGTACTAGAAGAGAAGGAAAGGGTGCATATTAATTGAGTTTTTCCTCATGTATCAGTGAGCTTTATACCTCACCCTATTTAATAGGGAATTGTTTTTATTTCTAATAAAATGTTCTTTTATAATTCATTATGCGATTTCATTTTTGATTTCAATAAATTTTTTAATAGTAAATTAACAATAAGTGTAAGTTAGTCACAAGAAACTACCACCCATGCGTGAAAAGTGGTTATACAATTTTATTAATTTAGAGTTATAACCTTTAAGTGGGCGTTATCCATAAAACCTACTTTATAAACTTGTTTGAAAACTCCACCACCCATTCAAATAAAGCTAATAGACTTCAATTTTGGATGTGTTAATAAAAGGTAACAATTGATATAAATTATGACCGTCATCTATTACCAGAAATGGGATTGGTCAACTTGAAAAATAAGAACTTCTGTAAAAATTGCTCAATTCCCACCACTGCATTTTTTTATCTTTATTTTTGTATTATTTATAAAATCTGAATTAAAAGACCCATTTTCCCCACTCAAGTTTCAAATCAATATATGACAATGGATGAAACATAGATCCATCACTACATTCTACAGTCAAATCAGCAGTCAACCAAGTGAAAGGCATCCACAGCAGCAGGTAAGGTTTTAGTGTTTGGGCCCCAAATGGGGATATAAGATTAAAAAATGTGTCAATTTTCATTTTCATAAAATAAAAAATAATTTTCAAGCATTAATAGATATCTCCAATTTATGCACAATATTGCTGTACTGTTGCAAGGCTTGCCTTTTTACAAAAATCTTAACACAAAATTTTTGACATGCACTTCCTTTAGGGCATCCTATACATCAGTCTAACCAAATCCCAAACCCTACTATCCATGATGTAACACCAGCATCAGAGATTCTTAAAGAGATTTTACTGGTTTGAACATGATCGATGCTCCGAAGAAAAATTTATCTATAAGTTATCTGACAGTCAGAAGAGCAGAGGCAGCCAACTAAAGACTTTTATAAGAACAATGAGGGCAAACATGAAGCTGGTGGTTGGTCCCTGCATTCATGGTGTTCAACATTGGAATTGGGAATGACTGAAGTATGCCGGTTGGCAAGAATGGATCACCTTGATGTGAAATGTGGTAAACTCATTTGGAGCTGGCTCAGTTCAACCTGGATGAATGTCATTAGTTAGTAGATATAATTAAACACATGAAAAAGTTTATTTAACATGAATTCAAAAGAACTTAAGGCTACCTTGACATTGTCTAAACTATTTTTGTTACAGTCAAATAGCCATTATTTTAATGGCTATTTGACTGCAACAAGTATGGAAGGCAGTAAGTTTAAAATTACAGTGCTTTTAAATAAAAGGTAACTATTACTTAATGTGACAACCAAAGTTTAAAGAAATGTAGGCTTAATTTCCAGTTTCGTTCCAACTTCACCATTAAAATAAGCTATGGATAGAAACACACCTCCCCTCAAACTGATCAACTGGGGATCAAACTGAAAAATTTTCAACAATTTATTTAGTGTCCCATTATTAACATCTATATGCATTTTAAAACTTAGACATGTGAAAAACACGTATACTAGCTGTCCCGACCTGGCATTGCCCATCTTTAACTTTCACATATATTTTTTTAAATTTGATTTATGTCTTCAAATAAAACTAGTTTTAGTCATTTTGTTTTCAAACAAACAGCCAGCAATACATATAATCAAATAACTATATTAAAAGCCATTAAACTTTGAGAACACGACTTAATTTTATATTTAGATGAAATTGGGCACTGATAAAGATATTTTTATATTTTATAATGATTTATGAAATAACATTTAATTATGGTACTATTTAGCCAAGAAATTAATTAAGCCAAGTATTTCTAATTTTTGTATTTGAAAATAGTCAAAATTTGAAATCTTTTTTGTTTTCAGTAGCTTCAACTGACAAATGTATATTCAAGAAGAAAAAAAAATTGTGTGGAAACAATAGAACCATAACGCTTAATACCGTCTGATAAAGGTTTTTAAAAATTGGATCAATTTAAATCAATCCATCTTTGAGAACGATTTATAGTAAACTAAAAAAATTAATAAATATGCCTCATACAAATTGGAAAAAAAAAAAAAAAAAAAAAAGACAAATTTATAAAATGTAACGATTTGAAAATTTCATGAATTTCCCCACTCCAGTGAAACTACTTTATTTAGTATTTTACACTTGTCCAAACAAAACTAGTCTGAGGTTTTATGTAACGTTACGCTTAAAAATATAAATTAATATCTCTCTGAAGCTGAATATATACTATTACTTTTAGATTGTACTATCTTTTAATACTTAATTCAGGGATTGAATGCTGTATAGTTGGGGTTTTTTTTTTTTTTTTTTTTTTTTCGTTGTCAAGAAACCATTCATCCATTGAGGGGTAAATAGCACACATTAACAAAATATTATCACAATCAGCCATTCCTTTTTTTTCCTCACACATGCACACCTGCTTACATACGTTTTTGCTAATACATATAAAAATTAAATGACTCAAAAAAAATAAATAAATAAATAAATAAAGCATAAGAAATGTATTGAAGTAGAAAGTGCACATCGATTTAGAAAACAAAAGCATTTTCTATGAGAAAAAAAAACAAAGCAAAAAAAAAAAAAATCAAGGTCTTCTATAATATTCTTATGAAGTGATGAATGGCATATTTTGTACAGACAAAGCTTACAAACGAAAATTAAAAATTGGAGGAGATTGAATTTTTTTTACACCAGATTATTAACCCTTCATGACGTTATTTTTTATTTTTTTCGTTAAATAATGATAATTGGATTCAGTAAAAAAATTGAAAGTAAAAAGAAAAGTTCAGTAAAAACGTTGAACTTCAAGTTTTCAATGACTTTGTAAATAAAGTTTAAATGTATCTCCATTCATGGTTAATTTATTTTAAAAAGTAGGCATGCGCTATGTAAAAAGAAAATAATTTTTAATCAGTATATATCAAACAAGTCTAGACATCACTTTTTTTTTTTATTGTCCAAACAGTGAATCTCACTCTGGCAACCATTTACAAGAATAACATATGTCTCTTTACAAAGGTAGTTTTAAAGCAGAAACAGTTCAGAGAAAAAAAAATAGTATTTGCTGATAGTGATAAAATATTTTACAAAAAAAAACAAACAAAAAAAAAGTATAATTTTTAGATTGATTAAATATTTTTTATTCAACAAATTGTGTATTAAATTAATATTTTACAAAGATAATTTAATTATTACAATATCGTTTGATTTTATACTGACTGACACCAAAAGCCAGTTTCATCCTAACATTTTTCTGAGAAAAATCTTTTCAGGAAAAAGAAAAAAAAAATTGAATTATAGGTATGTCAAACCGATTACTATTCACATCCCACTTTCAAAATCCGACCGACTTAAATTTATGTTAGAAGATATAGAATTATTCTGTACAACTTTAATTTTAATACATAAATTTGATTTTAAGTTTATTTTACATAATTACATACAAAAGAACATTTTTAGAAGGGTTGATTTCTATTAGTAAAGGTCATTCGATATCTGTCCGAAAGCGAACTATTACTTAATGCTTAATTCTTATTCTATTTTAGACTAATATACTATCTTTCAATTACAGGGAAGAAAAATCAGGCATTACCTCTTGAGGATAATATGTTCATTTGTCATGTATACTAACAAAAATGTTGCTTCTGGTTGCATATTTTGCTAGTAATATCAATAAAAAACAATTTTGTTGAGAGAGAAAAAAAAGGCAGCAGAAAAGTCATATGTATAATTGCAAAAATAAAATCAATTAAATAAAAGCCATGATCAGCTTAGTTTGTTTTAAAACATCAATTATGCAAAAAATTGTCTAAGATTAATATATTGCTATTTGATCCAAAGACGGGAGGGGGGTATTTTAGGTTCCTTTCCAAACAGTATTAGTATGTAAATGGTCACAATAGATTCACAAGGATGTGAGAACAGCATAGCAGATTTAAGAGTGTGAAAGTATCAATTAGGCCAAAGTAAACAAAGAACGGATACTCTTCAGATACATCCTTTTTTTTTTTTTTTTTTTAAATATCAGTGTTTAGCAATGAAAATATTTCAAATACTGACAGACAAGCAAACAGCTTTGTATAGAGATACATTGATTCCAAGCTTCAGTATGATAGACAGGAAAATGCTATTTCAAACTGAAGTCCCACATACTGACAAACAGGTCTGATAGAAACATGTAGACTCTTCACTTAAGTTTTAAAAATATTACTTATTTTTGAAACTCCCCTTTACACCTGCTTAAGAGCAGCTGCAGAAAAATATGCCTAAAGCATTCTGAACACTAATGAGCGATTATTGAAGCCAATTGTTGACAAGTGGCTGACTACTGGCTTAGTTCTTTTTTGAGAGACAATGGATATTCACTTCACAAAGAGTTTATAGTATAGCATGCCTAACCACAATTATCCTGAACCAGCATTTAGGTCCAGTAGCAAAAATCCAAGGTAGCATGAAGCAATGCTGGAATAAGCAGAGAGACTGGTTTTATTTCAGATGCATCTTTCTTCTAATGCTAGTCTTGCTGCACTACCAAAGTTACAAAGTTATTTCATCTTTGAGGGGGGGGGGCCATCCCCCCTCCCCTCGCTCAAGAGTATAGAGAAAGTTAATTTCCAAATATAACACAGGAGCATACTCATTTCAGGAAGCCATCTACCTAGGTATTATCTCCTTTATGAAGAGAGAGCAAGTTTATTGTCAGTCTCCTAAGGTGCTCTCATCCATGAGAATGTCTAATGGACAGACAAAGTTCTTTTTATAGACAGATTAGAATTTCCTATTTTAGGAAGCTGGATTCCCACTATAGACAAACCTTGTGCATAATCTTGCCACTGTACAAAGTAGGTAAACAAGCCCAATATTCAGAAATCATCTCGCATCTAAATGTCAGAATTTTAAAATAAATGTGTTTTAGAACAAACGAATTAAAATCATCATACATTAGTGATAAAGTTATATTCATGGTTGCAGAATCAGAAATTTAGGAAGGAGCAAGTCGGACTTTATACTGTGATTTCACAATCTAGGTTTCATCTAAAAACGTGCAGAAACCAATACCACATTTTTTTTATATTTTTAAGAAAAGATTTTTTCATTCATGTCAGTTGAAGCAAACAATTTTTGTATTTTATTTACCTACATAAAATATCTTTTCTTTTGTGATATGTGTAAATTTAAAAGAATTACTTGCCGTTTCTATTATGAAGTGATGATGACCTAATGCTTATTACAGAATTGATAAATAGTTCAAATAGCATATATTGGACAACTTTCAGAAATTGAATTCAAAACTAACCCATTTCTAGTCAGGTCTTTATCCCTCTTAAATCCATCCTTGTTATTTCTTCCCATATTTTGTTTTTGGCTTTTCTTTGCCAACTGACTTATCTCAACAGTTCCACAACTAATCCAAGAACTTTCATCCACTCTTTCCATCTAATCAAACCTCCGAAATCTCCTTTTCTGCACACACCTCCTTATACTGTCAAGATTTAATCTTTCCAAGATCACCAGATCTAGGCCTGTACACATAACATATCTTCAACCGTAACTTGCTGATCAGATTTCATTTCCATCATCACAATGTGCACACATGCCCGATAGAATTTTCCTTTTGATTGTCAGTGGTAAGTGTGATCAGATATCACCAAGGTAACAGAACTTCTGAACAACTTCAATAGCCTCTGCATCCAAATAAACTTTCTCTACATCACAATTCTCACTTGTCTTACACTTCTTTCACACAACTGGGTTATCTCTCAAACTACCTGTTATCTTGCTGACCTTCTTGTATAGCTAATCTTAACAAAAAAAAAAAAAAATACCCAACTCTCATTCAATAAACTGAACAGAGGAACTTCTTTCCATGAGTTTTCCAATACTAACCACTTCAGTCTTGGTAGCATTCGACCTCAGACCTTTACTTTCTATAGGATTCCAAGTTCAACTTAACAAGTAGACCATTCTTTGTTTTACATGCAAATCATCATAAAAAAATCTCTTGTGGGCAGCCTATACTAAACTTCCTGCACAATACATGAAAAGCAACAGCCTGTACAGATCTCTGATTTACTCCCACTCTAACATTAAAGCAGTCACTAAATGTGCGGTTAATCATAACAAGACCGAACATTTCAATATATTGCTTAAACAAGTTTTACTAACCACTCACTTGGCCTTAATTTATGGAAAAACCATCAAATATCTCTTGAGAATGTGAAAACCTTTAAAATTAAGCCCCCGAAATTAAAATATTTCAAAACAAATCAGAACAAAAAAAAACATATTGAAGACAAATTCCAATTGACTTGCCTCCCTACAGATTAGACACTGGTTGAGACAAAAATCATTTTTTACGTTCCTAACACATTACCAGAAGATTACTTAAGGGCTACCTCATGGTCATCTTCAAATCTAACATCAACAATACTTGTTATAAACTGTTCTTATAATCAAATTTTATTCCATTCATTATTTTCAGTCCTCTAATAATATTCATCATTCAATTGTCAATCTTTCTATCTCATTAAAAGCCACCTAAGGATAAGGGTTAGTCTTGTATAAATAGTAACCCAGTAGTTAAATAAAAATATTTAATAAATCCTACTTATCCCATACAAAAGTATTGTAAGGAAAAATTCTCAGTTTTACATAGTGACACTTCCGTATGCTGCACATTGTAATGTCACACACATTTACCCAACATGTAGCAGAATACATAGCAAGAATACAGGACAAGTAATAACTACTCTTGTTTTTACAACATTTATTTCCTCATTCTCCTGACACACCTGACTTGGTTACAGCTCGACTGTGATCAGTCTGTGCACACGCTTTTTTTTATAGTCTTTTCCACACACGGCTTGGTATTTGCATATGTGTGTCGACGCTCTGTTACAACATTATCCAACAATCAAGAGCAACTGCCAGTTTCTGGTACAAATGTCTCGGAATTTTTTCCTAGGTTCTCTGCTGAAACATTTATCAATGATTGCCACAGGAACCACAAGTACTCATAAAGGATTTTTCATAGTGGTTTAACTCCTCTCAATCCATCACATATTACCTATGCCCATTAGTCAACAGGATTAGCTCATGAAGGTTGCAACTCTTCGCCATGCATGGACCGTTGTTCTCTATAGAAGCTAACTACAGACAAGCTACACGAGTTCTTTGTGGGACCAGTTAAAGATGCCACAAAAAGGCTATCTTGGAAAAGCGCTACCCCTCTACACAAGCTCTTTTGCCCATGGTTTGAAATGTAGTGCAGGTCAAATAAAAGGGAAGCCTTCCGTAACCAGGACAATCGACAGTGTAATAACAGCACTATCTCTTTATATAAAGTTAGTTATATGTTTATATAGTTGTACTCTGAGGATTCATTCTTTAACTAATCATTATGAATTTTGGAACACAGCTTCTAGACATAAAAGGTCCAAATGTGAGCTACATTTATTTTAGTTTAATTTTATACAAAAGAAAAGGAAGCCTTTCATGAAAATTCAGATATCTTCAATTTTTGCGAAATTTCAAACAGTAGGTATTACACATCAATTACTAAATATTCCAAACTTCAGTTTCTTTAGATTATTAAGGATTTTTGTGTTTTTATAGGGCATATAATACAGACAAATTTCCATTTGAAAATTCAACATTTCAGATTTAAATTGAATTTGATCCATACCACTTAAGTTTACGACATTTTCAAAAATTAAAAATCACGTAATGGATTGTGATCAAAATTAGAACAAGGATTCTAGACCTAAGGTTTAGTATAGTTTCTATTTTAATTTTCATAGAGCCAGAAAGTGGTGTAAATCAGTTGTGTTTAGGAAATTAATGGACGGATATCCTTATAGATATAATCCTTATGAAATAACTCCCATTATATATATGTTTAAGTGTAAACTGTCTTTCTCAATTATTCCATTTAGTTTAAAAATTCAGTAAAAGTTCAATTTTAAAGTTGGCAACATTTTTATCTGTCAGCTGTCTCCCACTGATATTCAGTTTTGTTTATTTATTTATTTATATAGAAAAATAACTTTGCTCGGTGTACTATACAATTCCCAAGAAGAACAAAGACACGTTAAAGGTTTTATGCCACGGTGTCATCATGACCTATTGCCTATTTTCTATTCAAATTCAATAAATAACATTTTTGCTTGTTGAACCGACTCGTTCTGACCAGTTCAATATATTTGAACAATTTTCATGGTATATTATTACAAGAATAAAAATTATTTCAATAAAAAAAGGTACAATTTTAAAATTGTCACACATTGAATTTAAAAATGAAAATAAAATAAGGCTACAACTGTCATATCACTGATATATCTTTCTGTAAACTTTCCACTTTCAGAACAGAGGCTTAGTCTTAAAGCTGATCTTGGCAGCATGAAAAACTTATTAAATAAAAACAAATGACAGACTAAAAACATTCAGCCTTGGGAAATTTAATTAGATACAATATTATAATAACCTAAAGTATGCCTGCTGGTTTCAGTGTTTATTATCTGGTCGAGTTGTTTTTTAATAGAATAATCTGTTGAAGTCATACCTATAATATAAATACAAACTTGATCTCTATCCAAAAACGAGTATTAACAGAATATAACTCTTTATAGAAAGAAATAAAAATTTGAGACTTTTTTTTTTTTTGTTAATCATACAATTGTTTTTATTTACTAACTTTAAATATTTAGCGTTGCCCGGGATATATAGTAGTTGTTTAAGTTTCAGTTTTGTATGTTTTTATTTTTGTTTTTCTTGAATATGCATTTGTCAGTTGAAGGTACTGAAAAAAGATTTTTTTGCCGTTTTTTTTAAATTATTTTTTTTTTGTTTAAATAAGATTTTAAAAGCTAAATTTAAATGGTGTCGTTTGATCAAATTATTAATATATTTTGGTATTTCTGCAGAACGTGCTTTCTTTTAGATATGATTTTCAAGTTAATTTATACGATATCTTGTTTATAAAATTGTTAGGTGAAAGTACAGAATACTAAACCCCTCTTATGTTAAGAATGGCTTGCTAAATATTTCAGCAGGATCCACAAACTGTAAAAGTACAATATTTTATATGAAAATATGGAAATTTATTAAATAATTTATAAATAGCTTCTAAAACCATCTAATATATTTTGCTTATAACTGTAAAGTCAGAAATGATTTTTTATTCAACAGTTTAAATGTTTTTAAATTTCGGAGGTCGTGAATTCGTTTTTATTTTTTTAATTATTAGCAAGAGATCAAAATAGGCATTTTTTTATGAAGTAACTGAAATGTTTTCTGATGGAATTTCGTAATTTGTTATATTTTCTTTTTAAATGTTCATTTGTGGTACTTTGTATTATTACATTCCTTTATTTTTTTCCATTTTCTTTGTTTTTTTCTGGGGATAGAGCATTCTACCGGATGCCAGACATCCACTCGCTATTCGAACTGAGAGATCTTTTGAAGATTCTAACTACCCCTTTAAATGCAATTGTCTATATCTTTCTTGCAGTTCACTGGATATATTAGGGAGATTGTTTTTGAATTTTTGCTCCTGTAATTACTGGAATGATGGAAATCTAAGATTCCAATTAATTTATTTTCATATCGTACATAAGATGTTATTTTATTATCTTTTCCCCCTCTCGATTCTGTTTATTACTAAGACACTATTTCAATATGGTATTCGATAAGCAGTAAATAAGAATGTAAGCCAAGTACACATTAGAAGTTATTTTATTAATATAGAGATTAGTGGCATACATTAGATAAAATCGACTTATTTCCAAATCAATACAGGTGTCATTTTTCGAGTGTTTAAAATTGAAGCTTAAATTACTTAATAGCGTCAATTAGTGGATTTTTTTATTCATAAAAACAAGGGTTAAATTTAAAGAGGTTAGTTTTAAATTCACATTGTCTTTTATATATTTATTTCACCTATTGACCTGAATCAGGATGAAGCAAAGCATGCCTTATTGATGCTGATAATCCGTATGCTCAAATCTTGTTCAACCCTAAGACTTATTTAATACGTCAATACAATGACAAAGAAATGTTTTTTGTATGTTTAGATGCATATTTGAATGATTGACTTGCCAATACACTAACAAAAAATACACACGTAAAAAAAGCTTACATGTTGCGTAGATATTAAAGATTAAATAGGAAGTATCAAAAGATATGCACCCACTCCTAGTTACAGTATTTTTTTTTAAACTAGAAATTTCTAGTCAGCTGTTCCAGCTTTAAATTTCCAATATGAAAATAAAAGCAATCGAAAGAAAATGATAATGAAAGTAAAGTCAATGCGACAAGGCAAGGAGAGTTCAAGAAGTTATGACTTCATCGTTCTATTCGCTTATACGTAATTGATAAATATAGAGGTTTAAAAAAAAAAAAAAAAAAACAGTATAGTAAACACTCGATTACTCGTAACCCAGTCTTCTACCAAAAAAGTATATACTAAACGCAGTAGAATGAAATTCTCGGACGAATCAAAAATTCAGTACACAAAGTTAAGATGCCGGAAGTGGACTGTTTAGTTAAATATAGAACGGAAGTGAATAAGCATGAAACGAAATACGAAGGGTTTTTTTCACATTTCTATAAATATTTTTAATATTTCAAATATATTTATACGGAAACAATCTTTTTAAATTATTTTTATACATTTTTGTAAAGTTTTCTTAAATATATATTAACTTCTAAGTTCTTTCAAATTTTATCACATAATTTTATCAATCTATATATCTATAAAAGTGAAATTGTATGTGTGTACAATTTCCTACTAAACTACTCTGTCAATTTTCAGTCAACAGACTCGAGACGTGTCATAAGAGGTATGGAGATTTGGGAAAATCTTTAATCTGTTTTGGACCAGAAATTTGGCTGTCAAGGAGAAGGGGTTAAAGTTCAACCATTTGACCTTTAAAAACTATCAAACTCCTCCGCCAATTTTGGATCTCAACACTTGAAATTTTAATTGAGGTTACTTGGACATGGATCAAACTTTAATTTGATTTGAGCCCAAAACAAATGTTAAGGGATTAAAACTGGGGTCAAAATTTTTAAAAAATTAACCTCTGCGGTCTCTACCAAATTACTCAGGCAATTTTTGGTCTAAACATTTGAAATTTTACATAAAGGGTATTCAGACATAGGGCAAGCTTTTTAATCGGTTTTGGGGCGAAATTTGGGCTGCCAAGGGGTCAAAGAATTGACCTTTGCAGACTCTACTAAACTCTTCCGCCAATTTTGGGGCTAAACTCTTTAAATTTTAGATGTAGGTTACCTGGACACGAGTTCAGGTTTATATATATATATATATATATTAATATATATATGCACAAAGTTATGAACAGTACATAGAGCCCGAGCAAAGCCGGGCTGACTGAACTGCTAATGTATAATAAAACATGGTAGCTATGTTCAATTGAATTACGAAACCGAAGTTTATTTTTGTTTCATTGATAGCACAAGTGTTAAAACTGAAATATTTTTTTGAAATACATTATTTCCATATGGTTTCGTATTTCGTTGAATGTTTAGTGACTTTCGTTCCGTATTTTAGCTAAACCGAGTCCACTTCCGGCGTCTTAACTTTGTGTACAGAGTTTTTGGACTTAACCAAATTCTCTAACTAACCATGTTTTAACGTTTATAAAACTGTACTTGAAGATCTGTCCTCTTGACACTCAACTTTTGTAGGCATGTTGTGACCGCCATTAAAAGTAGAGGAGAGACTATTTTTAAAAAAAAAAAGTTTTAATCGCTAAAACACGAGTTCAAAGAAGTTCATTTTAATGCGTTTGATATAAATTATGGGCATTTGTGTATTTAACATCTCCGACCAAATTGTTTTTCATTTTTGAAAAGTTCCGTTCGTGACAAAGGCAGATTTAACAAAGCCATGTTAAGAATAGATTTCTAAACTTGCCGCGAATGTTAAAATGCACAAGTGCCAAATTATGTGCCACAAGTTATCGAGTGTTAACTATTTTAGCTCTATTGAATTATTTTTGTTTGGTTTGAAATAAAGAGAAAATTAAAGCGAATCTTTATTTTTTTTATTATTATTTAAATAAAAAGTGTAAACATGACTTGACCAGGTGACCACCTACCTGGGCAACATAGGTTCAAAAAAGAACGAATTTGATAATGAAAGTAAATTTAATACAATGTAGGATTATTTGTGTTTAAACAGAATTAATGTGATCAGGTACTTTAAAAAAAAAAAAAAAAAGGGGGAACAAAAAGAAAAATTACCAAGATCTTACGGTTGACAAAACAATTCCTGGTATTTGGATTTATTTAAGTTCGTTAAGAAAAAAAAATGTATATTGTACATTTTTTATTAACCTCAATGGAATACTAGGAATTTCACAAAAAAAAAAAAAAATCTTCATCACTTAAATAATTACTAAATGTCCGTGACGATACTATCCACGTAATTTAATTCGTTCTTTACACGAACACATTTTGTTGTATATTTAATTTTATAGATCGAAAAGATGCGATAATGATTAACACAATGTTTTTGTATTCATATAAAAAAAAAATAATAAAAATGCATCTGAAACAGGTGACAAGAGTAGCCATTTTGATTTCGCTTTTTTCGCAACGAGCGATGTCCATAATTGTTGATTGTGTTACAAGTGTTGCTAATGCTAATCGGATATCACACCATCCATCACTGCACTAGCGATTCATTATTTTCATGCAGGTTGTTGAGAAATAAGAATTTCTAAATAAAACCAAGTAAAAGAATACAAGGAGGAAGAAGGACGAAAGAAAAATTTGAGCAGTTTAAAGACAAAAACAACAACCGTGAAAAAATAAAATTAAATGAACAACCCGATTCTTCTAGGAAAATTCGCAAAATGTAACCCACTCCCCACGCTTCCATTAGCTTAGTGATTACAGATAAACACTCTTTTTTATTCTTTTTACAAAAAAAAAAAAAAAAAAAAAAAAAAAATTGAAAGGGGGTTCATTTTACTACATAAAATGAATGTAAACTCCACCGGATTCATGACCATATATATAGCGTGGGACTACGATCTGTGGTAGGACAGAATGAGTAACCATTTTCTATTTCCAAAATGGCCGCCAGTTGGGGCATAAAAGATATACCCATTCTGAATTAAGCTATGTGGTCAAAAATAGAGAGATCCTTTTACGTTATATTTATGTAGTAAAATGAACCCTCACTTTAAAGTGTTATGCATAATTTCTGTTTCTGTTGACTGTGAGAGACAAAGAGTAAAAATATTACTATCGGCAGCATTTATAAAGTAGAAGTTAATGGCTTTTTTTATTACTAATCCTCCTGAATATTTTGAATTTACAAACTGATAATAATCAACGAGTTGCAATGGGGTGTGCAGAAGATAGACAAACAAGTGTTTGGAGTTAATGAAACAAATATTTATGATTGACGATAAGGCAACATGTTGTGGTTCTCAAGTCAGACTAAACTAAAAATTGTTAAGAGAACATTCTTTTTGACAAGTTCTTTTATTATCATTGTTTTTATTTTTCCAATTCATGTTCCATACTATATATGCTTTTAAAAGCTTCATTTTCTTTTTTAATCCCATAGGAATGTGTTATATTAATCAGTTTAGTCATTAGTGGCTCGGATTTTATTCCACTAATACGACAAAAGGACGTCGAAGTGCATATTTGGGTTATGTATATTAAACTTAATATGTAAAATAAATCAATGAATTGGCGTTGACATGAAATATTTTTTTTATTCATTTTTCATTTCACGCAACACGAACAGTGAACGCGTGAGATTCTTACAATCGTTAAACATGTTTCTTCATCTATTAAAAATTAAACATAATAAATACATTTTTACACGGATTGAAATGAAACGAAATAAGTGCATAGGTGCTTCTACAGAATTTGAACCGACTTTTGACAAACTAAACCTTTAATAGGTTAGATTTTTAAAGAATTGGTTTAAATTCTGCAGACGTACCAATTTTAAAACGTTTTAGAAGCCATCTCCGAAATTTTAGTTGAGTGTCTATTTGCCTCCCTACAAGGGCAGAGTTAGACACAATGTAGGGGCACTCTGGATAGGAACAAAAATAAAAATGTTCATAAAAAATTTATCCACTGACCGAGGGCAGAAATGGTGAACTATAGCATGAGAACAGATACTGCACTGTGATCTTGGCCCGATTGAAGCACTAAGCAGCGCCTAAATTAGTCTATTTTTGATAGAGCTAATTAATTCACTTAATTGGTTTTATTTTTTGCCGATTCTTTATCTGCAAATATCAATGTTTTCATTTAATATAGTCACCAAGAACTCCTAACATTGTCATAAGATAATATTTTCTGCAAATAATGTTATTAGTTCTATCACCGCTGCCTGCGAAACATACAAAACTAGTTAATAAAATTTGACCACCATATTGGAAGATAACTGCTTTAACGTGGCTATTTAGCTTCACTAACATAAATACAATGTATGTATTCATCCTATAAATATGCAACGATTTTATAAAACTCGCTATCTACGAGTAGAACCAGAGACTTGCGACTACGGATCGAACACGAGTTTGCGTTTACCGTTTCCAACCACAGGATGTGAACCAACTACTATTTCTTCACAAGTGTTACAAAGTGTGAACATTTATCTTTATAAAAAGGGGGGGGGTGAAAATAAAATAAATTTCCATGTTTTTTTTTTAAACGTATTTCCATCATTTAGATGTGTTCGTAAATTAAAAAAATATTGCAAACATTTTGAGACGATTGCAGGAGTCAGGTCCCCAGAGAAGAGAAAAATATGGATAAACAACCCAGTCAATAAAATAGCAATATATATATATATATACATACATACATACATACACACACACGAGATTGTGTTATTTTATTAATCCGACAAGGAAAGAAATCAATAATCGATAATACTACTACTACTACACTGAGAAGAGAAGGCCCGTGGATAGAAATGAGAATCGACCTTGCTGCTAGTAGTAGCGCATCAATTGAAAGGTTCATCAATTAGAGATTAATAATTAACTATTAAAAGCACTAAACCACCATCACCGATTGTGATTAAACGCATGTTACACATATGGCAAGATGGTAGACAAGATTTCCAACGAGGGAATTGGGGAAATATTTTACATAGTTATATCATTGACAAATATAACATTTAAATGTCAACAACTTGTAGATTTAATTAGAAATCAAATAATTCGAAATAATTAGCTTATTTGGGAATTATATAAAAAAGTCAAATTTTAAGTTTTAGTTTATATAAGAATGTGATCATTTTATAGAATCACTCCCGTTTACAAACGAGTGGGTTCTTTAGTGGTTATGAATTTTTTTAAATGTCATAATACATCGACAATTATCACAAACTACACAAAACCCATGGAAAAAAAGTGTTTGGAGGCAGGAGTGATTATATAATATATATAATTTGTATCTTAAAAAATTGTCTTATATTTTTAATATAATAAAGTATCCACCTCATTGGCTATGGTATCTGAAATCGGAAATTGCAAAACGATGTTTAATTCCCATAGCTGTGAATTTTTATTCAAAGTTTGATTTGTTAATAATTGTTGCTCTCAGAGCAATTTCCAATACACCAACTTTCTATTTTAGGTACCAGTGCAGAGAGTGATCCGGCCGGACGTAAATCATAACGTTATTATTTAAAAAGCCATTTTTTACATGGGGAGGGGGGGGCGTTTTGTACCTATTCTATACTTCAACCTTACAATTGAATAAAAAATAAAAAAATAAAAAAAAACTTACGATTTAAAAAAAATATCACTCTGCACTAGCACCCTATTTTACCATACTATTTTTATGAGAAAAGAAAACAAATAGTTCTTTGAAATAAATGCTATGGCACTACTTTAAATCATGGAATGTGAATTATTACAATAAATTAAAAAAAAAAAAAAAATTGACCGTTAATACGAATCAGTAATTTATAGTTGTTGCTTAATCAATTAATTAATTTAACAATGGTTAAATAATTACAAATCAAAGTTTGACGTGGGAAAATAAAACGAAAAAGCAAAAATGAAATAATTTGTTGAATGAAATGAGCCTCCATCTCATGGATGATGGATACGTTTTCAGCGTCCTAAATTCGCTTTCGAAAGACGTCATTAGTTGCAAAATTCGATTGCAATTCAAGATGTAACAAAAAAAAAAAAAAAAACAACTATTCATACAGATTTTATTAATATTGATTTTTGTTTTTAAGAGAGCTTAGTATCGTTTTGCTCATTTTATCGAGTGAGATAACAGAACGGTATGTGAATAGACAGAGACACTAATAATTTCAGTACATTACGTAGTCAGTCTCTAGTATCGACAGTGAATCCAGTCAATCCCGGAAATGGTCGAGGCAGCTTTAGATTTAAAATTCCACGGCGTACCTGAACGAGAATCATCTCCCTATAATTTTAGCCGGTATTCTGCAGTTGGTATTTTTACGACTTAACCCAGCAGCGTAGTATAAACACTTTCAACCTCTCCATGCTAAGAACGGCTTTCAGAATAAACCTCGAAAGCTATACTGCAGACTAAAACATACTATAAAAATTATAGGGGGAGGGGTGATTCTCGTTAATGTTCGCCATATCCACTTTCGTTCATTCTTTATTTTATTTAGAAAAATTCGATTTTTTTTTCAAATTTGTGTGAAGGAAGGGCTAAAAATTATTGGTGCTAGTGCAGAGAGTGATACGCGCTATTTTTTAAATGCTATTTCCACGTTTAATTAAAGTTTTGATATGTCTTTTTATTCAATTATAAGGTTGAAGTATAGAATAGGTACAAAACACCCTCCCCATGTTAAGAATGGCTTTTTAAATAATAACGTTACTATTTCAGCACGGATCACTCTGCATGAGTACCAAAATCCAAACTAAAATATTCATGAAGATCTGTACTCTATTACAATATTATAAATTGCAATGTAATTTTAAAACTAAAAAACAGAATTGTCTCGCTTGAAAAGTGGAATTTAGGACGCTAAAACCATATGTACGAACAATTAAAGAACCCCCCCCCCCTCTCCAAGGCATTCGTCAGACAGTCTGAATAACAATTTTGGTTTTCATTATAAAAACAAGACGTGATTAGGAGGGAATATACATTTATATATATATAAATACATTATAATTTGGAAGCGAGCAGCCATTGTCTGCAGAGAAGGAAAAGCTTACGTCATTTCTCACGTTGGGTTCTAGAAAGAGATCACCACTGTTGATTTCAAAAGAAAAGAAAAAAGGAAAAAAAAAAAAAACGATCTACGCAATTCCAATAAACTTTAATTCAATTAAAAAAATAACACGACAGGTTCTTCTTATTCTGTCACCATTTTAATTCCAGACAGAGTTTATTAACTTACCTTTCCAACATCGTAATCCCCCGAGGGAATTATTTCAATAACATCACCGTCCTCCACGGCGGAACTCTCGCTGTCTCCGGCCTCCATATTATGATAATTTTAAGTAGTATCCAGCAGCACCGTTATTACAAAGAAAAAAGAAAAAAAAAAAACGACACTGCAATGACTACAGACACAACTAAGTAGCGATATCTATATAGATAGATATAATGAGCTCTTTCTTTCAAAATAACACCCACCCACAACAGACGAGCTGAAAGAAATGCAGCTCTCTGGTGGTGGTAGCAACTAGTCGGCCATCACATCACTCCAAAATAAAACACACACACACACACACATGCGCTATGTAAAAAAGAGGCGACTCAGGGCGAAAAAATCCTTCTTTTTTATGAGATCGCAACAATTCCAGGTAGTATTCGTGCTGAATCGTCCTTCATTTTGAATTGGGGGATAGACTCCAGAAAGTGTAGGAATGAAGACTTCAGCAATCCATTATTATTATTAATACAGTCAGCGACATATAAATAGAGCGGCGGACGACAGCGGCTAAGAACGGGCGCCTTTCACCGGCACTGCGCATGTGCAAAACTCTCTCTCTCTCTCTCTCTCTCTCTCTCTCTCTCTGCCTTTCTCTATCTACTTTTTTTTCTCTCATTCTTTTCTTTCTCTTTAACTCTCTCTCTCTCTCTCTCTATCTTTCTTTCTTTCCCCTCTTCTCCGTCTGTCTTATTAACCTCTTTCCCCTTTTTTTTCTTTCTGCCTCTAATTTTCTCTATCTATCCATTTCCCCTATCACTTTCTTTCTCTCTCTTTCTCTGTTTCTTGCCGCCTCTCTCTGTCTTTCTCTCTCTCTCTCTCTCTCTCTCTCACCTCTTTTTTCAGAAAGAGGCTGCGCGGCAAACCTTTCTTCATCTAAAAAAAAAATGCATCTTCCTTTCTTTTATTTAACTTTTATAATGATGTAAGTCATTTTTTACCACTTTTTTCTAGATATCGATTTTCTTGTTTTGCTTCTTAACGATAACATTTTTAAACAGTGTTTTTGTTTTAGTGTTTAAAAATGTTGTAAAAGTAGACGAATATGTATATATACCTCTTGGATAAAATAATATTGGAAATTTAAAGTAAAATAAAATACCTTTTTTTCTACAGTGATCTCTTTAATTTTTCTTTGAAAAATTCATTATTTATTCGAACATCTAAAAAAATGTATTATTATTATTATTATTTCTCATCTAAACGAACCCTTATTTATTTATTCTTAAAACAAAAAGTGGAAACGCGCATTTTTTTTTTTATTTTATTTATTTTATTTTTTTTAAGTCATTTATATTTGTGCAGTTCTTTTTAGTTTTCTTTGGGGGCTTTTTAAAACCTCAAACTAAACTTATTGCAACTTGGACATAAGGGACTACTATTTGGGATCGTGTCTAACAGGGACTAAGAGGAGTTGAGCAGTGAGATATCTGTTCACATTACATTTAAACTTCTGCAGATTAGTACAGTCAGGGAAGCAGGAAACAGAGAAGGAATTCCAAAGTCTAGCATTCTCAGAGAAGAAACTATTAGAGTAGAAGGCTTTCCGGCATCCAGGGAGGGACCTCAACAGTGAATGGGTCGAATTTTGCTGCTTTTCTTGTTAGTCGGAAGTATGCACGTTAATTGGGCACAAGTGTTATGAGTTCATCGGAACATATTCCATTAAAATATTTGTAAAACAAGCACAATGATGCAATATTGCAACAATGGAACAGAAATGGGAGCTTGGTCGATAGTGCAGGACTGCAGGAGTACAGGACCTGTTAAATTTGAGACTCTGTTTTCGGACCCTTTCTAAGAGTAAGAGAATAGTGGTAGATGCACCAGCCCAGATGTGGCAACATTACTCCATGCATGGGGAAAACGTGGTTTTGTAGAGATATAGGATACTCTCTGGTGTTAAATGGGACCCATCTTTGTAGCAGCCTGGCCAATGTCCTCAAATTATTTGTTCTAATTCATATTTCCTGTGAATGTTAAGCTGAGGCATTTGAATGATGAGTTTACAAGTAAGGTATTATTTGTCACCGTAATCGATGGTTGAAAAGATTTTTATTGTTGCTTAGTCTTTCCATTCCACAACAGATTTAAGGTTATTTTCTAGGGGTTTTGCCATTGCCTTGGATATATGTACCCCCCTCATGTCTATTATAGAGCATAGTGTCATCAGCAAATGTACCCATCTTGGACACAGTTTTATCAGTGAGGTCATTTATGAATATCAAGAATAATAAAAGACTAACACCTGGGATACACCTGCATTAATATCATATGTAAATATAATATACTTGTTTAAATGTAGGGCCATTGAGGACAATCTGGATTTTTCTTTTGTCTTGGAAGGATCTGATTATGTTAAGTATTCATCCAGAAATAACATGATTTAATGTTCATGAGAAGCCCTTCATGTCAGACCTTGTGGAAGGCTTTAGATATATCAAGGGCTCCAGCCCTAGTTTCCTGCACCTGATCCAGTGCATGATATAGGCGTTCAGAGATGACGGTTAAAATATCTATAGTAGATTGGGCTTGCCTGAATCTATACTGTTGGTGAGAAAGAAGCTTAGCATTTACAAGAAGGTGGATTGGTGCTTGATTGATTAATAATTCAAAGGTTTTTGAAAAGAGAAGGAGGATATTGATGAGGCGATAATCGAGTAGGTCAGTTCTTTCAACAGAATTCTTGGTACCACAGAGGCAATTTTCTAACTATCAGGGAAGCAAGACTTGGCTAGGCTTTTGTTGAAGGGTTTGGAGAGGACAATAGATCATTTCTTAATTAGTATAGCAGGTATGAATTCAGGCACACATGCCATGGAGGTGTCTAGGTTATTTTTAATATCATGGAAAGGATGATTTTTAGATCTATAAGTGTGGCTTCTGTCAGCAAAAGGAAATTTGGGAGGGAGTGATTTGTGGGATCTAAAACACCATTCCCCAGTAGTAGCACCTCAAGCAGTGAGCAATAAACTTACTCCACCTGAAAGATGGGAAGCAACGATCTGAGAGAGTGAATTTCCTAGAACTACCCAGAACCATAACTCAGCCAACAGATGCAAGGCAATCTACTATCCAGAAATTGTCCAGACTCTGTCAGACTGATTATCGAGGATGTATCTGCCACTGGTATGAATATAACCTACTCAGGTTATGCAGAGTGGTGATGGTGGTGGTGGTGGTGGTGGCGGTGATACTGGTTGAAATACCCTTTGGTGTTTCACTGAGAATTATTAATAAAGACAGGCACACACTTTTTAATGAAAACATTTTTTGTCCATGTCCCTAAATAATGCCAAGTAGCCATTCTAGTTTCAGATACAAAGTAAAGTTCTAAAAACCCAACACCTTCTTTCTGTTTGCTTTTGTATCTGCTTATGGTTATGGTTGGCATTAAACAAGCTGATGACAATGATGATGAACGGGCAGGCAGATGAAAAACTGCAATCACTGTCATTGCAGTCAAGGTCTGGTTGATTGCCATTATCTTCTTGAAATGCCATTGAGTTAACTGACAAAACTTTCCATAGTGGAGGGGCCATTTCATCAAGTGATGGAGCTGGAGGGTAGTGAAGAAACAAAACCTTTTTATACAGTCTTGTCAGTTTTTGCTAATGAATACATTTGAATGATATTTGATGGTTGAGGATACAGGTTTGACAGCTCGTCTGGCTGTTGTTTTCAACTGACAGTACAGAAACCCTAACTCCTTGGTAGTGCTAAGAAAGGCTGCTCTATCATTAGTTGGGATGGGTGTAGTGCCATGTTTGCATGAAAAAAGACTCTTCACTTATCTCTGAGGGTTTTTTTTCTCAAGATCACAACCATCTAGACAAAGACTTGGCTAATAGTCTATGTGTGTGCATATTTGGCAGCAAACTGATGCATTTTTCCCAACCCACTCCACCTTCGAACTGAAATAATCAAATGAAATGATGCCATACATTTTTGGTGACCTTTTATCTAATTTGTAAGTAAAAGTGATTGTTTTTATTTGTGAATAAATAATTCAAATTGTAGTATCTATTCTTGTTTGGTGCAGGAGTCTTATTTGTTGGGGGCACAATCCATATATATATATAAGAAAGATGTTTTTTCTGTGATCTTATGAAGACATCCTCTTAAGCATTACCTCCTTCTTTGGGAGAAGGAATTGGTTTGTTGCATGAGGCACTCCTACCAGGGAATGCTAATGATCTATCATGGCAAATTTTATGCCCATCCACTGTACCCTTCTGTTTGGGATAACTGAATTTCCCACTCTGTTAAACCTATTTTCTTGTCTAATCTTTCTCGAGTAGAAAGTGAGTAAATAATCTGGTAATACACTCTAGTGTTGCATTCTTACTTGCAGTCACCAAATACTGCATTCATTCTACAGAGCTGCCATACTTTAAAAAATCTCTCTTCCTTTGAGTTTAGAATTTATTCATTTATCATGGTAGCGTGATGATCAGGGGAAAACCATAAAAAAGAGTTTAATGGAAAAATAGGTAGAGTTCACCTGTCAAAATGACGAAGACTATCTGATCATTCTGGGAATGATTGATGACATGTGCTGGAAGTCATTTGCAAAAGTTATTGAAAGAGGTGGAGAGTACTGCAAATCTGAGGATATTTGTTGTTGCCCAGACTCCAGGGAACACCGGTTGTTGTCAATGAATAATCTCTGATAATAGCCTGTGTGAAAACTCAGGTGAAGAAGAAGAAGAAGAAGAAGAAGAAGAAGAAGAAGAAGAAGAAGGAGAAGAAGAACTTGTGTGAGAACTTCTGAGTAAATAATAATAGTAATGAATGATCTGAAGGTATTTGCAAAAAGCAAGAAGAAACTGTAAAAAGTGATAAACACAACCAGAATATACAGCCAAGGCATTGAAATAGAATTTGAAATTGAAAAGTGTGCACTACTAGAGATGAAAAGGCAAAAACTGAAACATCAGAGGGCATGGAACTGCTCAAGCAAGAGAAGATGAGGCACTTGGTGAACATGTCACTTACAAATATTTGGGAATTCTGGAAGTAGACACCATCAAATCTACAAACATGAAAGAACAGATTGGAAAAAAGTATTTGAGAAGAACATGGAAACTCTTAGAAACAAAACTATAGAGTAGAAATCTAATTAAAGCAACAAACACCTGGGAAGTGTCACTAATAAGATACTCTGGACCATTCATAGGCTGAACGAAGGAAGGACTTAGACATCCTGATCAGAAGATGGGGAAACTAATGACCATGCACAATGCATTACACCCAAAAGATGATACTGATTGACACTACATAAAAAAATGAAGAGGGTAAGAGAAGCGATAAGTAATAAGATTGCATAGAAAGCAGAAAAAAAGACTGGGAAAAGTACATAACTCAGAATATGGCTAAGAAAAGGACACATGAACAAAGAAACAGAATCTCTACTGACAACTGCAAGTAACAACATGATTAGCACTAACCACATTAAAGCTAAACGACATAAAGCACAGAACAGTAAATGTAAACTCTATGGCCAAAAAGACGAAATGGTAAACCATACAATAAGTAAATGCAGCAGACTAGCCCCAAAAGAATACAAGAACAGACGCAAATCTATTAGAATTGAAACTGCAAGAAATTTCATAACCTGTGCTTCCCTATCTCTAAAAAAATGTGATAGAGTCAGCCTTGGCTGATACTATATAAAATAATAATGAAGGGCCAAGGAGGATGGAAAAACTGAGGAGAGAGAGCACTAATTAGAACTCTGCTAGAAGAGTGTGGACAGTGTTGGGAACTGGGAAAGGCTTATTGCCTCTCAAATCCCAAAGATCAATTGCTGTTGCCAGCAAGAAATCAATAGTAAGTCTCTGTTGCGATAACACAAAGTTATTTATAATTGTTATCGAAAGAGATGAAGAGTACTGGAAATAAGACGAGAAAAGAAAAATGGGAAGAGAAACAACTATATAGACGATTTATAAGGATTACAGAAGATGAGACTTACAAAAATATTTGGAAGTGGCTACAAAAAGGAAACCTAAACAGAGAAACTGACTCCCTAATAACATCCACACAAGATAATGCAATTAGAATCAACCACATCAAAACAAGAATCGACAAGACATAAGAAAACAGCAAATGCAGATTCTGTGGACAAAGAGACAAAACAATGAACCAGATAATAATCAAAAGCTGCAAACTAGCCCAAAAAGAATATAGAAATAAACATGATCAAGTGGGGAATGCAGTGCACTGGCAATTATGCAGGCAATTGCATCTTGAACACCCAAACAAATGGTACAAAAACAAAAATCCAAAATCCTATGGGACATGGATATACAAATAGAAAATCTATCCAAGCAAGAAGACTTGATGTCATATTAGTTAACAAGAAGGAAAAGTCTTGCTAGATTGTAGATTTTGCAATTCCAGCAGATCACAAGGTGAAGATCAAGGAGACGGAGAAGCGGAGCAAATACATAGAACTGGCTACAGAGATCAAAAGGATCTGGAAGATGAAGAACGTCAAGATAACACGAATAATGGTAGGACCGCTAGAAACAATACCGAAAAACTTTTTTTTTTTAAATGGAAGAGATTGAGAAGATACAATGGATAACAATAATCAAAACTGCAAAAATATTCAGGAAAACCCTTGAATGTGGAGACTAATACACGTGAGCTACAGACACAAACTGGACATAAAACACACAAAAAAAAAACATCACATGGAATTATGAAAACTGAAACTGTATAATTGTAAGTTAAACCACTCTGTAACCTGCCTTCCACCATCCTTTATTTTTGTGTGTGTGTGTCACCAAAAACTGATGTCAGACCAGATAAGTGAGGAAGGCCAGGGAGGATGGAAAGACCAAGGAGAGAAATCACTAGCCAGACCTCTGCTGGATGGGAGGCAACCCAAATTCCAGTGAAGACCAATGGTTACCAACAATGAGAAATGAATGGTAAGCGGCTGTTGCAGTAGCACAAATTCATTTACAAATATTATCGAAAGAGATTGATAGTAATGGGAATTTGAGGAGACTTCTTATTACTCAGACTCTAGGGAACGCCATTAGTTTTGTCAATGAGTAATGTCTGTCAATGGCAGTGTGAGAACTAGTGAATATAATTATTATTAATAATAATAATAATAATAATAATAATAATAATAATAATAATAATACATGTCTTACTTACCACTAAGTCCAAGTGGCAATATGAAAAAAAAAAAATTTTAATCTCTCAATATATTTGTGTGTGTTGTCGGTCAACCATTTTGCTTCGGGCCCGTTTAACTTTTAGTACTCTTAAAACTCAATTGCGCATACTGTTCATTTTAAAGAATCTCTTCTCTTCGAATAGATTCAACTCATTTCATTATCGCCAGAAGAATTTTATGTTATTAAAAATCTTTAAAATAATGTCTGATTCTAGTTTTCCTTTTCAGAATATGTTCAAACTTCTTTAGTCGAAGAATTCGCATCGCACAACGATGCGTGGGCGCCCCATACTACGTTGTTAGGTCACTCGCGCCATCAACTTGACAATCTACAGTTCAGTATTGTTGACAAGACAATTCTTTATTTTTATGATCTCTCTCTCTCTCTCTCTCTCTCTCTCTCTCTCTCTCTCTCTCTCTCTCTCTCTCTCTCTCTCTCATTTATACTGGGGAAATCAGTTTTGCATATAAATTTAATGGGTTAACAATTTCTAACCGGATAGCGTTTTCAAAATCTATGTTTAAAAAGATCAATTTTGTGTATGTGCTGGAGGGGGGGGGGTTAATGCTAATAAAGTCAAACTGTAATAAAGAAGCGATTACTTAATTTTTATTTACTTCCTTTTAACAATAGACCAAAAAACTTTCCCTCCAAAACAAAAATAAAAATTTGACATGCTCTCTCTTTAAATCTACCATTAACCCTAAATCCGGGTGGCATTAGAACTCTCTCCCCGTCCTCCCACACACGCGCGTGCGAGAGCGCGCGCACAGACACAATCAGTGCCGTACAAATGTCTAGTGATGCAATAACCGGAGCAACTTCTTGATTGTATGCCCCCAAAACTAAAGTATGTTCCATGAAAAAAGGGAGATAGTTTAAAATTGACCTCTGCCCCAAATTTGAATGCCCTGGCGCCCCGCTACCCCTATCCCTCTGCATGTCATTGCCCATATTTCCACGAAATTAAGAAAATGACAAGATTTAATGAAAAACAAAACTTGGTTACATATCCTTAAAACGCTGTCTGCTTGAATAGTGGGTGATCATTTTCTGTTAAATTTATCTTGTAAACTGATCCCCCATTCTAAATTCTAAAAATAATTGCCTTGTTTTATTTATTCCGGCTGTTATCCTAAAAAACGTAAACTCTTATTTTCGTTCTTTTTTGGGATAAATTAGCGTATGGTGTTGGTGGTGTACTGTTATAAGAATACCTTCTTTTTTCTTTTTTTTTTTTTTACTTAATTTTTTTTATTTTCTTTTATTCTAGTAAAAAGCAATGCTTTTTTCGGATAAAAATGTCAAGAAGTACATATTTAGAAAATAAATATTAAATACTCCAACTTTTTTTTTATGTACCTCACTCCAACCGATGAGATGAGGTGTATTTCGGTTCTTGTCAAGAATTATTTTTATATTAAAAATAAAAACCATGATGTACGTGAAAATAACACGAATATCGAATATCACGTAAATTGATGATTAAGTGTTTTGTTACTCATAGAAGTTAATTTTTTTTATTATTTAAAAGAATAAGAACATCAAATTCTATGAGTAACAGAAGAGGAGCGGTGGTGCGGTGGTCTTGTCTGACATTTTGAAAATAATCTAAAAAAAAAAAAACAACAACAACAAAGGAAGATAACTCATTATTTTGAACTTGCGAGATTTATGTTGTAATGTCTACGAATTCCCATTAATCGCTTTAAAATTATTGTCTTTATTATAGTAAAACTATTTTATCAATTTACGTCATTTTTTTAATATGATAGTTTCATTTCGTCACGGATACATTACACATCATACAGATTTTTATTTATATTTGTTTTTAATATAGGGGGAATTCTGGACAAGAACCTACAATAATACCATTTTTTTTTCTTTTTACTTAATTTTTTTTTTCTTTCTAGTAAAAAAATAACGTTTGCTTTTCTTCAGGATAAAATGTCAGGAATTCCGTATTTAGACAAATAAATATTGAATGATCCAACTTCTTTTGGTATCTCATTTCGACGGATGAGGTATATTTCTCCTCCTTAGTCACTCGGCGCTTCCTACCCTTTTCCGCAGACACTGCGCACTTTCAAATATTTCATGTTTTGGATTTTTTTTTTTTTTTTCCTCTGTATCTGCAGGAGGACAGCCAAGTGATTATATTTTAAGTTATTTCCTCCCCAGTTTCTCACTAAATAAAAACAAACACAAATATTTATTCCCAACAGTTGGCTACGACGACGGCGACATATATGAAAAATGAGTAATACTTGAGAAGTTGCCAGTGTCATCGCATCGACACATTAGCGTTCATCATCTTCCTTTTCTTTCCACTGGTTTTATTCGATTTTTATATTATTATTTATTATTATTTTATTTATTTATTTAGAAACTGATTATTCTCTTATTTCGCTTGGTTAAGGCATGTCACATGCAGTTAATCGTTTTGCAGATACAAAAAAAGCACTTTTAAAAAATACTTACTTAAATCTATGATGGCCTTTAGATTAACGAAGTTTCGTTTAGTTTCTTCTTTTTTTTTTACATGGAGGTCATCACTTATCAGGGCCCGGAAGCCACTCGGGGATAAGGGTTATTGCGTGTACAGTAATCAATGGGATAGTATCGTAGTAATCGTTAGTATTGGAGATTTGATAAAGTGTCTTACTTAAGGGGGCGGTTTGTTAGGAGTTTGTTTATGTTGGACTTGAAGATATCTAAATTGTAGTCAGGTGGGAAACAGGCAAGCGGAAGAGAGTTCCACAGTTGTGCACTTCTAAGAAAGAAGCTCTGCTCATGAAATCTACGCTTGGATTTAGGCACAGATAAAGAGTGGGGAAAATTAATTACGGTGGTTTCAGCTAGACGGTGTTTTTCGTGAAAGATTGGCGAGGGGGGACCAGAGATTGGAGCTCAGACGAGCACTTCCCATGAAAATAACGATAAAACAAAGACAGGCTCGCAATCTCTCTTCTGTGAGAGAGAGGTTGCAGGGAAGAGAAAAGGACATGCCCCACTAAGCCACAAAGTCTATTTTGTACTCTGTCAAGGCAGGATAGGCTGTTTTTAGCAACTCCTGCCCACATGTGGCAGCAGTACTCCATCCTTGGACATACTTGGCTTTTATACAGATAAAGAATTGCATCAATAGTGAGATATCTTCTGGAGCGGTAGAAGGATCCAACCATCCTCCCAGCGACCTTGGCAACAGACCTAATGTACGTGTTCCATTTCAGATCAGGAGTAAAGGTCAAACCCAGAAGCTTGTCAAAACATGGAGCCTCCCCAAGACGAGAGCCATCCATTTCAATTGATGCCAGATGGGCATCAGAGCATTGACGATGTAAAGATGGGAGCTTGGTTTTAGATGCATTAAAAGTAACCAGCCACCTCTTCCCCTACTGTACCACGCGCTCAAGATCAGAGGAGAGAGAATCAGAAAGAACTTTGTCATTTACAGCCTTTGATATGTTGCCATAGATGGTCGTGTCATCAACATAGATGTCAACGAATGATTTAAGTATGTGTTTTGGGAGATCGTTGATGTAGATTAGGAAGAGAGTTGAGCCCAGGATGGACCCCTGAGGGACACCAGCATTAATACTGTGGGCCTCTGATCTCTGCCCATCAACCACTACTCTTATGAGCCTATCAGAGAGAAATGATTTAATAATTGAGAAAACATTTCCAATTATACCGTAGCTGGAAATCTTGTGAAGTAGGCCCTTATGCCATACCTTATTGAAGGCCTTTGATATGTCAAGAGCAATTACCCTAGAAAGGAAGCCTTTGTCGAGAGATTCATTAATCCTATGAGATATAACCGTTGGCACATCTGCTGTAGATCTAGCAGAATGGAAACCATATTGCATGTCACTAAGAAGGTTATTTCTACTGAGGTGGTTGACTACTTCTCTATTTAATATGGATTCCAGCAGCTTACTCATGACACACTTATTGGTCTGTACTGAGAGGAAGATGACTTATCACCTGAATTCTTAAATACAGGGCATACTGATGAGGTTTTCCAGGGTGTTGGAAAGCACTTCTCCTTAGGGCAACGCTTAAACAGTTTTGTAAGTATGGGGGCAAGTTCTGGTTGGAGCTTTTTCAGCACTATAATTGGAATGCTGTCAGGGCCAGTTGCTTTACTGGAATCAACGTTCTTGATTAGCTTGGCGACTTCATGCACAGATATTTGTATGTTGCATAGTGTGTTGTCTGTTATAGGAGGAAATACATGGAGTTGATGGCCTTCGTCGCATAGAGTAGAATTAGCTGCAAAGTTCTTGGCAAATAGTTTGGCCTTGTTTGATGCTGACAAGATGACCTCAGGTCCATTGATGATGGTTGGGATAGAACACACGCTTCTGTTTGCTATTTGCCAAAAGTGGTGGGAACCAAGCTGCTGCTCAGCTACTTTGGATTTAACGGATTGAGCATATAGCTCTTGACCGTTTTTGAGTCATTTAATGTTGAATCCGGTAATTATGGGAAAAGTTTTTATGCTTCAAGTTTTTTATGTGTTCAAATATTTATTCACAGAGTTTTGTTTGGTTTGGTTTGGTTTGGTTTGGTGGTTTCATTTTACGGCATATCAACCCTTTTTGGGTTCAGTCATTATGGAAAATGTTTTTATGCTCCAAGTTCTTTATAGCATCAAATATTTGTTCATTGCGTTTGCTTTCGTTGCTTTCTAGAGAAAAGATTTGTTGTTTTCTTTTTTTTGTTTTTATTTGTTTTTTTTTTGCTTTTTGTTGTTTTTGCTTTTTGTTATTTTTTTTTTATTTTTATTTTATTTTTATTTTTTTGCAGAACATGGTTGAGCTTTGTCAAGGGAAAGGAAAATACAATAGCATCAATGTTTGGAGCAGACAACCTGATCTGGTAGTTGCAGGATTAAGTTCGGGGGTAGCTATTTAAAAGAAATTATTATTTTATTTTTTCATTTTAACGGAGGTAAGTAATTTGATAATTATTACTAATGAGTCAGTCAAACATGGGGGGAAAATTATGCTTCGCTGGTAATCACATATACTCTTGACCCATGTAATTTTATCGGAAAGACAATATGCAGTAACTCAAAAGTTATATATATATATATATATATATATGAAGGTTATAACTAGGGCTGTGACAACAGAATATTCTTTCCATTCTTTGGACTCTCGGGTGTATATCAGACACAGATAGATACACCTCATCAGCCGAGAACCACATCCATCTATATAAAAACATATAAGATATTAACAGATATACACTCAAGAGTCAAACCAATGAAAAGAATATGCTGTTGTCACAGCCCTAGTTATGGTATACTGAATGCATTTGCGTTAAAATCAAATTAGTATTATGTATTCTTTTTGCTTCTATTTGCTTCGTCGTAACCATTATCCGTTCCATAATTTGTTTTATTTTCTTCTCTAATGTTGTGTTATAGCATTTTTTTAATATGACATAATTTTTCAAAAAGAAATAGAATGCTTTAACTACATATAACTGCATATCGCATTTCCAAAAAAGTTATATGTCACTTAAACTTCACATTTACTGTATGTACAAACTTGTGTGTGAGAGAGTTTGGTTAGTAGTGTGCATATGCTGATATTGTGCTTTGTGAGATATTTTTTCACCTCGGTTTTGCCTTTGGTAGAATGGAAGAAAGCAAACAGAAAATCACAACAGGCTCACCTTTAAACTTCAACGTAAATTTTATTAAAGTAAAAAGATCCAAGTTACAAAAGGTGCGCCATCTTCAGCTTATGCTGTAACAGAGCGGGTAACACCTGTATGGGTAGTAGTTCATGGTTTATCTACGCGTTTGCAGGATTCAAGACACCACGCTGTTCGAAGAATAATTGCAACAAGTTGATGAGTTAGTAATGCCTTCCAAGGATGAATGCTGTGAGTCCGGTAGTCTTTGTGGATTTCACTGAGAATAACTGTCCGAATGGCAGACAAAGGGCAGGTCAAAATAAAGACCTTAACTTCGTCTCTGAGAGACATTATTTAAGTAATGATGAAAGTCAATCAGTTCGTAGAACACAACAGTGTGCGATGAATAATATTTTGGCCAACATAAGGGCATTGGTGTTTGCAACGTCTCAATGAAACAAAAGGGTTGAGGCTCCATGCATAAAAGATAAAATGGTGAGTTTTCACATCTAATCGACTTGCTGTCTGTTTGAAAACTGAGCGCCACCTGAAACATAAAAATAGCACCAAAAATATGACTTGGCAGTTAGTAACAACAATCAATCTGATAGGTTCAAACAAAATCGTGGGCAGTCAACCCAACCAATGAGGAGCCTGCTTATTTCTGCAGAATTTCTTACAGTTTAGTAGTTTGTAAAAGTCTCTCATCATGTGTGTGCTACTTGTTAAGTGCTTTTTCGGCCACACGGATCTAGACAGTATGTATCATAGACACATTTGTTGTCTATTAAAGAAGAAAAAGAAACAGGAAAGATACAGAAAAACGTTTTGTTTGGGTTTTTATACTACACACAAGATTTAGAAATGAATATCTTGTGTGTTTTGATATGTTGAAGGAAATTTCTGATTTTGTCCAATCAAGAGCTAAACTAAGTGGTTGACTATGATCAAGGGCAACCCAAAAGTTCCCTTTTCATTAGCTGCTACACCAAGGTGTAGGAGAACAGCACCATTCCATTTCTAGGATTATTCCACTTGCCCTTGATTCTCCCCTTATAATGCTGAATGTTTAGCAAGGGCATTTTTTAAAGTCTTTGGTATGATTCAACTGAGGATTGAACCCTGGTCTCCCAGTCCATTAGCAAACACTCTTACCATTATACCAAATGGGCCAGTTCCAATCAAGAGTCGATACAAAAAAACAACATTCAGTGCTGCTGCTGCTTCTAAGAAAGTTATATTAAATACTAAAGTTGTGTTATTACTTTTTAATTCCCCTCTAACATCAGTATTAGTAAAAACCTTCTTTTTTTTTATAATTAAGCATAGTATTTCCATGGGTGGCTCTAATACAACATAATCTTTGATACATCAACAGAAGTAATTCGCAACAATAGACTTGTGATAATCAAACATAAGAACCTACTGATGTAAATCGTTATAACAGATCTTTATAAAGATTAGAGTAAAAAACGTTTTATCCTAGAAAGAAAGATTCCATATTTAGCGGTCCCACTTGAGTGCGGTTTCATTCTTCTTGCACTACATAAGAGTTAAGTGATTCCAAACATAGCTGTTAATTACTCTCCGAGGCCTTTTGTGAACAGATTTAAGTAGGTATATCTAGTGCTAGACGTTTACACCCTCTCCCATCTTCGAATTTATGGTATGGGAGATACCCAAAAGGGAATTATCTTTTGTAAATAAACTGAAACGTTATTCATTAAAAAAAAAAAAAATTAGAGAATTATCCTATTAATGTTGTGGTTTGTGCAACGCTAAACAGGTTCTCAACTTTTGATTATTTTAAGACTTTCTTCACGAAATTTATCCTTTTTTCTTTTTCTTTTTTTTCTTTTTTTTTGAGTTCATAACTTTTGTCATAATATGTTTCAGAATTTTGGAGATGACACTTTGTAATTTGGATTATTCAGACTATCATGCAAGGATCTATGGCATAATGAATATAAGTGCTAATTTATAAGCAGTTCTAAGTGACAGTCTCCCGGAGGTTGAAAATTCAATCCTCAGTTCGGGTGATACTAAGAATACAATTGGCCAAGATCAAAGTATAGTATCTGTTCTTCAGATGATGCACTACACTTTTTTGGTCTTGGTTAATGGAGGAGAAATCCTTCATGATTGATACATTACTGACCAGAGTGCCCCTTTTTGGGTAGCTGGTTTCCCCCCACATTAAAAACCGATTTCATATCTAACTCTGCCCTCGTGGAGAGGCTAGTAAACAAACAAAAAAACAAAAAAAATGCTGAAGGAATGCGAGCATACTACATGGATTAAATAAAGGGTTCTGTTTGAAATTCAGTACAGATTCCAAAGTTCAGCAGAAAGATTTCAGAGTTTGGCAAGATGCAACTGAAGAAAGTCAAAGGTTTTATTGGCTGAAACATTGATGATACCAGTAGTCTAAATAATCAACATATTGTAAGCTCTAATAGGTTTATAGTTCCATTTCAGTATTTATACAACATAATCTTGTTGACATGCTAGTCTGCTTAAGTTAGGCAATGTTGTGCTTAGTAAGTAATGGGTAATTCGGTGGAACTTTACTATAGTGTGTACCGAAAACCTTATTACGTACTTACATGTCATGCTGAAATTAGTATAAATTCCAAAAATTATGAAAAATGGACCAGTGGGAAAATAACTATAAGTAAAAATCGAAGTTTTGGAAGTTACGATTTTTCACTGTAAATTAACCTTTTAGAAAATTGAAAACGGGGGAGATAACTGCATTCTATCGATTAAGTTGCTTTGCGCAGAATCCAATGGCAATATCTTTCAGGTTGGCCATCTTGCTTTTTCGCAATCTAGTGCATGCTTTTTTTCCAAAAATCAGCTCTAGCATATCTTCTACTCGACCATTTTTAATATTTTTTTGAATTTATACTAATTTCGACATGACACTTAAGTACGTAATAATGTTTTTCCTTGAAATGCTTTTGTTTGAAAATACACGATTGGGTTGAACGATACACTATAGTAAAGTTACACTGGTAATTCTTTTGAAACACCAGGGACTGTACATGGAAGAATGATGACACATTGCAAAACGGATGTCATCACAATAATCTCCCTTAACTGAAGGAGAAGGTAAACCCTGGGAGGATGGTATCATCACAACAGAACTGATATTAGTCTACCCCACTTTTTGAATTGAGCATTAAAAGATAGTAAGAGTGTAGTTTCAACTTTAGATATAGAAGTAAATAATATAGTTTTAGCTTCAAACAGAGAGATACCAAATTTCCTAGTAAAATCTTTCTAGTAATAGAAATCATAGTATAGTTTGGTTTCAGAAATAGATCTAAAGCCAAGCTATACTATTTCAGTCTCATTTATAGTACTCACTGTCTGTCTGTCTGTCTGTCTCCATTTTTCAAATTGTATCTCCTCCAAGATGGAAGGTCAGAAATCGGCACAAGGTGGCTCAAATGATTGCATTTTTTGTGGATCGTGTTTTTATGTGTATTTACCTAGTTAAAATAGTTGCTAAGGGGTCAAAATTGAGAGATATTACAACTTGCCAAGCGGAACTCGACTTACACACGCACAAATATATATACATTTGTACATTGATGTTAGTTTACTTTTAGTCTTTTCTTATCTGACTGACGATGGCTCGGTTTTGAATCTAAGTGATAATTTTTTTTTTTTTACTTTTGAAATCACGACTATACATTGGGTACAATATCATATGAAATAATCGATAGAGAATTTACTTTATAATGATATATACGAAATCTGGATGAATTATAATATCATATTTATGCATATTTTATTGCCAGGATATTGCCAAGCGCCCCTCCCTCCTGCTAGTATATACTGTAATAGTTTCCACTTCAAACAGACAAATCTCCATTAGTAATAGATATATAAATATTTTGACTTACTATACATTATTGGTTAACCACTGACTTGCTGGATAGGCAAAAAGAAATTCCAGTGGATTCTAGTCTGATGAATTACTGATGTAAGTAAGTATAACATTAAGCGATAGAGTAGAACAAACAAATGTACAATAACCGGCTCAGATTTCAAAGTACACAAATGACCTCCATATGCATGTTTTTTCCTTTTTCATGAAACACAGTGGTGATTCATTGTAGTCATTTCAAAGCAATGCTTCATTTATATTCTGGGTTCTGACTATTTCACACAGTATCCTTAATGTTATGACAAGCTGAGTATCTGAGATATACTTTTTTACATATTCAACAGCAAAGATACTTAGTGTTGTCCAAGAAAAAAATAGCTTCAAATATAACAGCACTCTTTAAACATTTCTTTTATATCAGATCACCACTTATCAAGTCTAAGAGCCACTCAAGGCTAAGGGTTAAGATGAAGTGATTATCAGTTGAAAGATAAGGAACACTATGGGAGTATTATCATTGATCAATAATATTGCACTGTGCCAAAGCAGAACTCACCCTAAGCTTGTTAAACTGACTTCCTTTAAAGAAGGAAGTTTTATGGGAATATCAAATTCACAAGCAGTCCTCAGTCACTTGTATACCCCATCAAAAGCCGTGACAACATCAGGTTTTTGCAGTTCTTGTGAGGAGGTGTTGATATTCCCAAATGGTTACCCATTTGGTACTGACCACACTCAATGTTGCTTAATTTCGGTGATCTAACAAGAACAGGTATGTCAACATGATTGTACTGTAATTATTAATGGTATGAACTGTGTTTGATTTTTTATGGGTTGGTTTATGATAAGAATTTGTTGATACTGGATTTGAAGACGACCAATTTGTAATCAATAGTGAAGTAGTCCTATGGTAATGAGCTCCACAGGTAGGATGCTTTTTCAAAGAAGCTCTATTCATGAAGGCACATGGAGGGAGAAAGAAAAGTCTTTTTTCATTGATCTAATAAGACGAGTACTTGCTGTGAATGTCTTACAAAGAGAAACCAAAGATTGAAGCTCAGTCGAGCATCTTTCATGAAAAATAATGATTGAATAGAGAGATTTTGTATTATTTAGATTATTCAAACTACTGCTCTTATTTTGGATGTTATTCTTACAACCTTTTGGTCAATGTAACCTCCGACCTTCTTTAAATACATCTTGTTGAACTTCGAAATCTTTCTGCCAAACTCAGGAATTTTTATAAAATTTTGAATGGAACCCTTTATTTAATTCATGGAACTAGCTTGCTCTTGTTTCATAAGCCATGACTGGGTATAAGTCTTACATAATTTGTAATTGTATTCTTAGTATCACCCTTACTGAGGACTGAACCTTCAATATTCAGAAGACTGTCACTTATATTTAACACTTTTATTCATTGCACCTTATCTACAAATTCTGAAACAACACATTTGAGGTCCAGCTTAGGGGTATTACAGTCTGATTGCAAAGTGAATGGAAATTCTTAGGCGTTTCGTAGCATTCTAATGCTTAATATAAAAAACAATTCTGAACTTGGAATGAGTATTTGGTGCCATGCTGCATGGACATTGTCTTGTATTCGGTATAATTGCACTGCACTTCTTGTGTACTTAATGCTTACAAGTACCACAAAAACTGAAGTTGCTCTTAACTTCCTTTCCACAAACTGAGCTGGGGAATTTCTCTCTTCTTGGAAACTTTATAACACTACAAAAACTGATATTCATTTTCAGAACTTTACTTGTCATAGCATTTCTCCAAGTCTTTAACTTAGCAAGTAGATCTTCCATTGTTTCAGAAGCAAGCACTTCCGAACAACCCATGCGAAAATCCTGGACAACACGTCTTATACACAAATAAAAAGCACCCATACAGACCCAAATGTACTCCCATTTTAACATTAAAATTGTCACTAAATGTGTTCTTTATTCTAACATGCCTTTGAGCATGTTTCTTCAAGCAATTCTGCTTCTTTTTATGAAAACGTTTTTTTTTTTAAAGGAAGCTGACAGGTGTGATATGTACCCAAAACTAGCACAACTGATATTATTTTAAAGTTTCCTGCTCCTTTAGTAGTTGTCATGCCAAGACTTTAGACAGTAGTTTACCCTACTATTCCATCCATAAATGTAGGACAGATAAAGGTATTAGTAATATTGCTGCAATAGCCTCAGCAGAATTTGAGTATGTCATGCTGACTCCACAGTACGAGACAATAATCCACCGTCACTTTTCAAATAAAAAAGCCGCAGTGTTTCACATGGTAAGTTTTGCATTTTAAATTTGGACAAAGTGCATATGCAGACTGTTGACTTCCATATTTTATATAACTATGAGTAAGGTTATCTAGCATAATCATATTGGCACAACGGTTCTCATTAGATCACCGAAGTTAAACAACGTTGAGCCTGATGTATGTATCAGATGGGTGACCATTTGGGAATATCAGGCACTGTATGTAGGAGAACGTTGATACCTCTTTATGGGAAGCTGATTCGACTGGCTAGGGTTAGTGCTGTTTCAGTACATTCGGTAAACTACCTGGCATTACCTGGAGCAAAACTGTAACAAATTTCTATTAAAACTTCTATCTTTCTACCTTTCCCCATCTGTCTCTCTTCCCCCTTCCTTTCTCCAATCTCTCTTTTAACTTTGCCCTTCTCATTCCTCTCTGGACACACACACACACACACACACACACACACACACACACACACACACACACACACACACACACACACACACACACACACACACACACACACACACACACACACACACACACACACACACACACACACACACACACACACACACACACACACACACACACACACACACACACACACACACACACACACACACACACACACACACACACACACACACACACACACACACACACACACACACACACACACACACACACACACACACACACACACACACACACACACACACACACACACACACACACACACACACACACACACACACACACACACACACACACACACACACACACACACACACACACACACACACACACACACACACACACACACACACACACACACACACACACACACACACACACACACACACACACACACACACACACACACACACACACACACACACACACACACACACACACACACACACACACACACACACACACACACACACACACACACACACACACACACACACACACACACACACACACACACACACACACACACACACACACACACACACACACACACACACACACACACACACACACACACACACACACACACACACACACACACACACACACACACACACACACACACACACACACACACACACACACACACACACACACACACACACACACACACACACACACACACACACACACACACACACACACACACACACACACACACACACACACACACACACACACACACACACACACACACACACACACACACACACACACACACACACACACACACACACACACACACACACACACACACACACACACACACACACACACACACACACACACACACACACACACACACACACTTTCCTGTATATAATAGATTTCCCAAGGAATGAGTCGTCATTTTCTTTCCGAATTAATACATAAAATGGCTGAAAACTGACCCATTCGACTCATGATACCTGGTTCAGTTGATCTTCAAAGAATGAATATATATCTTTTAATTTTTTATATTATTCACCCAGAGCGACACTAATCAATAATTTACCAAATTTTGGGGTTGTTTTTTTTTTTTTTTTTTTTTTTGTAGTGGTTTACTTTTAGCTGGAATTACACACATACATACACACACACAACTGCCCTTTATATAACAGATTAAGAAATGTTGAGGACAAAGATAGATGGTCACATTAAATGCTACTTTTCCTTTAACAACTATAAGAAACTTTTCTAACCGTAAATTATCATGGCAGATAGCACACTTCCTAAGAGTCCATCATTTAAACTCCTTGGCCTGAGATTCTCAGGTAATATGAAACGGAATAAAAGCATAAAAGATGTTACCAAGGCTGCTGCAAAGAAGGTAGTCTCTCTTCATTGGTCTAGAAAACTTCTCACACCTGATAGTATTCTTTATCTCTACAATTCCGTGTATGGAATATTGTTGCTGCATTTGGACTAGTGTGCCAAGTATTAGTCTTTTCATCCGGAAAAGGGTGCAAAAAATAATTTCTAACTGGCAGCAAAATCTACCCCCCTTCTCTAAATGCTGGAAGATTGTCTACTATGATAGCGCTTCTTTCCTTGGATCAATTGTTTTTGGAATTTCCTTCATGTTTACTGTTTTCTTGACCTTTACTAACATGAAAGAAATTTTGATTTAATGTAAAACATTTTACTGATAAACTCTCCGTTCAGGTAGCCTCTATCACATTATCACCTCGGTGGCAATGTCTCTTATTTGAATCGAACAACAGTAAAAAAAAAAAAAAAAAAAAAAAAATGTTTTTGGTGCACAGTTCAACATTGGCCTTCGGGACAAGATCAAAGTGTAGTATCTGTTCTGGCAGATGCTGCAGGCTATGACTGGCTATGACTAGCTATGACTAGCAAAGACAAGATGTGGGGGCAACCCCACATGCCTGACCTTTAACCAGCTCCCATTTCCCACCTCTCGGGAGCTGGTCCCCTTTTCCCCTTCCCCCTCCCTTCACTCCTCACATTAAAAATCGGCCTTGTGCCTAATTTGCTCGGTGGGGGAGCAAATAAATACCATCTGTTCTTCAGATGCTGCACTTCCATTTCTTGTTCTCTGTCAGTGGAAGAGAAATCCTTCACGACTGAGACAATTTTCTTATTTTTGTTCCTTTTCTCCACGTAAAAAAACGACCCTGGTGTCTAACTCTGTCCCGTGGGGAGGCATTGTAAATAGGAACATTGTGACATCACCAAGTCATTTACTTGGAATAAAACGGTCACAATGTTCCGCATGCCGAGTCTTACATTTTCAATTTGAACAACCCGTATATGCGAGCTTATAATAACTATGAAGAGCCATCCATACAAATTCGATTTGTTCAAAAACTACAAATTTGTTGATGACTTGGTGTGATTATGACAGGCGTGTTAGTAACAATGGAAGACTAAAGAGACTGATAAAAAGGAGGAGAAGGAGGAGAAGAGAAAAAAGAGGAAGAGAATGAGGTAGAAAGAAAGAAAAAAAGGAAGAAAGAGGATTCGGAGGGGAAGTAAGGCCCATCGCATTTTAGTGTCTCACCAGATAAAAAGAAAACTAATTGTAATCACATTTCGTCTGTTCAACTGCTGACTTATTTCTTTAGTTCTTCCTGTACAACACCAATTACTTAATTAACCCGAACTATGCTGATTAAATGTTTACACGCTCATGTACAGATGCTGAACTAACTTTATTAAAATGACTGTGCAATTTGCATTGCTCGAAAAACGTGCTCGTGCAGAGATATTTTGCTGGCCGGAAGTTTCTTAGGAAAAATTATGTCAAATGTTGCTATGTTTACAGCTTTTGCTTTGAAAAGAAAATGAAAAATAGAATTGCCAATATGAGGTCGTTGTAATGTTTTCAATTATTTTAAATCTTAAACAAATACCAATAAAAAATATTTTGTAAATTCTGCACTGAGAGAGTCTCTTAAATTTTCTTTTTCTTTTATGAAATGAAGAGAAATTTCCTTTCTTTAAGCTTTAATGTATTTCAGTTATTTTAAGGATCTAACCAATAAATTGCCCTTAGTGACCCAAGATGGAATTACAGGAATGGCGTCTTTAAATTTTGTGAAACATTTCAACCTTATCAAAACTTATTTGAACGTATCGATTTCTAAACACTTATATATATATATATATATATATATATATATATATATATATATATATATATATATATATATATATATATATATACACACGCGTGTGCATGTGTACATGTATGTATATGTATGCGTGTGTGATTGTGTGTGAGTGTGTGCTATACATGGGGAAAGAAAGTCTTAAAAAAAACATAAAAAAAACATAAAAACCTTCATCAAATGGACCAAAAGCGCCCTCTTTGAATCTAACTTTGACCGGACACTTTGAACACTTACGGTTGGAGACAGGATGTCGGAGACCACATCACTCTGAAAAACATATTTAGTATCAGCAGATGTAAAAATAACTTTTCAAACTCAAACTCCCATTTTAAAAAAAAACTTTTTACGAAAACATCTGAAGAGAGCACACCTAAGCTCGAAACGCGTTATAAAAATATTTTAAAATAAAAATATGATAAAAACCTTTTAAAAAAACCCACAATTGTTGATGGCTACACTCTTTTCAATATACATTTTTTTCTCTCGTTGGAACTACACAACCATCACTTTAAATATATATATATATATATATATATATATATATATATATATATATATATATATATATATATACTGGGGGAGCTTTGCCCTGGCGTAAAATACGCTTAAATATGATATTTTAATTTGTTTAGATATTATATATATTATTATAGAATCGTGTTTCAAAAGTAAAAAAAATATATATGTATTTAAGTCCCATCAGTTAGATTTGAAACCGAAGCATTCAAAGCTAGTGACGTTACCACAGTACCAGCGTGACATGCATATGAATTGATTAAAAATTAAAAATAAACTAAGATGAATGTACAAAATGTATAACAATTTTTTCAATTTTGACTCATTTTTAACGATTTTAAGACCCATAAAATACGGGCCGTAAAAAATGCAATTATTTCAGGCCCCTAGCGCCGCTCTGGAGCTTTTAGTTTCGGAAGAGATAGAGTTTGAAGATATGGACATAGACAGACAGACCGACATTCAGATGTTTAAAGGGATACAAGGAAAACAAAACACGAGAATAGAGTAGAAAAATGTATTAACAAGAACGTACACAACTGAGGGTTGTTCGTATAGCCGATGCACTATCTTAGTCCGGATATCGACTGCGCCTTCTTACGGCCTTGTCTTCCAGTATTTATTGGATCAGTTCATTCATAGGTAAAAAGTAATTCCGCCACAACAATAACTGACATAGGGGATCTGCCAGTCATTTGCGAACGTTAGGCATTCTTATTTCAGGTAACAGAATACCACAGACTAAATACGAGTAAATAAATATGATCAGCACAAACCAAACACCGCATAGAAAAAAAAAAAAAACGGACCGCAAAGGAAATTAGTAATGAAGTGCTATTATAAAAGTAAGTCCCACACAAAGAAGTCCCTTGATTAAAGAACATAATCTCAAAGTTATGTAATCGATTTTTTAGATACTTTGTACATTTATATTTTTAGATATTTTCGCAAAAATAGATGTGATCTTAATAGATACACGCACAGTTCCTCAAGAATAACAAGAGTTAAGGACGCTTAGAATTCTCTATTTCTTTGCGGTGCAATTAGATACATTTGGATAGTTTACTAACATTTTCCACTTCGATTCTCTTGACTGTTTGTTGCAACCAGACTTAAAATTGTAGAGAAAGAAAAGAGGATTATGTCTAAAAGTAAAAAACATCTTGTCTACGTTTCAGTAACAGGGAGATGTAAGTTTATGACCAATAGAATTGTACATTCCACCCAAGGCTATTTGGGTGTGGTTCCATTTTTTTTTTTTTTTTTTTCTACTTTCGTTAGAGGTAGGGTGGGGAAATTGAAGATCACAGGAAATGGGACTTTATTTCAAATTAGGAGATTCACAACTTAAGTTGGGATGAAGAGAACTGGATATTGTTTCTCGTACATATATATACTAGCAGGCCGCCCGGCGTTGCCCGGTCGTAAAATACACAATATTATATTATAATTAATGCAGAATTCTTATTCATTAGAAACCGAAATACCGTAGGTATTAAAAGTAACGTAAAATTCCCTTTTAAAAAATGTGAAGTAAAAAAAAAACAGAAAGAAACTGAGACATGTGCATGTGAGTATTACATTTTTTCTCAACAGTTCACCTCTTGTAAGTAAAAAGAAAAAATACTCGAGCTGAGAACGAAACCAAAACCTAAAGATAGTGAGTCAAGTACGATAACCATTAGGCTAGCTTGATACGATCTTTAAAAAGTGTTTTCAAACCTGTTTATTATCAACACAAGAAATCTATGATGTGAGCGATTCACACATGCACATCCATGAAACAGTTGACAAACAAATAAAAATCCAACGATCCCCGCACACCGATTTTTCAATGATGTCCCTAAGCAGCCCTTTTTACCGAATGAAAACCGATTAAAAAGTGTTCCATATGTCTGAATATTCTATATACCTAATTTTAAGTCTGAATCAAAAATTTGTTGAGTATATAGGTTGAGAAGTGTCCTCAGACACATTCTCATATATATATATATATATATATATATATATATATACTTACTATTATATAAAAGTCACTTTGTGTGTGTGTGTGTGTGTGTGTGTGTGCGTGCGCGTGTGTGTGTGTGTGCGTGCGCGTGTGTGTGTGTGTGTGTGTGTGTGTGTGTGTGTGTGTGTGTGTGCCTTCCTTCTTCATACGTTCCGAAACGGCTGAGCATATCTTTCCCAAATTTCACACAAAGGTAATTTATATGTCTGGCAGTGTTCTTAGATATGTTTTGTACAGAAATTCATCTGATCTGATAAGTATCAATAATAATCTGATATGTATCTAAAATCGAAAAAATCCAATCTTAAAAATAGTCTTTTTTTCTTATAGAAATAAAAAAAAGAATTTTTACAGGGGAATATTTTACATTACACTGTTCAAGAGGAATAATAAAATCTCAGCAAATCATTTCTTCTTGTCATCTGGAGATATAGCTCAGTAGTAGAGCATTCGACTACGGATCGAATGATCCCCTATTCAAACCTGGGTATACCTCATCATGTTATTTTAATATTTTTTCTTATTAATGAGTTCAATTTACGATAAAAGAAGAGATAACATTTAAAATTGCTGCAAATCATTTCTTCATTTGTATATTTTAAAACTAAACATTAATCAGAAGTGACTTTTCAAGAGCATTCATTGTGAAGCCTAAATATCAGCTGACATGATATTCTAAACAAACACAGACGAAAATCATTATTTCTTTTAAAAAAATGTATTTATTTTGCGAATTAGTCCACCGGATAAATTGTTCCTCATGATATATAATAATTAATAGAGGATTGATTCTATAATAATACATATGGAATCTGCATAAATTAAAATATCATGTTTAAGCGTACTGTACGAATGGGCAACACCGGGCAGCCAGCTAGTATATATATATATATATATATATATATATATATATATATATATATATATATATATATATATATATATATATATATATAGTGGAGATGGTAATTAATAAATATATATATGTATATATATTTAAATAAGGGAGTAGTCACCAACAATGTGTATTTTTTAACATTATTTTATTATTCCGTGTCTTGGTTTTTCATTGAGAATTATGTTTGGATCATTGTAATAATGTTTTTAAGTCATTAAAATCGTTTTTACGCACGTTTCAGACGTTCTGTGAAGCGTCCTCGTCAGAAATTATTTTCAAATGTGTTGGAGATGTAAAAATGGCAATTTTCGTAGTTCATTTGAAGTGTTTCCAAGGGGTGGAGGCTTGTAAGTGTTTATTATTCATTGGCATATTCAATTTTTATTACTCTTTTATTGGGCTTGTCGGTGGGGCCCGCTGACCTGGCTGTAGTCACTCTCTCTTTCTGCTAGTGTTTTTTTCTTTTCCTTTAGGGTGATAGGGTGTGTGTGTGTGTGTGTGTGTGTGTGTGTGTGTGTGTGTGTGTGTGTGTGTGTGTGTGTGTGTGTGTGTGTGTGTGTGTGTGCGCGCACGCGCGCGTGTGTGTGCGTGTGTGTGTGTGTTTGCTTTTATTGGTTTGAGAATGTGTATACTGTTTTATAGTATTATAAGGTTATTTGCTTCCTAGGAAGGTGACTGTGATCCGAGGTCGTTACTAATGTGTATGTGCGAGGAGGGGGGGGCAGCTCTTCTGAAATAAGGGTAGGGGTTCTTTCATTCTATTTTGATATTTATTTTTTGGATTCTTGAATTTTAGTATTGTGATTTTTCGTTTTAGTCTTTTCGGGTATTCCTTATATTATGTTTGTTTAGAAAGAGGGGTGTATTTAAAATATGTATAGGGGATTTTTTAATGTTTCTATTTATTTGTCTCCCCATGTGGGCATGGCCAGCTTTCTCATTGAAATTTCTTAACCCATTTTATATATATATATATATATATATATATATATATATATATATATATATATATATAAGGAAAATAAGATTTTAGAAATAAGAAGTATACAATTGAAGAGATTTTTCTAACGTTTTGTTCGATTCTTATCTAAATATATAGAACAAACTTAATTTGTATATAAGTTCAATAAAAAATGGTACTTGTACAGTTTTTGAATCAGACAAAGCTGATTTTTGTTTGTTTTTTTCCAACTATTTATGAAACAGCTGGAAGATACCGAAGAACTTATCCAGTCAGAAGGTGAAAAAAAAGCAGACTGAATATATAGTAGATAATCAAATCAATTGGAATTTAAATTTTCAATGGTAGAGGACGTTCAGAGATTAATAAATTTGTTACTTAAGAAGTTGTATATGCGGGTCTTTCAAAAAGTAAAGCTTTCTATTAAAAACTCAAAACTTTGAAGAACTTAGAAGGTGGGAGTAATACCATTAAGACGAGCGACCTATTATGATCCAGAATTTATGTGTCTACATGGTCACCACCATTCTCAATGCACTTTTGCCAGCAATGAACGATGGCTGGGCATAGGCGTCCAGAGTGCCCGTTGTCATTTTAAAATAAAATTGAAAGTGAACCACAATCAAACAGGAAAAAAAATGTTTTTCAGGGGACGAATAAGTGTATTTTGGATTTTAGATAAGAAATGAGAAAATGAGTGTACAATGAAAAATATGTACCTTGTGATCAGAATTTAGGTAGCTGTTTGCAATGTAAGGTATTTGTAACAAACAAAAGTTACCAGTTTATGTATCGATCTATATTACTAACTGCATAGCTAGTTATAAAATGTAATTAATGAAAAAACAGAGACTAATAAATGATGTAACGGATTGAATAGTCAAAAGCAAATATCAATTCATCAGACGTATTGCTATTTGTGTGTGTGTGTGTGTGTGTGTGTGTGTGTGTGTGTGTGTGTGTGTGTGTGTGTGCGTGTTACATCTTCTTTTCTTACATCGCACACCAACTAAATGTTGTTATCGTTAACCATACTTTGCTTTATCATTTCATCATTTCATTTATATAGTTTATTTTCTCATGAAAAATTTTTACAATTAGATTATGAATAGTAAAAAAAAAAATAAAAACCAAAAATATCACAAAATCATAAAATAAAAAAATAAAAGCAAAAATATCACAAAATCGTAAAGAAATTTAGACACAAGACCCTATGAGAAATTGGGAAGGGGGAGGGTACAGGGTCTTTGTCAATACAGTTATTATGAAAAACTTTGGAAACTTACTCTTGACTGGCAACGTTTACCACAATACTTCATTCACTCTGTGGGGTCTAATCTAACTAATAAATCCCCAGCGTTTGAATAAACATATTACAATTTGTAAAATATCTGTGTATGTGTGTGTGTGTGTGTGTGTGTGTGTGTGCATTTTTTTTCCTTTATAAAAGTGTGTGCGTGTGTGTGAAAGGTTCAAATTCATTTGTAAATAAAAAGTCTTTATATATTATTTTTAATTGGAATTCATTATTGAGATGAGTATTATTTATATTAATTTATTTATTGCCGACTATTATTCTCATCTTTATTAGTTGTTGTTTCACAGCGTTTCGGCCAAATATTCCTCTGGCCTTCATCAGGTGGTAACCGCGATGGATAGGAACTTTGAATCTCCTAACTGCATTCTCAGCAATCACTGCCATCCATAGTTGTTGTCGTCTCACCACGTTTTGGCCAAGTAAGCATCTGCCTGGCTTTGGGTAGGATTAAAACCACTATCTTCAGACAATGCTCATCTGAAACCGTAGGCCAGAGGAATATTTGGCCAAAACATTGTGAAACAACAACTAATAAAGATGAGAATAATAGTCCGCAATAAATAAATTAATAAATAATACTCATCTCAATAATGAATTCCAATTACATAATATATAGAGAAGAGATGTTTTTGCTAACTATTCCTCTGGCCTTATGAGAATGATAGTCCGCAATGAATAAATTAATATAAAAAGTCTTTAATTTGGTGGAAAAAGTTTGTGGTGGGAAGTAGGGGAAACTAGAAAAAATGTTCATGAAAAAAATAAAGTTGCCTAGTGCATTGTTAGTATGGACCCTCCCTGTGCTAGTCTAGGTAGTTAGATCACTTACTGTTTTCCAAGGCGATCCCTAGTGGGAATTAGGGTGAAATAATCTCAGGTGTGGTGGGGGGAAAGATAAAACAACAAAGGGGAGAGGGATTGGAAGGCGACCTCCGAGTAAGGGGTGACCGAGGGCGGAAAAAGAAAAAGTGGTGCAAGGGTAGGGCAGACTCGGAAGGTTCTCTAGTTCCAAAGAAAAACAAAAAATCGGGAATAGGATCTCATTTGTACCACCAGTCAAGAGTCTTTTTAATTGGCTAAACTTTGCCTAGCGGGGTGGGTTCCGTAGGACCCCGTATCGCGTGTGCCATGCTTTACGGTGGTAACACGAATTCAAACTTGGCGCCTCGATGGATGCATAAGCTAGTGTCATGCACCCATCTCTTGTCAAAGGCGACTCAAGGCAACCTCTTCCAATCGCATCTGATCTTCATTTCATGCAAATGTTTAAAGTAAACGATCAGATCCCGATCCGGAACAGATATCTCTTCGTAGACTCGCTTGAGGCATATGATCCACATGACCATTCTTGTTACTGCTAGGATCGACAGAAAAACGATTCTTTTCTCTCTGGGCAGCGGCGGATCTATGTTCTCCACAAAATACGACTGGTTGAATTCAAGCGGGTGCTTGGCATTTCAGCCTTCAGGGGATTTTCTCTTTCAGCTTCTCTCTCAATCTACTTCCTCTAAAATATTGTTTGCGTTATTCAAGTTGAAATTGGCTGTTTCTCTCTCTTCAGTTAATCGACCATCAGACCTTCCACAAATGGTACTTTCCCTTATTTACGGAGAAAAGAGAAGCCATATATATGTGCAGGGACATCACACCATCTTCTAGTTCTAAAATATTTATTTTCTACTCGTTTTTCTTCAGACCATTATGAATGAAGGGACAAAATTTCAGATTAGTATTTTATTTCAAAATACCTGGTAATTTCTTAGAAAAATCAAGAATTAATTATTGATTTACAGACCAGTCTTTAGTTAAAAAAATTCTGAAAATTGACATTTCAATCGATTTAATCGATTACATATTATATCTGGCCTCACATTTCTTTTAGCAAGATACAGATCAAGATTTGGATTATTCAAACTACTGTTCTCATCTTGAGTGTTATTTTCACACCGTTTTGGATGATGTAACAATATGTCTTTTGTCGAATTCCAGAATCTTTCTGTTGACCTCAGGAACCTGCACAAACTTTTGAATGGAACCCTTTATTTAATACACAGAGATAGCATTCTCTGCTTCCATCAGCCATAACCGACTAAAGATCTTAAGTAATTCACAGTTATATTCTTAGTATCGTCTGCACTGAGGATTGAACCTTCAACCTCCAAAAGTGTGCACTACAACTGAATTTACCTAGTACTTTATCTGTTACACCATGGGCTCTTGTAGACAATTCTACTATGAATTTTAAGAGGCTTAAAATATTCTTGTTTTTAGATCTTCAATCTTACTACTAATCACTATATTAATCAATCTTTATCACAAAAATTCAGAAACAGAATATATCAAGATGTACACTGGTAACTTGTATGGCATAATCACGTTGACACACCGGTTTCTGCTGGATCACCAAAGTTAAGCAACGTTGAACCTAGTCAGTACTAAATGGGTGACCATTTGGGACTTCCAGGTGCTGTACGCGCTCTCCGCTTATCTCAGCATTGTTTCTAGTCGTCCTGGACTTTTCCTTGCCACTGGGCTCAAACAGTGCTGATTCAGGAGAGGAGTGGTTGGAGATTGCACAAGCCTTGCCTCACAATTACATGCGCAGCTGCCCCTACAGAGGTTATCCTTTGTCTTTCGAGACTGAACAGAGGCATCGGACACTGGTAACTACCAAATACACAATAAATTTATTTTTTCGAATTTCCTGATGGAGAATCATTAAACTTGCATAACAAATTGAATACCCTTTAAAAATTGAGCAGGATAAAAGTTGAACAGTTTTTCACATATTTTTACACCTTGAGAACTTGTTTTTCAATTGATATAGAAATACAAAGATATTTTTTGAAGAATAACTAATAAAATTGACCTTTCAGAAATATTAACTAAGGAAGATAATTTTACATTAAACTTATATGCATTTATGTAGGATACGGATCGTGCTAAAATAATAATCTTATTATTTAGAAACCCATTCTTACTATGGGGAAGTAGAGGGCTTTTTTAACTATTCTATACTTTCATCTAACAATTTAATAAACAAAAGATACCATAAATACTGAATTTAACTTAGAAATCATATCTTAAAAATAGCACGGACCATATTCTGCATAAGTACCAACTTACATAGAAAGCGAGGTTGTGGAATCGGAAGGAATAAAGTCCGACTCTGACTTCTAGAATTCTAAAACTTTTGATTCCAAAATATTTGCCACCAATTCCTTATTTTAAAGTCTTCCAATATTCAGGCGGCCAGTTAATTGTTCAGAGTCAGAGATTTTTAAAAAATCTGATTTTCAATCTTAGCATTTTTGAGTCCAACTCCAAAAACGATTCCATTCTAAACCTCTGACTCTGACTCTGCAACATTGATAGAAACCCCTGCCTTTGGTTAAAAAAATAAACATTATAATCTGTAGACTTGAAGATTAATTGATAGTAATAATTTGAACTTAGAAAACGGAACCATTAAACCTGACATAGTGATATGGGACAAGCAACCTCAGTAGAAATTAGTGTCCCCAATGATGCTGAATCAAACCGAGCTGAGAAGGAAACGATAACGGAATACCAAGATCTTATGTACAACATGAAAAGAAATTAGAATCTAAGAAAAATTTGCATCATTCCAGTACTTATAAGAGTAATCGGACATGAAAAAAATTTCAAAACTATCTGGCAAATATACTCGATGAACCAAGTGCAGGAGAGATACAAACAATTACTCAAAAGGGACGGTTAGAATTTTGAAAAGATCTCTTGGTAGAAATGTATTAGATAGCAGGTGAATATTTGATATCCAGTAGAATGTTCCATCATAGATTAAAATAGAATTTAAGTAAAAACATTTTATAGAGGGTGATGGTACAGAAGTGTGTGGTCTGTGTCTGCTTAAAATAATTTAAATATTTGATAAGATACCGACGAGGGCACTTTGCTACTCTAGCATATTTTTACTTGTACAAACGAAGTGCAGATGCGTCATGAGAGTCTTTATGAATTGAGGCAACGGGAATCCCCTTGGATTTGCCCTAAAAATGAATCATCAGAACCGCACATTTCTAAAAGGAGATTTGAGGGAGGCATTTTACACAAACATGTATTTTTAGAACTTAAATGAAATGCCTACAAAAGTATAACGATTTAGGGAGTTTTTGTATGCGTGGTAAAGCTATTAAGAAACATTAAAACTGATGAAGAAATATCTATTAATTAAGCATGTCTGCGCAGTATGATGATGCATGGAAGTTGATGTCGGTAAAGATTCAGTTCTTTTTACAAAAGAATCTTATATATTAAGTGAAAATTGTTTCCCTACATCAGAATACTTCATCTATTGAATATATATATATATATATATATATATATATATATATATATATATATATATATATATATATATGATTTTCAGAATAGGAGAGATTATATATAATAAATTCCACAGCCAAACAACGTCGCAGCCCACAAGAGCCATGACAGTCAACGAACCGGAAGTCCAAGACTCGAGTTTCACCATCATTTGGGTTCATCAGTTAGACACATCCGAACTCAGGATTCAAAACCTGAGCCTCTTACATGCGAAGCATTTCTTGTGTGCGGGGCGTTTGCTCAGTTGGTAGAGTGCTTGCCTTGTATGCAAGAGGCTCGGATTTCGAATCCTGAGTTCGGATGTGTCTAACTGATGAGCCCAAATGAGGGCGAAACTCGAGTCTTGGACTTCTGGTTCATTGACTGTCATGGCTCTTGTGGGCTGCGACGTTGTTTGGTGGCTGTGGAATTTATTATATATATATATATATATATATATATATATATATATATATATATATATATATATGAGCAAACAGTTAATGAAATATGTTAAAAAAACACTTTGAAATGAGTTAAAAACATATTTAATCTGAAAAGGAAACACTAGATAAATGGATAGTCCTTAATCCGCGGAGTTTCAAAGAAATACTCTCCTTCTCATCAGAGGGTAGGAATTAGCAAAATGCAGGATCGGATTTTGCATGCAGAAGTATTTGATGAAACAACAAATAAGTCAAAGATCTTACTTGAAAACAAAATAAGTTAAGCAGAGGGAATATGGTAAAGAAAAAGGTGATTACACATTAATGGATAGTTTGGTGGAAGATAAAAAAATCCAGTGATGGTAAAATCCAAATGTAAAACTTCAAGAAAGTTAAAAGAATTTCCATTTGTACAAGTAAAATCCAAAGAAATCCCGTAATTGGAAAAAGATGGTCCATAATAATCCAAAGGCAGAAATCCATGGAATAATTCACAAAAAAGTGTGTACAAGGAAGAAATAATATTAATAAAAGAAAAATAAGATGTGTGAAAAGCACATCTTATTTTATAATATTAATAAAAGAAAAATAAGATGTGCTTTCCACACATCTTATTTTTTCTTATGATGATAATAATAATAATAATAATAATAATGATAATAATAATAATGATAATAATAATAATAATAATGATAATAATAATAATGATAACAATAATAATGATAATAATAATGATAATGATAATAATAATAATAATGATAATAATAATAATAATAATGATAATAATAATGATAATGATAATAATAATAATAATAGTGATAATAATAATAGTGATAATAATAATAATAATAATAATAATAATGATAATGATAATAATAATAATGATAATAATAATAATAATGATAATAATAATGATAATAATAATAATAATAATAATAATAATAATAAAAAACCCCATCAAAAATGTAAGAATAGGCATAACCAGGTGAGGAATGTAGTACACTGGAAACTATGCAAACAATTGCATCTTGAACACCTGGACACAAGCATAAACTGGTAGCAGTACTTGAAAGTGGAAACCGTAAAATCCTATGGGACATGGATGTACAAGGAGATAATCCCATAAAAACAAAAAGATCAGATGTGATAATAGTTAACAAGAAGGAAAAGTTTTGCCAGATCATAGATTTCACCATTCCAACAGTCCACAGGATGAACATTAAGGAGACGGAGAAGCAAAACAAATACACTGAACTGACCAGAGAGCTGAAAGGCAAATGAAAGACGGAGAAAGTCAAGATAACACCACTAATCATAGAATCACTAGAAACAATCCTAAAAACTTGGAAAAAGAATGTAGGAAATTGGAATCAGAGGAATGGCTGAGAATATACAATGAATAGCAATAATGAAAACGGATGAAATATTAAGGAAAACTCTTGAATGCTTAGACTAATACACATGATATACAAGCACCAGCTGGTCACATAGAAACAGCAATGGTAGTGAAATGAAAAGATGGGGGAATTCCACACAGAACCAAGAAAATTGAAACTGTATAATCTCACTCCCCCGAATTGTGAAGCCAGCATCAACTGGCACTATACCAAATAATGTAAAAGGCTTGAGGAGGATGGAAAAGCCGAGGAGAGAAAGCACTAACCAGATCTATAATGGATGAAGGCAAAGAGAACTAGGTACTTGGGGAGGTTTATTGCTGCTCAAATTCCAGTAATGACAAATGGTTATTGCTGTAACAGAGGGTGGATGCGCATATGGCAGCTGCATGCAAATGCCGAGTTGTGTGCAAAGTGACGTCACAGTAAGGAAAAAGAAAAAGACTATGAAAAGAACTGTGCACAAACCGATGAGGTCGATCACATTAGAGAGATGATCATGTTCAGGATCATGTTTTATTCAGGAAAGTACCTGGAAATAAATGTCATTATTTTAACGGAAAAAAGTGAGTCAAGTTATTACTTGTCGTTTGAGTCCTAAGTGTCTACATGTTAATATGTGTGTAAACGTGTACAACTGCCAGCAAGAAGTCAATGGCAAACGGCTGTTTCGATGATGAGATGATTTATTTGAAAAGGTCACTAAAAGAGGTGGAGAATACTAGAAAGTGACTTGTTATCATCCAAACTTCAGGGAACACCACCGGCTGTTGTCAGTGAGTGTGAGAACTTGTAGTGAGTAATAATAATAATAATAATAATAATAATAATAAGAAGAAGAAGAAGAAGAAGAAGAATGTGCCCATGTTACTCATGGGGTTGCCGAAAATGTATATATTCATAAATTTATAATGCTCAGTTCATAAAAATGAATATATAAAAATTTATTTTAAAAATTTATATTACTTTACTGCACCCCCTAAATATTAACATTTACAAAAACAGAACGTTTCTATATTACTCACTGCACATTATTTTAGAATATATATTCCAAAATTCATAATGATGTATTCATTATTGTAGGAGATTACCCTTTACACACACACACACACACACACACACACACACACACACACACACACACACACACACACACACACATATTTGATGGGAGTTTACTGCTTTTTATTCTCTCATCGAGGGCCAATATTTTATGATATTATTTTTAATATATTAATTTATAATTAACTTTCAGTAAATATTTTCTAATTAGTTTTTGAGTGAATATTTTTATTAGAGCAACTTTGTTGGGATGTTACTTTTTGCAGTGGATTTTACATCTCCTTTTCGACTATATCATATGCATAAATCCATATAAACCATATCTGGACTCGTACTTCTGAGATTCAGCATGTTAGTTTCTTTTTGGTGCATCTTAGCAGTGGAAACATCAACATTGACCGTAAATGCATGCATGTGATGGTTAAGTTCATGGTAGTCCATCATTAGCCACACCTTTGCCTTTTTCCACTGCATCACGGACATCAATAGAATTAACCCCTTGAAAAGTCTGAGTCTTTCTTCCGGGTATGACATGAGCCAACCTTGTCCATCCATGCTCAGAGTTTCAGATTATAGTCTGGATTTCCTCAGTGACTCGATATTCGGACACTACTTTACACAGTCCTTCATGTGGACGGTCATCTGCCCATTTCCATGCTGCAATTCATGCCTGATTGTCAAATGTAGCAGTAAAGTCAGATTCACTGATGAAGATGCCTGCACACATGATAACTTTCCAGTTGCTAACCCAAACTGCACCTGTAGATCCAACAGTGATGCTTCTCAATGCTTTTATTGCAGTGATCCCTAAGAACAGATCAAACTCCAGTGGTTTACTATGCACTGGCAGAACATTGATCCTGACATAGTCGTTTACATTTGTGGAAATGGTGACTACTCCTCTACCACAGCATGCATGAGACACACCTCCAATAGTCGTAGCGTCCACCTTTGCTGCCTTTCAAGATTGACATGTACTATGTTGATTAACACTGAACACTGTATTCCATCAACATAGACAATAATCTCCGATAGCGCCGGATTTGCATCTTTGTGGGGAAGTGGGTTGGCACTGATGCTGTGTCCCCTTGTTCATTTCCCAAACAGTCCCGGGCCCAGTGTCCAACATTGCTGCATCAGTAGAAATGGGTTCCATGTTTTCAACAGTCTCTCAATATGTGACTTTTGTGGCTATATCTGTAACAGTTTATACCAGTGCTAGGTCTGCTCCTGGTAGGAACAACAGATTTATCATTGGGTTGACTCACTGGTTTTGGTTTCAAGTCAACATCAGCACCCTTGCTCTCACTATTAGATCTCCCCTAGTCAGAGTCTCAATTTTTGTTGCTTATTGGAATTCAATGGAAATAACATTAGGGAACCCCATAACAAAAACCAGTTTGCCAAGCCTTTCTAGGCCAACTCCCTCAAAGTCAGTCAATCCGACCAACCATCTGATGTTGTTTGTGTAAATTTCCACCTGTTTGCCAGCACATCTAATCATGATCAATTTCCTATAGGCTGTAAATGTATCATCAGTGAATGCCTCTTTTAACCGAGTCTTTATTTTCTCGACATCCAGTTAATCACTCTCATTCATCTCCATGTAGAAAGTCAATGCATTCCCTTCAGATACAAACTCGCCACATCATCCACAATTTCTTCAGCCATGCCACTGCATCTCACTTGTAGTAAATGGCTTCACCATATCACTGCTGATCCATATCTTTATCATAATAACCACTAAAAAAAGGGTCAGAACTCCTCACTAATTCTGCTTAACTTTGAATTTGCCCCACTAACTCTCAATTCGATTCACCGCACCAACTCTCAGCATTGTAATTGGTCAGCACAAAAGGTTTTTTTTCCGTCACTCACTTGCGTAATACACCTAAGCATCAGTCATACTTTTCTTTTTCTTCTTCTCCTCAACTGACAAGGAACTTATGAAAACGGAAGCTATTTGTTGCACAAAATCCACCTTTTTATGCTGCCACCTCAAACACTAACAGCACCTAATTTTGCATTTATATTATGTTTGTATCGGAAAAGTTCCATGTTCGAGTGTCAGTGCTTCTTTACAGTGGGAACATTTCAACCATGGATGCTTATTGCTATGAGTTTTCACTCTGTTATCACAAAAAATAATGCATGTTTCTTCATCATTACACAATCAGAGCATTGATAAAAGCAAACCTGGATCTTCAGAAAACAAAAAACATAAAACAATTTACTATTATATATTTTTGCCAAACCAACCATATCCTCACAATATACAATATGGATGTTTTAGTTAGTAGAAATTCAGTAATTCCAGTGGTGCCCGAAAAAAAAAGGCACTCTAGTCAGCCTAACTATCTAAAACAAGAAACTAACATTTGGAAAGCCAGCACTGGAGAGGAATAGCATTCTTGCCTGCACAGTATATATATATATATATATATATATATATATATATATATATATACTAGCAGTTCAGCTCAGCTTTGCTCAGGTTGTATGTACTGTTCATAACTTTATATGCATATATATATATATATATATATATATATATATATATATATATATATATATATTAAAAAGTTTGACTCATAACCTGCATCTAAAATTTCAAGTGTTTAGACCCAAAATTGGCGGAGGAGTTTGGTAGAGTCTGCAAAGGTCAACTCTTTCAACTTTGACCTCTTGGCCGCCAAATTTTCGCCCAAAAACTGATTAAGAAAGCTTGCTGCATGTCTGAATACCCTTCATGTAAAATTTCAAATGTTTACACCCAAAATTTGCTGAATAGTTTGCTAGAGACTGCAAAGGTCAAATCTTTTGAACTTTGACCCCTTGATAGCCAAATTTTCGGCCAAAAATCGATTAAAAAGCCAAAAATTGGCTGAGAGACCAAAAATTGGCTGAGAGACCAAAAATTGGCTGAGAGGTCAAATTTTTTTTTTTTAACCCTAATTTTGACCTCTTAACATTTATTGTTTTGGGCTCAAGTTAAATTAAAAAGTTTGATCCGTGTCCAAGGAAACTACATCTAAAATTTGAATTGTTTAGACCCAAAATTGGCGGAGGAGTTTGGTAGAGTTTTCAAAGGTCAAATCATTGACAGCGAAATTTCTGTCCAAAAACCGATTAACAAAAATGTCCCAAATCTCAATACCCCTTATGTGAAATCTCGAGTCTCGAGTCTGTAGACTGAAAATTAATTTGGGAGGGAAATATGCGCACACAGGCAGACACACAGAGACAATTTCACTTTTATATATATATATATATATATATATATATATATATATATATATATATATATATATAAAATACCTACAGATATTAGTGTTTCATGCTTTCACAATCATTAGTGTAAGAAGTGATAATTACTACTGGTTTGGGAGTTTTAAACCCAGTTACAAAGTTAACCTTTGACACCATTGGCTAAGGCGTTACTTTTAGGCCATCAGCAACTAACACGAAAATTATGGGAAATTAAACACCTATAAATGCCAAATGCGATAATAACATAGTAAGCAGTCAAAGAGCATTCTACAAATGGAAGTCAGAATGCTACATATAGCTAGTTGACCACCTTATATATTGTTTTTCATATGTATTTACCAATATACTTTTACACGAATTTAAAAGTATTGAGATCGGATGTATATCTAATAAGTCAACCCCAAATATCACCTTGAACCTAAGAGAATATATTATATCGTTTTCAAAACTATTTACGAATAAAATTCTCAAAAGTGTTGAGTGCATATATATTCGCCCTCTTTGACAGTAAAATCCCTAAACAAAAATGAATCAAAATGAGTCATCAGATTCTCGCAATTCTAAAAGAGGAATTTAAGCATGCATTTCACACGAACATTTATTTTTAGAAAAACGGAATACCTACAAAAACTATAACAATTTGGGAGGTTCCATTATACATTGTTAAGCTATAGGGTGGAACAATAAAGTTGTTACCCTAAAGAAAACAACACCACAGCTTTACTTTAAAACTTTTAGTGAAAAAATCAATTCAGGTAACTTGATTATGTAGTAGAGCTGACATCTATTCAATGTAGCCGCCTTCAATCTCAATCATCACTTTGATACAGGTCCAAAACTGGGAGCATGCCCTTTCTACAAGTGCTGGCAGGAGCTCGGTGAATACTCAGCGATCAGGCTGGCTTTGGTTTTGTGGGAGGTCATGTTGGTGATGTTCTCGATGTACAACCACACAAAGTAGTTCAGCGGGTTCAGGTCGGGGTGGAGGAAAGGGACAGTGAGGAAAGGGTACAAAGTCATAGCACTCCTCCTGAAGCCAAGCCTTTTGGACTTGTGGGCCAGCACCAAGTCATACTGCCACACCCAGGGTTTTACAGCCGCCACCTGATTGCACCAGGGGATTACCACACTCTTCAACACATCCAGGTACACTTTGGTGTTGATTTTCAAACCAACTTTGAAGATGTGAGGTGGCATGATGTGGCACTCGCTTGAAACCACACCTTTGTTTACATCACCCTTAGCACATCCCTGTTATTTGTGGCAATCCATTTACGGCGATGCATTTTGAGGTTGCTAACAATGGTCCTGTTGTCATAAAGTGGATCATTAGAGAGCATGAGTTGTACAACTGCGCATCTCCGATTTAACTCATTGAACATTGTGTCACTTTCAGACATGATAGGAGACCCTTATTGTTCTTGAGATTTGTACACAACTGGTCTGCAACAATAACGGAAATGGAATCATGTCGTTTTTTCTAGGGCGAAAATTTCATTATTTATATAGGTGTGTGTGTGTGTGTGTGTGTGTGTGTGTGTGTTCTCCTGTTATGCATAAATTATGTCTACATTCTATTTACATAAGTATGTTATTGATTAACTTCTGTTATTAATTAAGAAAGTTGAAAGCCAAATATCACATAAAAAAATAGGAAAGTATGTCCTATGATTATCTAAAAATGAAACTATCTCAAATGCAGATTGTTTATCTCAATACCCACAGGAATATAAATATTTGATTCATAATAATCAATAAGGGGATAAATCATATACAGACTGATTCTGGAAATTCTCTGAACACGCTCACCTCCCTATAAATATATTCATGTCAGAGCTGATATACTATTTGATGATGTTCCTAATCGATTGTTACATATTAGATACGCAATGTTGAACACCGGGTGTTCCTACAGGAAATAACTTTTAAACCAAGTGACTTGTGTTCAACTAATTGTAAACTGAATTGTATCCAATAGGCGTGTGGTGCAGAGGTAAAAAAATAAATAAAATAAAATAAAAAATAACACGTCTAAACAGTCAATTCACAAGATAAAAAGAAAGAACATTTTTTTTCTTCTTTGCCACATCATATTTTGGACTTCCTGTCGGTGATGTCATATCCTGATACAGCTTTAACTCTAATTTTTAACTTGTAATGGATTTTTCCATTCTTTTGCTAAATTTAATAAATTAATAATTTGATAAACTTATGCGTAAAATATTTTTATTTTATCATTTTTATTCTATGTACTTATTTATTTATTTTCTTTTTAAATTTGTTTATTTATTTATTATATATTTATTTCGTTATTTATTTCGTTATATGGCACGTGATATGCTAAGCTGTTGAACGACACCGGAAACGCTAAGTTTTGATTATAATGAACATTTCATTTGATTTAAATGCAATTCAGATAATGTGACCTTACATCAGTGACATCGAGGTGGTGATATACGGAAAAGCCATTAAAAGGAAAATCTCAAAATAGTGCATTTTCTCTCTTGATGGCCCGACATTATCTGGAGTCTGGATTGAAATACCCCACTAGTCTAAACAGTCTATAAACACAATTATATACAAGTTTAGCAGGTAAGCCCCCCCCCCCCAAAAAAAACGATATCTTCTGGTGATCGCTTGCTTCATAGCGAAATCCTGCTACTGTTCCGGTAACAAATTCAATTTAATATTATATTTAAAATTCTTAATGCTGCAATATTGTAAGTTATAAATTTATTATATTTTTTTACTAGAATATCTTATCTTTTTCTTTTTCAGTTTTAACAACTAGTCATTTTACTTTTCTAAGTTTAATCTTAACCATACTACTTTTAATGCTCGCATTTTTCTATGTAATATATATATACTTATCACAAATAAACTGTGACCCCCTCCCCCTAAGTAATAAAAAAGCTACACAGAAATATTTGTGATTACAGTTTATGTTCATTCCTGGGGGAAATCATCAGATTAAGTGAAATTAGCCTGATGATTTCTCTCGGGAATTAAACACAGACATTTTGTATAAGTCCTAGTACTGAGAAGGGGAATATGATTTGATGCTCCTTCACCCTCAATTTGGATACCTGAAGCTACTTGACCATTGCCCCCCGCCCCACTTCCGACCACTATCACTATGCCTTTTCTTTTAGTATTAAATAACCCTGTAACACTGTGTGGATGTTCTTCCATACCATGCTGTAACAAAATATTTCTGGCCGTAAGCTTGTCTGAGGTCTGTCTGTGGACAGGTCTTAAGTTATTCTGTCGATATTACATCTCTTATCTTTTTTTACTTCTGTTTTTTTATTTATGTTTTTTTTTCTGGTAGGTTAATAATGGGAAAAATAAACAACAGACACCACCACCACCACCACAACAACAACAACAACAACATTATTTACTCATGCAGTTTAGTTTACTTTTCCAGAAACTTACAGCAAGCTACATCAAGATGATTTAAAATTTCCCAACTCACCCCTGTAGATCTTGAGAAAGACGTCTGATCATTTTGACATTGTATGCCTAAAAGACAGAATCGTTATAATTTCTCTGCCATATACTTTCTCCCACGGTGTAATATCCTAAAACATAACTTTTAATAGAATTTTCCTCTATTCTAACTTTATGCTTACTCTAGCCTTATGTGGAAAAATACCACTTTTAACATAATTTTTACACACTTGCATCTACTCTTGCTACATCACCCAAAAATATCATGCCTTAAAATTAGACAAACTAAGCCAAATCAAACCAGAATAGACCACTTCTTATTGCATTTTTATTATAAACAGTGTTAAAAAATATTTCTATAATTTGATAAACATATCATAGTTGCCAAAGCTAGACATAGTTACTAATGGAAGATATTGATAACAACTTTTGGTTATGAATGCGGATTTTATGTGATTACTGGTCGCAAAGTAATATGTATATACAAATTGATCATTAGAAATACTGTTGATTCTGCAGGAAAATGATCTGCTCCATGGAAAACATTAACCTTTGCCCTCGAGTGACCTTTGGGCCTTGATGAGTGGTTATACGTTAGTAAAGAAAAATGTTTTTTGACTTATTTGGTTGTCGTAACACTTTTTATGGACCTTTATTTCATGTGATCTTTATTGTCATCTTATCATGAATTCCAATGGCGTCAAGGGCATGACACAACAATGTTAAGCGGTCAAGACTGAAACCTGACTTTTTATTACTTCGCAAATAGCAATTCTCTTTTTAAAAGATTACCTGATGTAGTGTCTCTCTTCTTACAGTTATTTTTTTTTTTTATCTTCGTTTTTGCTAGGGATAAAGAGCATTCTATTGAATGACAGCTATTCACTTGCTATTTCAGAGACTCCAACAAAGGTTTTTTTTATGATTCTAATCGTCCCTTTAATGAACAAAGTTTTCTTTCAAGAATTATCTATCTGTAGAATGTTATACCACGAGGCTGCTTCTCAGCTGAATACAACATAGTCGTTTTCAAATTCAATGTTAAATTCTTGTCGAACCATTATCTTAAATAATCAAATTCTGACCAGTTTCACTGATCGTCTCCAATCTTTTCAAAATGTTCTCATTTATCCTTAAGTCGCCTTTTAGCCTTGATAAAACAATGACTCCTTAGAAGAAAAAACTGCAATTGCTTGGATTTGTTTTACACTTATTTCACTGAATATGTTCGCCAGGTATTTTTTTTAAGTTCTTTTTGCATGAGTCTAGTCGCTTCTATGATGACTGGAATGATTGCAATCTTTTCATGCCATACATAAGATTTTGGTATTTAGTTCTCTTGTTTTCAGCTGTGCTTAGTCCGGCATCACAGGGGGACACTGACTTCAACTAGGGTTGCTACTTTATCCATGTTGTCTTATATCAAAAGGCTAGCAATGACAATGACTAGTAACAAAATCTTCAACTGGTCATGAGTAGTCGAGATAGAGAGAGAGAGAGAGAGAGAGAGAGAGAGAGAGAGAGAGAGAGAGAGAGAGAGCAGAACAATTGTTAGCCAGATAGTATTTTATTTTTATAACGCTTGGGAGGCCAATAATTTTCACATGCAGTTGCAGCTCGTGTCTACCGAGTTTCAGCTGAGAGTTTTCCCTTGCTCGACCCCCAAAGACACCAGAGTCTAGTCCATTCACAAGATTAGTGTATTGCTAATCGCATGTGGGGATATCCAGGCATTTTTTGAAGGCAAAGTGCTCTTCCTAGAGCACTGGCCTGCCAGATCCCATTTTCCAGATTTTGTATTGTATTTTCCACCGTGGGAGGAAGATAAACATCAAGTGTCTACTAAGTTCCTTGTTTTAGATAGCTAAGATGACTAGAGTGACGTTCTTTTTTTTCTTCAACAAAGAGTGAAATTACTGAATTTCTACAGAAATTAGCACATATTAGCTGAGATTCAATACACTGACCTGATTATGGCAGTTTTCTTTTTCACTGCCGATTTGTTAATCTTCTCATTCATCAAAGAAATCGTCAATCATTCACAAAGTAGCCATTGTATGAAAAAGAAAGTTTGCATGACAGATACTTCAAGATTTTAGTCCCTTCCCACACCAACACAAACAGGGGACGAACAACATTTTTATTCTAATAATGTCACCTATGGGGTGATTTCTGACTTGAGTGTCAAAAATGAATTTAACTCTTTCAGTCAAACGTAGCAAATAAAGATCTCTCTCTCTCTCCCTCTCTCTCTCTCTCCCTCTCTCTCTCTCTCTCTCTCTCTCTCTCTATATATATATATATATATATATATATATATAGATATATATATATAACTACTTCATTTATATATATATATATATATATATATATATATATATATAACTACTTCATTTATATATATATATATATATATATATATATATATATATATATATATATATATATATATATATATATATATATATATACTAGCATTTTAGCACGGCGTTGCCCGGGTGTTTGGATGTGTCTGTTGAGCAAAAAAAAAAAAAAAATGGAAGTAGGAAGGCAGGCTCGGTCCGTACCGTGAACGAGGAAAAGAACGGGAGAAAAAACCTGACGTCTTTGTTGTTACGATCACCGCCAAACCGGAAGTGACTTATGTTTAAATTAAGGCTAGACAATCGAAAGGAGAGGATGATTTTAAAAAATATCGGCGAAAAAGCGATCCCCTCCCCTGTAGAAAAGTACCTAGTTTAGGGTGAAGAAATTAATGTTTTTAGCCAATTTTTCAATATTTGTTGTCTAAAAGGTCGAACTTCAAAAATAATACTGATCTTGTAAAAATCTGTCGCCTCTGTCGAAAATTTTAGGCAGACATGCAAACATACATACATGCATTTATATATTGGTAACTAAAAATTTTCTACCCAAACCGATTAAAAAGCTTGCCCTATCTCTGAATGCCCTTTATATAAAATTTCAAATGTTTAGACCAAAAATTTTCTGAGTAATTTGGTAGAGACCGCAGAGGTCATTTTTTTAAATTTGCCCCCTATTATGACCCCTTAACATTTATTGTTTTTGGGCTCAAATCAAGTTATTAAGTTAGACCCATGTTCAAGGAACCTATATCTAAAATTGTCAAAGGAGTTTGGTAGAGTTCTCAAAGGTCAAATCGTTGAACTTTGACCCCCTTAACAGCCAAATTTCTGGTCGAGAACGGATTAAAAAGATTTTCCCAAATCTCAGTACCCTGTATATCAAATTTCGAGTCTGTAGACTGAAAATTGACAGAGTTATTTCGTAGGAGAATGTACACAGACACACACACGCGTTCACTTTTATATATATACTAGTATGAGTGCCCGGCGTTGCCCAGGTGTTTTGAGATGTATGCTGAGCAAAACAAAAAAAAACGGTCAATTTTTTTTAATTTGACCCCTATTATGACCCCTTAACATTTATTGCTTTGGGCTCAAATCAAGTTATTAAGTTAGATCCATGTCCAAGGAATCTATATCTAAAATTTTACGTGTTTAGACCCAAAATTGTCGGAGGAGTTTGGTAGAGTTCTCAAAGGTCAAATCGTTGAACTTTGACCCCTTAATCGCCAAATTTCTGTCTGAAAACCAATCACATCAATTTTTACAAATCTCAGTACTCTGTATATCAAATTTCGAATCTGTAGGCTTAAAATTGACAGAGTTATTGCGTAGGGAAATGTACACAGACACACACTTTCACTTTTATATATATATATATATATATATATATATATATATATATATATATATATTGTTTTTTTTTATATTTAAATTTAATTCAGAAAAATATAATTTTTTAAAAACAAAAATGTATTATCCGAACAAAGAATACAATTCAAAATAATTTCCTTAACCCATGGTTTTTCGATGTAGGCCCATCTCCTCAGAGGAAAGGTAATTAGCATAATATTAAATCTGGTTAGAAATAATTTTGCTATTCAGCACATACATAGAAAATATATTAAAGATTAAATCTTTTTTTAAATGACATAGATAAAGAAAAAGAAAATAAAGAAAATATGTCCCTTAAAAAGATTTAATCTGTAATATATTTTTAAAGTGATTCCTGAAGGAATATAAACCTCCATTGATATTTTTCTTACTTTTGATTCTATTGGGATTTTTAAAGACTCAGTCAAGTGTTTAAAGAAGCCATTACATTAAGTAATCTTGCAATTTGTACTGAATAAAGCTTTGAGCCTTAGACACAAAAACTAATTTGTTAATTTCAGATTTGATTTGATTTCTTTAAGGGAGGAGAGTGAATGACCTTAATTAAGCTAGTTCAGTGCATTCCACTAAGGTGATGAGGTTAAACAAATCAAAATCATTTACTGAACGGAAAGAGATTTAAACAATACTCTGAAAAAATATGTCAAAGGTTAAAAGGTCCATTACAGTCAGCCAAAAATATAATCTGATGTCATTTAACTCTAGTTATTAATTCAAGGCTTGATTTAAATTACAGATGTAATGAAATAAGATAAATATCTGTTGTTATACTAAATGTGATTTAATCAATGTTTGTTTCCTTTTTAGCCCTTGACTTAGAATGAGTGGTTTATACCAAACTTTTAGAATAAATATGGTATTGTGGTGACTAATCCCTATTAATCTCTAACTGTGCATCGAACGGATACCATAATACTTAATGCGTTGCACTTTATCATAAGAATGGCTCATACAAAATTTCAGCCAGATCGGCCAGTAGTTTCCGAGAAAACTTCTATAGTAAACGCATTATTGTGCTGACTAATCCCTATTAATCTCAAACTGTTCTTTGGGTGGATGCCATAATACTTAGTTCGCTGCACCGTATCATAAATTTTCAATCCGATTGGCCCATTAGTTTCCAAGAAGTAGAACGGACAGACAGACAAACAGACAGATTAAGAGAAATATAATATGCACTAGACGTTTTAGTCTGTTCAAAATGTAGAATAAATGCTTTATGTTGAATTGATGATTGAATATGGTTAAATTTGTGCTCATTTTTGCATTAATACTAATTCCTATTGATCCCTAACTGTACATCAAACGGATACTATAATACTTAGTTCGCTGCACCTTATTACAGCAAATGTCTATACAAAATTTCAGACAGATCAACCTAATAGCCTCTGAGGAAAAATGGAACGATTAAACAGACGGACAAACAATCTAAGAGAAATATAATATAGATTATACTAAATGTGAGTTAATTAAATTTTGTTTTCCTTAAGACTTTTCCCTATGTACTTTAACTAGAAAAATACCTGTCACAGGACGGGTAAAATTATTTCCCCAAACAAAAGCTTTGCACCGCTTTTATCCTCTCTTATGAAGATCAAAATCAAAATACAATGCTACTAAATCTTATGTCTAGAATCGTTATTCCAATTTTGGTAAAATTCCTTTTGATTCTAGGAAAAGTCTAAAATTTAATGTTTAAGCTTAAAGGGTTCAAGAAGAAATTAAAATTTTGGGAATCTTACTTCAGTAGTGTTTAATGGATCAAATTCAATGCAAATATGAAATATCTAAATTTCAAATGGGAGATTGTTCTTATATTATACCCCTAAAACCTCTTTAAAATACTCTGACAAAACTGTAATTGAGGAATATTTGTTCAAATTTTTAAAAAAATCTGAGGTTTCTAAATTTTCCGAAGGGCATCCAACCCTCCTGCTCATTACATATTACTAAATTAAACTAAATATAGTTTAGATTACCTCCCTCCTCCGGTACACATAACAATGGTATTTACAAAATCCATGATGATCGGTTAATTAGTTTAGAAATAAATCCTATATATACAAATATATAAATATATACACATATTTGAATTTATATAAATATAGATGTGAGTTAATCTTATTTGTCTTCCCAATATTTTTCCTATATACTTTAATAACACAAAATACATGCTGAAATATATATTTTAGTTCTGGGACTGAGTTATGTTTTGAAAAATAATTTCTGTTCTAATTGTTCTAATTAGACATACCTTGTGATTAACTGAACAAGTTAACTATCCCTCTCTTAGCTATCTATGTATTTTTGTTGCTTCTCTAACTCTATTCTACATTTACTAACCCAATGTAACTCGACGAACAAAGTCTCTTATTCTGCACATATCTCCCTGTACTGTCCGGATTTAATCTTCCTCTGAGATCATCATATCTAAAACTGTCTTTAAGACTCACGTTGCCCATCCATCGTGCCATCTTCAAAGTTCTGTATTTGTTTATCTTCCTTCTTGCTGGGAGAAGGCGATAGGAAGCTCACGCAATCTGAAATGGAATAGAATATCAAAGAAAATGATTTTGTTGAGTTGCTTTTGTACATTATTGAAGCTACAAGGAAAACATAGAAACTTTGCATGTTCAATCACCACTATGACAACTTTTACAACTAGTTGTCACTATCCAATGAACCAACTACTTATATGTCAAAGAGATGAACAGCAGTTTCTGTTGACGGAAATGATGAAGAAATCTCCCATGGTATGTTACACTATAAAAATCAATTGGAGGGAAAAGTAAAGTATGGAAAGCATTTGCAAATTCCTAGTTTGGATTTCTTTTCCTTTTTTTTTTTTATTTTTTTAGCAGTTGAGGTGGCAGAGTCAGTTTGTAGAGGAAGGCCAAGGAAAACATGTAAAATAGTGATAAGGATGGATTTGAGAGAAGAGGGATAATAAATACATGGCCAGAGATCGATTAATTTGGAGGTCAATAATGGAAGTAATTAAAAAGAACAACAAATAATTCCATTATTTGCTCTGATTGTAGTGGTGATGTAAGAGTCAAAGTTTCTGTGTCTTTCTCTCTTTCCTTGTAACTGTGATAATATAACAATAGAGTCATGTTCTTTGATGTTTCATTTTTTACACATTACATGAGTTTCCTCCTCGGCACTTTTTTTTTACGTAGGAGTCACCACTCATCAAGGCTCAGATAAGGGTTAATGAGTGTACAGTAGTCAATCGGAAAATATCATAGTAATTGTTAATAGTGGAAATTTGGTAAATTGGAAGCCCGAACGAAAACTAAGTTTTGAATAATAATAATAATGATAATAATCATTGATAATATAAATCTCACCTGTCTGTTTAAATGTATGGATGTATGTATTTATGTATGTATGTATGTATGCATGTCTGCCTAAAACTTTTGACTGAGGCGACGGATTTTCACGAGATCAGTATTGTTTTGATGCTCGACCCTTCGGACGACAAATATCAAAAAATTGGCTTAAAATATTAATTACTTCACCCTCAACTGGGCAGTTTTCTACAAGGAGGGTCGGGTTTTTTTTGCTTTTTTTTGCGTTGCCATTCTTGCAAATCATCATATCGGTTGGAATGGCTTTACTTAATTTCAACGTTCTGAACTTCCAGTCGCGTCATAAGTAGCGGTAAGATGTCAGTTTTTTTTTTTCACTTTCTCTTCTGCCTTCACGTCATGGGTTCGAGCCTGCCTGCCTATTACCACTTTATTTTTTTCTAACATATATTTCCAAACACCCGGGCAATGCCGCGTGCCCAGGTTAGCAATAATAATAAAGCACATCTAAACACTCAGCTCATATGCTAAAACGAAAAAAATCCACTCTTCTTTGCCATGTCTAATTTTGGGCTTCCTGTCTGTGACGTCATATCCTGACACAGCTTTAACTCTGATTTTTAATGTTGCATAGAATTTTCCAGTTTTCTGCTTTGTTTAACATTATGCAGAAAATATAATTTCTTTTACTACTTTTACACACCTGCATCTAAATATTGCTATGTTAGCCCCTATGTATCTGGTGTTGTCCAGGATACAGTGAAGTCATTTTAATGTAATTTATGACCTTTTCAAATTTGGGAATGTTTATGTTAAACTTGGGGACCCATATGGAATTTTCAACAGAATCCTTCATTTAATCCACGTGGTAGATTGTTCTATCATATATTACTATTATATTACTATATGTACGTAGTATGTATTATATATTTACTATATGTACTATGTATTATTATTTGCTATATTTACTATTCATTAGAGATCACTACTTATTACTTGACTTATTCACTATGTGTCTCTAGCGACTTCCTGTCGACGTCATCATATCGTGAAACAGCACTAACTCTAATTTTTAACTTCTAATAGAATGTTACATTTTTTCTGCTTTTAATCTTATGTGTAAAATACCGTTTTAACACTATTTTTACACACCTTAATTTAAATATTCTGATAATAATGGTCTTTCTAAAAAAAATTTTTCACATACTCTGCTCTGAGTTTATTTGAAAAGGAAATCTCACACACCTTCGATTGACTTTTCTTATCTGCCAAATTTCGTTTCTTCTCTTGCCACCATTACAATGATTCATAAATTCCAAGGTTACCGGCATAGTGATACGTCCAGTGGTGTACAAAGGTCTGGTGATACCCGGGACCAATTCTTTTTTCTGTGTGCTCCAAAAACTCAAGTGTAAGTCCTAGTACTGAGAAATATTATGAAAAAGGGAGATAGTTTGAATATAATTGGACGCCACCCCAATTTGGATACCCGAGCCCATCACTTTGTTGCATCTCACTCTCTGCATGCCACTGGGTACATTCTGTATTAATAAGATTTTATCTCTTTGATCTATAAGGCATAACCAAGTTGACACACAAATTCTCATTAGATTACCAAAGTTAAGCAACGTTGAGCCTAGTCAGTACTAAAATGGGTGAACATTTGGGAAGTTTAGGTGCTCTATTTGCTATCCGATTATCTCGGCATTGTTTCCGGTCATCTAGCATTTCTCCTTGCCATTGGACTCAAGCAGTGCCGATTCAGGAGAGGTGTGATTGAGGTTTGTACAACTCTTGCCTTACAATTACTTGTGCAGCTACCCTTACAAGGGATAGTCATTGTATCTTGAGACTGAACAGAAGCGTTGAGATCTTTTTGATCTATTGAATGTCCAATCGATTGTGTTTATATTATGCTCGCTCATTCACATCGCTGACAAAAAGGTTATTATCAAAAAGATATTATCAAAAAGGTATTATCAAAAAGGTATTATCAAAATCTGAGGTCAGTTTTCTTTTCTCTGACTAGTACCGGTTCTTACGACAACACCTGTATGCTAATCACTGCTTAAGAGGAGAGGGAAAAGGAGTAGCGATCTAAAAACTGAAGTTTCCATGTTTTTCTGAACACGTCATCTTAAATTCATAAGTTTTAATTTCTAGTGAAAGAAATCCCCTTTATTTAATCTAGTTATAATAAAATGTAATTTTCCTTTAATGTAATCTGTTGCTTTAAAAAAAATGTAGGAATGCTATTTTATATGATTATTAGTATAGCTGAGACGTCATGAAAAAGTACATCACATACAAGTGCCGTCAATAAGTTTCCAGAATTTTTTTCGTTTGGACACTTTTATTGATAGTAGACACATGAAACTCTAGTCCCCTTTGAAGTAATCTCCTCCGGCTCCAATGCATTTATTGTATCATTCTAACAACTTCCAGAAGGCTCCATGGATGTCTTCTTGTATGAGCATGTCAATGACCTTCATCACAGCCTCTTTCATCTTCTCAATTACCTCATAATGACAATCTCTAAGGTTTTCCAAGAGCTTAAAGAATAATCAAAAGTCACAGTAAGCAAGGTCTGGACTATAGGGAGGGTGAGGAACTGTCTTGATGCCCATTTTGGTCAAATAGTCTATGATCTTCTCTGAGCACCCTTGGGACAAACTTGGTGCAAATCTTCCATATCTTTAGTTCCTCGCAAATAATTGTGTGTACAGTTCCCACACTGACATCAAACTGTACACTTATTGTCTCTATAGATACATGATAGTTCTTATCCATGAAATACTTTATTTGACCAATCAGCACTGGTATTCTGACTTCCTTACTCCTCCTACACTTCTCGTTATCCTTCATAGGCTCACTGCTTTCCTTGAATCTCTTATGCCACTCAAAACATGATGCTCGATTCATGAAAGATGGCCCAAAAGTAGTCTGAAGCATTCCATACTTTTTTGTGGCATTTTTTTCCAAGTTTAAAACAGAATTTTATTGCATATCGTTCTTCTAAAGTGTCCTCATATCCAGATTGCATTTTTGAAATTCACCAGCTGTGACAATCAAGCTTTAGTAGGGTGTATTCCAATTCCTGTTGTAGCTGTTTATTTGAACCTGAAATCATAAAAATTGATCTGTCATGTCATAAGATGTATAGAAATAACATACTGAATTTTCAAGAGTCTACGACAATTTTAAATGCATGTACAAAAAAAAAAATCTGGAAACATATTTAAACCACCTAGTATTTTTTGACCTCGAGGAAGCTTACATAAAACCAAAAAATACACTAATGAAAAAGTAAACAATAATGAAAACAAAAGCATATGTAGGAGTTATACTTCCCTGTACTTTTTTTTTTTTTTTTAACTTACTGACATTCATTTTTAATAAACACATGTCGAGCTGGGTCTTCTTCTTCTTCTTGAAGAAGAAGAAAATCTTATCTTGATCTTCTTTTCTTTGCTTCGTGCATGTTTTGTTTTCATCTCTTAAAATTCAGGTCGACTCTGACTGGCGAAAAGTTGCAGCCATCTTTGATGAGTGTCTTTAGATGTAATCTGTTACATTTTAAGAAAAAGAAAACAAGGGTATGCAGTTTTATGTGTATGCTAGAAGAATAACCGTCTTAGGGTGGGAAAATTAACTCCTCAAACAGAACAGTTTTGCACCACTTTTATATCCACTTATTAAGATTAAAATCAAGATACACTAAACCTTATCTTTAGAATCCTCATTTCAAATTTAGATTAAAATTAATTGAATAATTTGGATTCTAGAAAATGTCTAAAAGTTAGTGCTTAATCTTAAGAGGTCTTAAGAAGAAAATAAAATTCAAGTAATTTTGCTTAATTATTGTTTAATGACTATTGATAAAATTTAATGCAAATCTGAAATATTTGAATTTTCAACTGAGAGGTTGTACTATTATTATACTGCCTAAAACAATTTCAAATACTCTAAAGTAAGTGAAATTTGGTGACTATTTATCATTTGATGTCCAATATTTATTTTTTAAATTTCACAAAAATCAAGGGTATCTAGATATTCACAAAGGGTTTTGTAGCAACAGCAGTGACACCTTGCGATTTGAGATTTTGAATACCTTTGGTTTATAAGCTCAGTATTGATTGGTGTTAGCAGTCAACTTCCCTTCAAGCTGAACATGTGACAGAGTTTATAAAAAGATTAAATGCACGGCAACTCTCTTTCTTTCTGGTTCAACACACTTCACAAGGCTCAGACTAATTCAAAACTTCTCTCCCAGAATGCGATAAAACCTACCTGGTTCTTTGGCTCGGGGATCAGCTAAGATGGGGAGACAAAAATTCATCATGGCTACCGTCAGACCCTAACTCCAACACACATACATGAACTCTTTTTTTTTTCCTCTCTCATGACTGCCTAACTTTTCATCTTCGTCCATACATATAAACTCATGCTACTATTAACCTTCTTCTTTTCTATATTCTTACTAACAAAGATGATTAATAAAATTATAAATGTTAGAATGGACGTTCGTCGTCATTTATTCTACAGTTCCTTTCCCTTTTTTGCCCCATTTGATAAAACTAAATTGAATAAATATAACCTACGTTACTCACTGTTGCGCCTAACATCTGTTCATAATGATTCATTAATTAGTTCAGAGATGAATCCTATACATAGAAATACGATAAAACAAATATACACACATCTAACTTTATACATGAGGATTGTTCCAAAAATAAAGCCTACTATTTTTTTTTATTTAAAAAGTTTAAGTACTACAAAGATGAGAGTGGTACGATTAAAACGGGCGATCATTTTTACTCTAGAATTTATTTTTCTACATAATCACCAGAATTCTCAGTGCGACTTTTTGTGCTTCAGAATTTATTTTTCCACATAGTCTCCGCCATTCTCAATGCATTTTTACCCACGGTGAACGATCGCTGTACATAGACATCCGGAGCATACTTTATTATAGAGGTTTTTTTTCGAAAAGTGAAGACGAGAATGGTACAATTAAAACGGGCAACCATTTGTACTCTAAAATTTATTTTTCTACATAATCACCAAAATTCTCACTGCGCATTTATCAGGATTTCAATGACACATCTCTGCTTCTGACACACGTCCATGCCAGAGGTCGTTTTTCTTAGAGTCTCACCGTCAATATCTGCAACATAGAGATGAAACTTTTAGGTTATTAATGCATAAGTTCAGTCATCATAACAATATAGTTTGCAATCCTCTCTAATCCATTCGAGTGGAATAAAAAATTGGAGGCATTACTTTTGGAACATCCTTTGTCTATAGAGAATGGTGTGTCTGTGATGTCATGAAAAATAACATCACATATATCTGAAGAAATTTACATAAAACTCATACGAAATTAGATTGATGAAATCTTACTTTGTGTATAAACATATTTCTTTTATTTTTAATTCATTCAAGTCATATCCCATTCATCTTCATCCAGTTATGCTAGTGTCACACTTCCTCTTGACTCATTTCTCTCTCTCCTCCATTACACCGGGTGGGTCTTTATAGGTACATTCTGCTAGTTGCTTCAGTTAGGTTTTGTGTGGTCCTCTCACTGAACTACATCGCAAGATATTATTTTATTCTCTTTCCAAATGAGTAAATATTCTTAATTTAATTTAACTGATGCAGACAATTTGTTTCATGCTTCAGCATAAAAATATATCTTCCGAAAGTTATGGGAGCTGTGCTGTTTTCCATATGTTTGTGTATATTTATGTTTTAAGGTATGTGTTGGTGTGTATGTGTTTGTACATGTATCTGTTTTCATTCGTGTATATGTCTGTTTGAAGATGTGTTGCTGTGTGTACACATATGTGTATGCATTTCTGTGTATGTGTGTTTGATGGTATGTGTCGGTGTGTGTATATATATATATGGGTGTGCATTTGTGTATATATATATTTGATGGTATGTGTTGATATGTGTGTATACATTTATCTGTTTGCACTTGAATATATGTCTGTTTGAGGATACATGTTAGGGTTTATATATACGTAGGTATGCATTTGTGTAAACACATGTTTGGGGGCATGTGTTGATGTGTGTGTGTATATATATATGTATCTGTTTTCATTTTTGTATATGTCTCTTTTTAGGATATGTGTTAGTATGTGTATACATGTGTGCATGTGCTTGATGGTATATGTTGGGGTGTGTATATATATGACTGTGCATTTGTGTATATATGTGTTTGAAGGCACATGTTGAAGTGTGTATACATTTGTCTGTTTATGTATAAGTCTGAAGATATGTGTTAGTGTGTGTATACATATGTGTGTATTTGATGGTGTTTGTTGGTGTACATATATATTTTTGTGTGCATTTTTGTATATATGTGTTTAACATTTTGCTTCACTTTATTTCAACCATCGTTCTCAGAAATTCCTGGTGTTAATGTGATCTGACCAACGGCAGTAAGAAGAGATTACCCCAGAAGAGAGGTTACAGAGAACTAAATTAGAGCTAGGTTTGAAAATTGCCCCAAAAAGAGACCAGCAAAAGAGGAATTAAAGCCTTTTTTATTTTAACTAGCCTGGGTGCCCGGCATTGCCTGGCATTGCCCGGGTGTTTGGAGATGTGTGTTAAGCAAAAAATAAAAAAGTGGTAGTAGGCAGCCAGGCTCGAACCCATACAGCGAAGGAAGAAAAGAACATGAAAAAAAAACGTGAGGTTTTTGCCGTTGCATCCATCATCAAACTGGAAGTGGCGAAGGTTTAAATTAAGGTTAGTCAATCGAAAAGAAGGGATAACTTTCGAAAATATCGGTGAAAAAACGAGCCCTCCTGGTAGAAAAGTGCCCTGTTGAGGGTGAAGGAATTAATGTTTTTAGCCAATTTTTCGATATTTGTGATCCGAAGAGTCAAGTTTCAAATCGAAATGATACTGATCTTGTGAAAATCTATCGCCTCTGTCGAAAGTTTTAGGCAGACATACAAACACACATACATACATGCATTTAAACAGACTGGTGATATTTATATTATAGACTAGCCTGAGTGCCCGATGTTGCCCGGGTGTTTGGAGGTGTGTGTTGAGCAAAAAAAAAAAAGTGGTATTAGGCAGGCAGGCTCAAACTCGTACTGCGAAGGAGGAACTGAATGTGAAAAAAAAAAACGTTTGCCGCTGCGTCCATCACTAAACCAGAAGTAACGTAGTTTTAAATTAAGGCTAGACAATCGAAAAGAGGGGATGACTTTAAAAAATATTGGCGCAAAAAACGACCCCTCCCTGTAGAAAAGTGCCCAGTTGAGGGTAAAGAATGAATGTTTTTGGCCAAGTTTTCAATATTTTTCATCTGAAGAGTCGAGCTTCAAAACAATACTGATCTCATGAAAATCCGTCACCTCTGTCGAAAGTTTTAGGCAGACAAACATACATACATACATTTAAACAAACAGATGAGATTTATATTATAGATGGCAGATCCGGAAAACACCAGATCACCCTGCCAGTTTGAAAAGGAGACAGCGTGGTCGCCAATGTGAAATACATTTTCTTTGTAACACAAAAAAACAAAGTCGAATTTATGAAACAATAAACTGTAAAGATGATTACTTGGAGATATTAGTGGATGTTTAGTCTCGAGCTTGACCCCAGAGGTCAAGTACGGGTTCACCAGTGCATGAGACGATTATCAATGAGAATCCCTTGTTCTGTGGAAATTTACCTGATCTGGATGCGGGGGAGAGGTAGCTCTTTATCCAATCAGATCGAACCAAGATATGATGAATTGGATGATGATTAATTAGTTGGGATACCTCAGTGTGTTCCGACTCACCTCAAACTGGTATATATAAGCCAGTGCAGAGCAAAAAAAAAAATCAATTTTGCAGAGGTTGCAGCAAGTTTTGAACTCAGGAGAACTGTCCACTGCTCATACACCTCGCCGTTTGATAAGCACTCTACCTTTGAATGATTGAAAGCAAGAAATCAATGATTGAAAAACCAACTAAGGCTCTGTTCATCGACTATTGTAACTACCAGAAAGAGAAATTTGAAACAATATTTTATTTCTTTTATTTTTGATTCTCCTGTGAAAAACTGTACATATTTATTATTTTTTGATTTTCTCTTTTGTGAATGATTAATTTCATACAAATACTACACCAGTGTCGGTTATTATTATTGTTATTACTTACAAGTGAACTTAAGAGAAAGAAAAACAACCAAGTTGAACGGTCTTTTTCAGCAGAAGAAAGGTGATAGAAAATGCATCATGAAAGTGACTGGAGCTGCATCACAGAACTTTAATGGGTGTCCTAACCACCTAGAACTACACTTGTAACTGTGTGGCCACAGCGGCCTTCTTCATGTTCCATCTTGGCTGAGGGAGGATGGGTCGTCACATGAAACATTATACTAACTGATCTCTATATGAAATACATAATTATTCGAATATTCCATTAAAGCTATCCCTTACCTCTTAAAAACCGAGTTAGTAAACAAATTAAGAACATAATTTTCCTCTCTCCAATCTCCAACTTGTAGGAAAAGTATCCTATTGCTAGGTTGCCTTGACAAACTTCTGTACAGAGAAACCTTAAACATTCGAGAATAGTGTCTAGTAGGCATCCAAGTTCTTTTCAGTAGGCATTCAAATATTGATATGTGTATACATGTATTTCTTTTCATTTGTGTATATGCGTGTTTGAGATTATATGTTAGTGTGTGTGTATACATGTGTGGGGGGCATTTGTGTATATGTGCGTTTGATGATATATATTGGTGTGTGTACATGTGTGTATTTTCGTTTTTGTATATGTGCTTTAGGTCTGGTTGTTTTGTTTTTCTGCACATCAACCCTTTTCGGTTTGTTCAATGCCGAATCCAGTAATTTTGGAAAACGATTTTAAGCCTCAAGTTCTTTATATCTCCAAATGTTTTATTAATGGTGTTTGATTTAGTTGTTTTGTTCGTTTTATGACACATCAAATCTTTTAGGTTATTTAATGCCAAATTCTGCAATTTTATAAATAGTTTTGATGCTTCCAGTTCTTTATATTTTCAGATATTTATTCATAGAGTTTGGGTTAGTGGTTTTGTAGAAGAAAATTGTTGTTTTTGTTTTTGATATTGTAGAACATGAGTTTTGCAAAGGGAAAGAAAAAAAAAAGCAATATCATCAATTTTTGGTACATTTTAGGTCAAGAAGCCCCTATCTTCAAACAGCCTGATCTGATAGCGCCAGATGTGTGTGTGTGTATGTGTGTGTGTGTGTGCATTACCGTATATATTTATTTGAGGGCATGTGTATATACATGTATTTCTTTTCATTTGTGTAAATGTGTGATTGAGGGTATATGTTAGTGTGTGCGTATATGCCTGTGCATATATACGTGTGTGTGTGTGTGTGCGTGCGTGCGTTTGTGTTTTGAGGGTATATATTGGGCTTTGTATGCGTATCTATGTGCTATGGTGCAGGAATTACTATCGTAAGTATGCCTCACGTCTCTTAAAATATCCCTTTTATTGTTTCCCTTGTGAACGCATAATTCCCTCAATAAAAGAAGACGTTTCTTCTTGTTTTTATTCAACAATGAACTGACAGCAAAATGAATTCACTCAGCAACATTGAACGGAGGAATAAACAGAAAATTGTATTCAAGATATGTAAAGACCATCTGTAACAGAAAGGCTAAGAATACCTCACGCGTTTTGTTTTATGTTTACCAATGAAAATGAACTGCGTTTCTCATCATGAATTGGCAAAGGCGCAATACTAAATTCTCCCTGGAGATGAAGAAACAATTTAATGTTTGTAAATTCCTGCATTTAAACGCTAAGAAAGTATTTCTAATATTTGGATTTATTTCATCGTTTTTGTTTTTGCCTGTTTGGTGCAATTTGTAATAATATCTATTTACCTCTGATGAGTGCAATAGGTCATATATCCCATCAATACAATGAAACATGTGTCAGACACTTATGAAAAAAATATAGGCATTCGCCTATGAGTAAAATAATTTGAAAATAAAAAATGTACAAAATAATACAAAATAAATAAAGGCATGATTATAGACTTATGCTGATTTGAACATGGGAATATAACTGACCACTATATATATATATATATATATATATATATATATATATATATATATATATATATATATATACTCAAAAACCTATGGCCTTGACGAAGGGGAGACTAAAACTTGTTGCTATGGTTTGAAATGATCTGAAATAACAGCAAGGGGAGACTTGTTTCCAAATATTTCTCATATGTTACATCTCCTCTCTTTTGGAAATATGATACGATTATGAATATCTCCAGTATCAAATAATCCTTATACCCTGTGAAATTTACTTTATGTATGAAAACCAAAGAGGGGAGATATAATATAAAATGTTTATATATATATATATATATATATATATATATATATATATATATATATATATATATATATATATATATATATGATGTGAAAAGGAAGTGGAAGACCGGAGGCTCAACGTTTCGCCCAAATTATGCAAGCTTTTTGCGCATAATTCGGGCGAAGCGTTGAGCCTCCAGTCTTCCGCTTCCTTTTCACATCATAACTTCGGATTGTATCCATTTTAAACTTCATATATATATATATAAATATACATATATATATATATATATATATATATATATATATATATATATATATATATATATATATATATATATATATATATATATATATTATAAAAATCTTGATATTGAAAATTTATTAAAATTTTCAAATAAACTCTATAAACCTGTAAGGAAGGTATACAAAATTTTGATTATTCGACAAGGAGTACAAATAAAACAAGAAAAACCTTATTCCATGGAGTTTCGAAGAGTGCAGTTCTCCTCATCAGAGGGAAGAGGATATAAAATATACAATAAATTTTGCAGGTTAATGCATCCCAAGAAACAAACACTATTAAATTTATCATATTTGCACCAAAAAAAGTCATTTAGCGATTTTTAGATAGTTTATAGGGATTCAAAGAGATAAGGAAAGCAAGAAACGGGGAAAGGGGAGAAAAAAGAATATGATAAAGATCCAATGGGAAAGGTGGTAAAATCCAGAACAGGAAAAATATGAAATGGGTCTGTTGAAAATCCAATGGTAAATTATAAGGAAAAAGAAATATAAATATAAATGTAAATGTCCTGCATGTATATATATATATATATATATATATATATATATATATATATATATATATATATATATATATATATATGGTTGTGTAAGTTTATAGCTTTAAAGGTGGCATTGAAATCAAGTTTCAGAAGTAAAATATCCTATAAGCTGTTTTTTTATTACGTTTCAAATCATTTTTGTCTATATAAATAAAACAGTAGATGTACGAGCACGTATGTGTGTATGTCTGCATGTAAATATTTAATCACTAAACTCTTAAACTACCGGTCACATAACCATATAGTAACCATACACCAAGGATGGTTTATAATAAGTAAAGTCTTTGCTTGGATGAATAAATAACGCGTACAGAAGCCGGCAAGTTTATTAACCTTTAACTAAATAAACATTAATTTTATTGCCTATATTCACACCTCAGTCTTCTTATTCATCAATCATCAGCAATAAATTTTGCACTAACTATTGGTTTTGGTTTAGTTTTAAGTAAGTCAAACAGATAAATGTTTATTTTAGCTGTAATAGTTCACCTGCCTGTTTGTTAGATATAGTGTTGTCTTTTTTTTTCACTCTTTTACACACTAATATCTGATATTTTAATTCTATATTGCTATAGCTTTTTTTTTTTTTTTTTTTACTCACCTTCACCTCAAATAAGGCATATTGTCACTTGGACGTAAGGATCTACTAATTGGGACCACGCCTAAGAAAGATTAAGATGGTTTACGTTGCATTTGAACTTCTGCATATCGGTACAGTTTGGGAAGCTGGTAGTAGGAAGGGAATTTCAAAGCCGATCTAAGGAAGAAGCTATTAGAGTAGAAAACTTTCTGACATTTAGGGACTTCAACAGTGAAGGGGTGTGATTTTGTTGCTAAGCTGGTTTGCTGGGGATATGTACATCGAGGGGGCACAAGTGCAATGAATCTATCAGAGCACATTCCAAATACTTGTAAAGCAAGCATAGAAACGCAACATTGCGGCGATGAGACAGGGGTTGAAGCCTAGTTGACAAAGTGGGATCTATTAGATTGGAGACCCTTTTTTTGGATCCTATCTAAGAGGGAGAAACTAGTGGTAGATGCACTAGCCCAGATGCGGCAGCAATACTCCATGCATGGGCGAATGATGGTTTTGTAGAGGTACAGGGTACTCTCCGATGTGAGTAGTTTTCTAGCATGATAGAGGGAGCCCCCCTTCCTTGCAGCATCCTTTGCAATGTCCTCAGTGTATTATATTTCCTGTGAATGTTAAACCGAAGAGTTTTTAATTATTCCTTAGCCACACTATTTACTCTTAACCACTTGTTAACCTTTTTATATTTTATTAAGAGTTAAGATTTCTAATCCTATCACTTTTACTTACTTTATAGTAACAATACTGATGTTTTTACTATATCTACAGTTTGTGGTTATTTCCCTTCTTCAGTTTAATATATGTATGTTTTTACATCTCTAACTTCAAAATTTCTAGTTTCTCACTAAGACATAATCTACACAGATTTTCTAAAAATCTATATGTGCTAGTCCATTTTAATAAGTTCTATATACTGTCGGATTTTTGAAAATCCAGTCTAATATGTATGAATCATATTAATCCAACTCTTGTCTTATATTACTGGACACATATTACCAGATTCTTAATGTTTTTTAGTCCATTTGATATCAGACACACAAAAGAAATAAAGGAAAGTTATTTGCAGTTGTGGTAGTATGGCGATTTCTTGCTTTGAATGTCTTTCAAGCAGGAATCAGAGATTGAAGCTCACTTTCTATGAAAATAACGATAGAATACTGAAAGATTAGCAACATCTTTTCTGTTAGAAAATGGTAATATAGATAGAAGAGCTCATTCCCCAATACTTTACAAAGTTGATTTTGTATTCTGTCAAAGCAAGGAAGAATGTTTTGCGTTATGACTCCTCAAATGTTGTAACAATATTCCATCTAAAGAAGTATCTATCTATAATATAGGTAGAGGACTGCGTCAAGAGCTAGGTACTTTCTGGAGCAGTAGAATGATCCAACAATTTTTCCAGCAACCTTAGTAACTGATTCGATATTACTATTCTTCAATCTTAAATCTAGAATAAAAGTCAGTCATAATAAACATTGTCTTTTCTTTCTCTGAAAGTTAAACAGAGTGATTTCTCCTCAGAGGAGAAGAAATCTTTTTCGACTGAGTAATTTTTATTTATGTCCCATCCAGAGAGCCGGTTTTTTGGAGCACTCGATTTTCTCCAGATTAGAAACCGAACTTGTGTCTACCTTTGCCATCGTAGGTAAATAAGAACAAACCGCTCTCTTCTAAGCCCTCACAAAAAGCAAAGTATATCTATATCTACATCTACATCTAACCATTACGTTTGTATTTGTGAAACGGATAAGCCACCAATAGTGTTTTAATACAATAAGAAAAAAATGAACAAACTTTCTAATAGTAGGAAGAGGTAATCCAAACATTGGCAGAATAAGGTGAGTATTTTTCACACACACACACACGCACAGATACACACACACCACACGCACGCACGCACGCACACATACACACGCACACGCACACACACACACACACACACACACACACACACACACACACACACACACACACACACACACACACATAAGACCCGCCCTTAACACAGCTGAACTCATAAAGTGTATATAGTTTCATAGCTTGCTGCAGACCAAACACAGCCCCCTTCACCTACATCAATTTTAGTTCTTAGTTTTCCTCTAAAATTCCTTTTTTCAACTGAGTAAGATTACAAGCTTAAAATAGCTTGCAGTGTTGTCATTAAATCTTTTATTTTGTCTTTCTCAGTACAAATGAAATTAGGGAATATATGGAAAAGAGAAAATATATAGGAAGAGAAAATACATCTTATTTTAATAAACTAATCAAGTATTCATAACCCCAGTATCCTACTAGTGTCCTTGTGTGTAATGGCAATATTTTATGGGGCTCATGTCCGCATTTTCCTTTCTACTAGAAGATAATTCTGTGCTTATTCAATTCCCCCCACCCTCAGGATAAAACAAAAATAAAGAAAAATACACTCATGAAGGAAATGAAATGTCATACATCAAAAGTCACATTACTTGTAGTTTCATTTCATTTTAATTTTTTATTTTTTTTTACTTAGGAATCACCACTTATCAAAGCCTGAAGGCTACTCGAGGATAATGATTAATAGATGTAAGGTGGTAGTCTAGTAACCATTAATGTTGTAATTTTAAAACAAGAAAATCAAATTTTACTCGTCACGCCATCTTGAAAACAGTTTGAAGGAACAACATAGATAACTTCAAATGGAGATTTTAGAAAGCTATTCTTAACATGGGGGGGAGCATTGGATAGACCTCAAATTCGCTTTAAACTGATTTTCTATATGAAAATAAAACTACTTGATCAGTTTACATAATTTTTGGTGTAGAATATTTTCTTTTCAACAGATTTTTCTTTATTTTTGTTTTTCATAAGCAGGGAGGGGATTCGGACAAGCACCAACAATTCTTTTTAAACAAAACAATTTTTTAATCACAAAATTTAAAAGAATGACATTTTAATGACATTTTCGGCATTTATCAGTCATCATCATCATCATCATCATCATCCATCACCACCACCACCACACACCACCACCATCCTTATCATGATCATTTGACGTTTGTTTTACATGCTAACATGCGTGGGCAACTTTTAGAAATTGACTTCAAAACTAACCTATCTCTGGCCAGATCTTTACTTAGCTTTTTTTTCTCTCAAGTTCATCCTTCTCACTTCCTTCTGAGTTTTCCTTCGCCTTCACCTACCAACTGACTCTTCGACTATAACTGTTCTACATCTACACTACCCAAGAATTCTCATCTATTCTTTTAATATGATCATACCAACGAAGTTGCCTGTTATGCACACATCTCCCTATATTGTTCATATTTAATCTTCCTCTGAGGTCATCAGATTTAATCCTGTCTACGACTCACATTGCACATCCATCGTATCATTCTCAGATAATTTTTTTCCATGTAATCTATCATCATACTAAAGTTGAGTTAATCAATGGTTGTTTTTAATTCCAATCACACAAATGTTAAAATATTTCTCGGTATTAGGATTGAGTTATGTTTGAAACCATACATTTTCATTGTTCTAATCAGCCATAATTTGCAATTTAATCAACAAGTTACTCATCTCTTACTAAGTTTGCCTATTACTCTTTCTCGCCCTCACTCTATGTTGTATGATCCTTCCTCTTATTTTATGCAGTTTCTTTCACTCTCGCTTTAGCCGCTCTCTCTATTTGTCCCCGTCTCTCTCTCTCTCTCTCTCTCTCTCTCTCTCTCTGTTTATTATCAGTCAAAGGTAATAAAATTAACTATAAATATAAAACAACCTTGAAATAGTAATAATAGAGAATATCACTACATACATTGATACTATTTAATTCTTATCTGAAGAATAGAGAGAGAAAGAGAAACAGATAGACACATAGACAGACGGAGAGAGCGGGAGGGAGATATAGCAATCAGAATGAGATTACTTTTTGATTAATTAACTCATAGCTGGAGAGAAAAAAGATAAAGAGAGAGAGAGTGTGTGTGTGTGGTGTGTGTGTGTGTATGTGTGTGTGTGTGTGTGTGTGTGTGTGTGTAAGAGAGAGAGAGAGAGAGAGAGAGAGAGAGAGAGAGAGAAAGAGAGAAGAAGATATACCAAACAGAACGACTAATTTGGAATATTGCTCTTTTATCTTTTAAAATTTATCTGGCCTTGCAAACACTTTTTTCTTATTCTAACCAGAGCACAATGGATGACGCAATGGTCACATTTTCCCCTATTATATAATAGTTGTAAATAAAAACAGAAAAAACGAAAATGTCCGAATTTATCTCACCAAAATCACAATTCATACTAACTCCTTTTAAATTAAACCGTAATTCACAACACTAACTTTAAACGTCTATGCTCTGTATCGGCTGTCAGAAGTTCGAGTGTCCGTTTTTTTTAATTTATCCTTGTGTGAGCCAGTTCCCCTTATATGCAAATTATTGTCACATCTACAAAATTAAGTTTTTCTTTTCTTCCTTTTTCTTCCAGATCCTGTAACTTGACAGACTAAACAAAGGTACTGCTGCTTGTGTGAGCGATATCTTCTATTATACCTACCCTCTAATATCACTATCACACAAATGGCAGGGGGATGATCATTGCTTTTGATGAGTACTTCTGCGAAAGATTAGAGTGGTAGCTTCCTTGTTTCTATCCTCGCCACCACCATCACCACATGCTGATTCCATCATCGTCTCTTCTGGTTCCACAGGCATCGTTTCTGAGTTTATCCTATGAGGCAGTAGAGGGCCAGGATCATCTTTGAATGGTATGTTAATGTCCTCATCATCCTCCGATATAGAAGAGGTGCAACAGGGGCGGACATCTTTCAGATGACGTGAGCTATTATCAACCAACATGGTGTGAAGATTCATTATTTCATCTATTTTTTCACTGCCAAATCTCGTAGTGAACCAAATATTTGGGAATTTTAACCAAACACAGTATCCCACTTTATATGAGGTTCAACAACTCTAACCAGTTGAAGAAGACTGGTGATATTAAAGTGTTTAGTTGATGAATGCAGCTTTCAAGTTGACATTACCCTAGTTCCATCGGAGCAGAATCTGGCTGATAAGTTGACTCGAGTGCCAAAGAGATGTATTGATATAATGAGGTAGGGATCTAATCCCTTGCAACTAACATACGCACATATTACATACATTTAACATAAAACACAATTTTCAAAAGAACTTTTATCGAACTTAAGTTTCAGCCAATAATGATTTTTTTTTTCTTTGTTTATCATATGTTGTTTATGTTGAAAACGACTGCACATTTTATTCAATACTTACGCAGACACACATTCCATTGAAGTATTTGTAAAACAAGTAAAAAGATGGAATATTGTGGCGATGGGACAGGACTGGAGCATGCTAGCTAGTGTGAACAGTATTAGGTTTGAGAAGAGGGAGATACTAATGTTTAGCGCTCCGATGCGTAACAATACTCCATGCATGGGCAAATAGTGACTTTCTGGAGATTGGCAGGTGTGAGAAATTTTTCTAGTTTGGTAGATGGAGCCGATCTTCTTTGCAGCAGACTTAACAGTATCTTCTATGTATTTATTCCAATTCATGTTTCTTGTGAATGAGAGGCTAATGAGTTTGAATGTTGGACTCTCAGAGAAAGGGGTATCAGCCATGGCAACCATTGGTTGCTAAGGTTTCTTATAATTGTTAAATAAAAGAAGCTAGAAGTAACGTTAAGAAAGAAATAGCGACAGCTAAGAGAGAATTTACTGAAACCACTAAAAAACGCATTGAAGCACAAAAATTAGGAACTTGTGACTTCTGGAAAATCTACAACAGTGTAGTAAATAATGGGCAATCAACAATTCCCCCACTAACAAACAATCACGAGGTTGTTTGCTCAGCAACCAAGAAGGCTAACATGCTTACCAGTCGATTTGCCTCAAACTCCACACTAGACCCTCTCAACCACCCCCTACCTGACTTTCCTATGCAGACAGATGCCACGCTAGACGATCACCCCTGCTCAGGTGCATGCTATCATAAAAAACTTTGACACTTCAAAAGCATATGGACCCGATCTCATCCAAGCTGTGCTATTAAAAATGTGCTCAGCCGAAGTAGCTCCAGTTCTCTCCAAACCCTACAACAAATGCCTTAATGAATCTTGCTTTCTGGGCTGCTGGAAAACTGCTTCTGTGGTACCAGTATTCAAGAATTCTGGCGAAAGAACGGACCCATTAAATTATCGCCCCATTAGCCTCCTCCCACTTTTTGCCAAAATATTTGAGACCTTAATTAACCATGCTCTAGTCCATCACCTTACAGATGTTAAACTTCTGACTGACCAACAATATGGATTTAGACAAGCCCGTTCCACAGCAGACATCCTAACTGTAATCTCTGAACGTATATACCACTCACTGGACAAAGCCGTGGAGGGCAGCTTTTAACAGGGTATGGCATGAGGGTCTTCTCAGGAAAATTAGATCATACGGTATCACTGGTAGAATACTAAACATAATTAAATCCTTCTTAGATAAGAGAAAAATCCAGGTTGTCCTCGACAGTCGTACATCTAAACAATATGGCATAAATGCGGGAGTACCCTAAGGATCTATCCTTAGACCTCTGTTGTTCCTAATATTCATAAATGACCTCCCCAACAAAATTGCCTCTGAGATGAGTATATATGCTGATAACACCACACTCTATAACAGGTACGACAGGAAAACAAATGAACACATATCTAAAGAAATGGCAGAAACACTAGAGGATGACCTCCAATCTGTAGTGGAATGGGGACAAAAATGGATGGTCACGTTCAATGCTGCCAAGACTAAACTAGTTTCCTTTAATAATTACAAGAAATCTTCTCTACCACCAATGGTCAACGACTCTTTATCTTTCAAACTCCTTGGCCTAACGTTCACAGGAAACATGAGTTGGAACAATTACATTGAAAGCATTGCCAGGGCCACTACTAAGAAGGTAGGCTCTCTCTACCGTGCTAGAAAATTACTAACACCTGAAAGTATCGTGTACCTCTATAAGGCCACCATTTGCCCATGTATGGAGTATTGTTGTCATATTTGGGTTGGTGCATCTGCTACTAGTCTCTCGCTCCTAGACAAGGTTCAAAAGAGAGTCGCCAATCTGATAAGCCCTGAACTGGCATCTAAGCTTCAGCCTCTGTCCCAACGACGAAATGTTGCATCCTTCTGCCTGTTCTACAAGTATTTTAATGGAGAATGCTCTGACGAACTTCAAGCACTTATGCCCCCACGACGTAAACACCCTCGACAAACCTGACAGGCAGCTAAATCCCACCCCCACACAGTAGAGATCCCTAGATGTAAAAGATATTTCTGCTCCAGTAGTTTCTTCCCCAGAACCGCTAGACTTTGGAATTCCATTCCAGATCCCTGCTTCCCCAACTGTACTGATGTGCAGAAGTTTAAGTGTAACGTGAACAGACATCTTGTTGCTCAAATCCCCACATAGTACGCCAGTAAATGTTGCCCCTGATAGTAGCCCCCTACACCAAAGTGGCAATGTGCCTTGTTTGAGGTGAAAATGTAATAAAAAAATGTAAAAAAAATGTGAGTATTATGTTTTTTCTAAATAGTTCACTTCTTGTAAGTAAAAAAAAAATACTCGAGCTGAGATTGAAGCCAAAACCTAAAGACAGTGATTCAAATACTATAACCATCAGACCAATTTGACACAATCTTTAAAAAGTGTTTTCAAACATACTTATTCTTAACATAAGGAAGCCGTCATGTTTCATGGGTTAGAGTTAAGGTTCGGGATAACTCCGAAATTACCAGAATTATGCCAAGGCCAACATTGGATGACAACTATCTAGAATCACTTCAGAGATCTGTTACTGAGAATTGCTGAATGAAGTTTTTTTCTTCTTTTTATATATATAGCAATATGTTGGGTTTTTTATTTTATATATATAACAACGCTCTTGTCTTTAAAAATAAAATTTTTTAAAAACTTTTAATAACAGGTGTTAATTTAAAAAAACAGGATCAGTGATTCGTCGACCCTGAGATGAACGTAGGACCACCTAAGGTGGTAAGGTCTCAGACAGGGAGTCAGATAAAGATTAATTCAATACCCAAGAACCAATGGTGTTCCCGGTCACAAGAGTTTAATCAAGCAAACGATCAGGCCAGCAGATGAGAGCTGCAATTTATCAATCTGTTTGCTCCAGTCGTCTAGGATCTCCTTACTATTAAATATAGCACATGGATTTATGAAGGATTTGAGTAATGTATAAAGGTTGCAGCCATGGCAGAACGTAAGGAAAAAAAATCTGTATCTGCATTAAAAATAGTTTTATATTGTTGTTTTTGTTATATGTTACTAAATGAGGAATCGTTGATATGGCATAATCACACTGGTTCCTGTTAGATCACGAAAGTTAAGCAACATTGAGCTTCGTCAGTACCAGATGGGTGAACAATTTGGGAATTCCAAGGTCTGTATGGAGGTGGACATCGATAGCCTCCTACAAGAGCTGCAAAAACCTAGTATCATGATCTCTCCTAACGGGGATATACATGCGACTGGAGACCACCTGTGAATTCCGTACTACCATGAAACTTCCTCCTTTGGAGGAAGCTGACCAAACCCGTCTAGGATTAGTACTGTAGTTTCATTTTTTTTTTTTTTTCAAATGAAGGATTATTTTCATTAAAAATCCAATTAACATTATGCATCTAAAATTGAGAAAATTATGCTTGAAAAGTGTCAATATTATATGAACAAGCCAAAGTAAAATAAAATGACCACCTAATTTTACCTGATGTCGTGTTTATCTAAAAACGAAATTGGGTGAAGGCGTGCTTTTTTTAAATTTTAGATACATTTGGATTTTTGATGGAAATGATTCCTCATTTAGTAATATATAACGAAAATAACGCCATAAACTATTTTTAATAACTAAACAAACTTTTTCTTGCATTCTTTCATGACCGTGACTATTATACATTGCCAAAATTTGTGTGGCATAGCTTATACTTGCTCCCCCCACCACAAAAAATAAATAAATAAATAAAACTAAGAAAATCCATGTTTAGGCATCTGTTCTTTCTGGTCTCAAACTGGAACAAACCACCATTTTCAGCAGCCATGATGATGATATATCTTGAAGTTTACAGTCACGGTCCATGAATGAATATTTTGGAATTGGTTAGTCCTGGCAAAGTGCAGCTGGTGAATTTTGAATGTACCATAATTCATGTAGAGTAGAGCCTAACAAAGCCAAGAGTCAGATCAAAAGACAAGTAATGCAACTTATTCATCTGCTCCAATCATCTAGGATTTCCTTTCCATTGGAAATTTCCATTTGTGAAGGAATGTGTGCACTCTGGAATGCAACATAGCATACACTTTTTAAAAAAAAATTACATGCAGGCATCTGTTTTTTCTGGTGCTGAACCAGAACACGACCACCATCCTTACCAATGAGGGGCACCCATGATAATGACATATGTTGAAGTTAACAGTCATGGCTTATAAATAAGCATTTTTCAATTGGTTAGTCCTGGCAAGATGCAGCTAGTGAATTATAAATCTGTCATGGTTTACATCTTCATGCTTAAGTGCGCTTACCGTTTCCTGTTTTTGATGTAGCATATCCTTTTATTTACCTCTGTGTTTGCATAATTATTTTATTTTTCTTTACTTTTTTAAGCAAGAGCTATGTATGCTTTTGTGTATGCCGTTTTTACATATCTTTCTTTTCCTTCCTGTTTTTTTATATGTAAATGGCTGGAAAAAAAACCCTTGAATTATTCAGCTGATTGCAAGTTGAAGAACCCGAGGAAAGGAAATATATTGCTTCTTTAGATGTTTTTCTACTGAAGAGATATGGATGTTATTAAACTATCTTGACTGGGGTAATTTCGTTTCGGTTAATCTCTATTTTACCTTACCAATGATAAGTCTATGTCACTTATTTACATTAGAAATACCTTACTTCCTGTTACTAAACAAGATGGTTACTTTGCTCAGAACCGATATGTATGATAATTTTAAGTACTTATATTTTATATTAAATATAATTTGTTTAGCACAAATAGATAACAAATGAGTAGGTTAATCAAAATAAACTGCTTTTTGATTAATTTCTCAACTGCATTTCTTTTAAAATAATTTATATTATCAATAGTAACGTTTACCAAAACGTAGTTTCAGTTAATTTTGGAATTTGCTGTGTTTCTTATGTTATTAAGAATATTTTTCCTCTAAGAGCAAAGGGTTGTAATTATAAATATGTGGCCCTGAACGGTACTTTGTCTCAATATATCGCTGCCTCCACCTAAAATGTTTTAGCTCCGATATTAAAGAGATTTAGACCTTAGGTAAATACACAAAATGATATTAATTAACATAACATTTACAGACAGCGTCAATTGGAACAAATACATTGAAGACATCGCCAAGGCTGCTGCAAAGAAAGTGAACTCCATCTACCATGCTAAAAAACTACTCATACCTGACAGTGTCCTGTATGCCTACAAAGCCACTATTCACTCATGTATGAAATATTGTTGCCTCATCTGAGCTGGTGTATCTACCACGTGTATCTCCCTCTTAGGTAGAGTCCAAAAAAAGAGCCATCAATCTAATAGGTCCCACACTATCAACCAAGCTCCAAACCCTGTCCCATCGCCACAGTATTGCATTCTGTACTTTAATTGAATGCGTTATGACAACTCTTTTTCACCCATGGGTGCTTACAACTCTCTGGTATTTTGTATTCCTTAGCCATCGATTCTATCAATCACAATAGATCATTCATACATTCAGAGATCAAAACAGAAAATCCCTACTTACAGTTTCTCTAGTGGTCAGCCTCCAATTACACAAGGTACTTGTTCTATTATACTGATTCGTTCGGACTTTCAAGCTCAGGCTCTTAGCAAACCCAGCACAGATCCTTGAAGAATGTCACACCTTTCCTAACTATAATCCTTACTTTTGAGGAAACCCTAAGCAACGTTTGTGCCAAACAAGAAAATAAACCCTTAACTATCGTTTTGCAGTGAGCTGTGCGATTTTTTTCCTCAATGTTCCCGCCAGAATGCTCCCAAATACAAAACTAGGGTTATCTCACATGCATACATTTCAGAATGACTTAATAATAAATGACTTTAATAAATAATGACTTTGTCATCCACACTGCTAAGGTCAAGCTACCTTGTGTGGATAATTTACCTTATAATTCTCGTTTGGAACCACATTTTACTTATTTAATTTATTACATATTGACAGCATTCTATTTTATCCCTTTTTTTCTCTTTCTTTGGCTGATTCACAACATAATGGCCCTGTTTGCCATTATAACGGTCTGCCACTTACACTCTGTGAGGGGAGTATTCCTATGTGCCCCTCAAAATGTGATAAAATTCAGTTGCAAGTTAGACTTTTCTGGCACTTGAAGGTTCAATCTTCAGTGAGTGTCATTCAAATTACAATTGCAAATGACCTAGGATTTATACCATGGCTGATGTGGATTAAATAAAGGATTCCATTTAAATTTCGAGTTCAACAGAAAGACGCCCCAGTTCAACAAGAAGATGAAATGTTGTGAAAATAACACTTGAGATGCAAATAATTCAAATGATGTGGATTATCAGTCCTCATCTAAAAATTCAGAAACAAAGAAATAACAATAAATACGGTTTATGTCTTCAACATTATCAACCCATTTATCATGGTCAGAGCAAACCAAGATTCGATTCCAAAGATTTAAAAAATGGTACCTGAGATCCACTTGGTAGACACTCAGCATTGTAAGGTGAGAATAACCCCAGAAAAGGAATGGCATAACGCCCCATTTGAAAATTCAAACATTTCAGATTTACATTAAACTTGATCATTGGACAACAATTAAGCAAGAATCCCTGAATTTCAATTTCTTCATAAGATACCTTAAACTGAGTTTGGAAAGCCAGTTAATATATATATATATATATATATATATATATATATATATATATATATATAAATTTCAAAGTTATCTCTCCCACGTTCTATGAGTTAGATAGCATTACTACTTGTGATGGTATTTCCATTCGTTTATAATAGACTATTCCACTCTTTATAGTTAGTTTTATAACATAAAACATTATAACATAAGGACTCCTGACGTCTCTAGGTAGCCTTGCTATTATGCATTTTTTAAGTGATTTACTTATCAGTTAATTCTACATTTTCTGCTTACTTGTGTGTGCTTTATTTTCCACATATTTGTCTCCATAACAATATGCTCTTAATTGCTTTGCAAACTCACAATAAAAAACACCTAAGGGTATCACTTTTGATGCCTTCCTTGTGACTGGTCTTTCAGCTAGTAATAAACATTTGTTGCATCTGGTGGACACATATGTTTTCTAGTATAAATATAACAAATTATATGGATGCGCGTTTCCTTGTTAATAGTTTTCAGTCGGCCATTAATCTTTTCTGTCATGAAAAGTGGGTCAACAGTTATTTTAATACTGTCTGATAAGTCACTCCCTTTTTATCTTCTTCCCCCTCCCTCTGTAATTGCATGAAGGATTATTTAGGCTGAAACAACTTTTGATTTTTACATTAAATTTGGTATCTATTTATATCAACATTAACATAAATATTAGCAGAGTTATTGGGACAATCAGCATAAATATAATAAGGCAATCCCAGATTCACTTTAGGATAAGAGTTAAATAAGTTTTAGGTTTATTCAAGTTTTATGCTGATAGTTTGGGGTTCTTGGTGCTTATTGCCTTGATTTGGTTTGTCTATTTCATTTAGGAATTATTAATTGATTCATAAACAATATAGAGGATGTCTCCAAAAGTGTATTCACACTTTAACTGTCGCTGACATGCTGCCTTATTTTGTATTGCAGATGTAATTAATTAATCACAGCATGGCAGGAGATCAACTTTGTTTGAAAAGGAGGAATTTTGTCCTGAAATGTTATTGGAAGACCAAAAACGCAATTGAAGTACAAAGACGATTCAGAAGGGAATCCACGAAATCACCACCAATGTGCTGGAACATTGCTCGCATTAGAGACAAAATTGAAGCAGATAGAACCATTCAGAACATCAACAAGAAACGTTGTAAACGACCACAGGCATCCGTGAGCCTTGGAAAATAAGAGTAGGTGCAGGGAACACTCCTTCAATCACCACAGAAATCACTTCCGCACTGCTTGGGAAATCCTAATCTCAAAAGATAGTGTCTATTATTTTGGGATTGAGTTATAATTCTTTAAAAAAAATCCAATCTAATTGTTCCAATTAACCATGATTTGCTATTAACTCACAAATGACTTTTTTATGTTTTGCTATCTCCCGTTAAACATTTTTGTTTCATTTTACTTCAGTCAAAGTTCTCAGAAATCAAGGGACCCCTTTCCTGGGACTAACACTTAATCTCTATATGAGATGCATAGATATTCAAATGTTCCATTAAAGTTCTTTATCTATCAAACACTGAGTTAGTAAAGTTGGTAACATATTTTTTCTCTCTCCCAATTAACCATTTTCATATGTTATAGTATATCTTTCTGTTTGGTCTTTTGGTCTTATTTGATTCCAGGACAAGAATTCTTCTAGTCTGGTGGAGTATACAGCTTCGTATTGCTACTTGAGGTAACATCACTTGGAGAAGGTGTACCGTTCTTTGTAAAAGCCAGTATGGGTTATTCGTAATGAGATCTTATTTGGGCTGCAAATATTATGTGATTTTGAATATTTGGCCAGTCTAGGAAAAGGTATCCTTATTTTCTCCCTTCTTCTACTTTTTTTTTTTATGCTCTTCATTAATCCCCCTTATATCATTCCCTACTTTTTTCATTTCTAATCTAAATGTACTTAAGTCAGTTTTATCTTTTTATCCTTATCTTAGAATAATGCCAACTTTTCTCTTCTACTAACGAGAAGCATTTAGCTTCGAAATGTCATGGCCTGAAGAGTTTTATTTTCTTTCATTTTTCTCCCATTTTTCGTTCTTATTGACTTGATAATATAATAAAGTTTTTTTTCAAAAATAAACAATTATAAACAGAACAACTCATAGAAATCTATCTATATTCTTTTTTCATTTTAATATACTTTCATAGAAATGTTTCTGTTATGTCACACAAAAACTATTTTCTTTATGTCAGAAGTCTCATGCTCATACATTACTTCCATAGTTAATCTAACATACTGACCCAACGGGTCATGGGTAGTCTAGTATATATATATATATATATATATATATATATATATATATATATATATATATATATATATATATATGAAATGAAAATTACAATTGAATTTACCAAAATGATCCAAGATGGTAAAATTAAAGTAAATTATAAATATTAAAGAATTAATATTTATAAAATTATCTCAGCCAGATATAAAAGCTCGATAAAACCAAATAGGAAATAGAGCTTATAATATTAACAAACATCTTTCTACTCTTCTCCCTTCATAATGACCCCGCTAATTAATTCCCTAATAGTAGCCCCCTGCTTCAAAGTGGCACTGTGCCTTGTTTGGGGTGAAAATTGAATAAAAATTGAATAAAAAAAAATAAAAAAAATATGAGCAAACAGTTAATAATATATATATATATATATATATATATATATATATATATATATATATATATATATTGCTAATAGGAATTTTCACTTTAACCAGATGGATTTTACCGTATAAAAAGAGAACGTCTTTCTACTGACTTTACATTACCAAAAAATGGGACTTAATACATCAAAAATTCTCCGTTTACAAAGGAACATTGTCTTTCACACTGGCTACTTGATTGAACATAATTGGGTATTACCTTCAATGTGGCAATCTTCAACCAGTCTGGAATCTAAAACCATCTTTCTTTTCTATTCCAAGACTACTACTCTAACGGATCATTTTTTTCATATCCTTTTTTTATTTTTTCCTTTTCTATGTCCCATTAAAAGATTTTAGTCTTTAATATATTTTCAATGGATGTCATAAATAGCAAAATTATATCAATCCAGAACAAATATTTTGCCAATGACTTTCTTCTGAGGAGATAAAGCCTACGTCGAAAATCCATGGATTAAGACAATTGCTTTAAATATTGTATTCCTTGTTCAAGCAATAATTTTGTTTTGTTTTGACAATTATATTTTCTGAAAAAATTTAAATATATAACCTGCAATTTTTTATTTGCTCTATCTAGTATATTGACGATTTTATTTAGCTAGGATTGTCTGATATAAAAATATTACTCCCCCTAAATATTTTGTAAGAGTTGAAACTACAAGATTGATTAATTTGTGATCTAATTCATCTCGTTATTTGGATATATATATATATATATATATATATATATATATATATATATATATATATATATATTGTAAAATGTTTTTGACACTTAATAGGGGTATGAGACCAGTGAATTCGCCAATCATTTTTATAACCACCGGCTTTGCTAACAAACCAATGAAAACCTTCCAAAGTTACTATAAAAATTGTTGAATTTCAATTCGCTGCTAACTACGTCACGGACCGCATTTGATTCTTGGCCGCCATCTTGGTTACTGCCAATTACACTAAGGATCTGATCTGAACTACGCTGCCATTAAACAAAATGTCTCAACACTTAGCAGGTTATGTGCCCAGCCATCGTCTTTTCTTTGACGGATCGGAATCTAAATTCAAATTGTGGGAGGTAAAATTTCTGGGATATCTAAGGATTCGAAAACTACACAAAGTGATACAATCTCCAACAGAGAATCCTAACGACCCCAAATTTCTCGAAATGAACGCGACTGTTTTTGCAGAACTGATTCAATTCTTAGACGATAGAGCCTGTCTCTGATTATAAGAGATGCATTGGATGACAGATGGAAAGCATTGAACATATTAAGAGAACATTATTTATCAAAAGGGAAACCGAAAATTATATCACTATATACAGAACTAACGTCTCCGAAACATAACGAGGATGAAACTATTACCGACTACGTGATAAGGGCAGAAACAACCGCCAATGCCTTAAACTCTCAGGTGAAATAATTAGCGATAGCTTGTTGATATCAATGACCCTCAAGGGACTTCCAGCCGATTTTAAACCATTTACAACTGTTATCACGCAAAATGACAAACCCATAAATTTCAGCGAATTTAAAGTGGCATTGCGCAGTTACGAAGAGACTAAACGTATTGTTGCAATATTTTGAGTTAATGGGGTATGATCCCACACAGTCGGACGATTCTATTTATAAACGATGTTGCTAAGAACTGACGAATCAAATTAATTCACGTTCTGCTACCAACCAATCAGAAACCAGAATTGCTTCATAAATATTAAACCTTTTCTGGAGCAATTTCACATGTTCTTTTCCCGGGTTTCGACACGTGGAACTGTGGAACTGTCTACTACAAAAAAGTCACCTCCCAGGACTTGTGTATAACAGTGAACCATCTGAAACTGTTCTGAAACTCAAAATGGCTTACACTTCTAGACGTATGCTCGTGGACAATAATAACTCCAGCAATATTATGAAGTTCAAAAATGCTTCTCGAAAACAGACACCACCAAATTACGCACCGCACCACAACGTGTTCCCCAAAAGTAATTTTCCCAAGAAAAAGAATAAAATTATCTGCTACCACAAAAGTTTCCAATGTCAATATAAACGCTCTACAAAGAAATCCTTAAAAAACGTTGAGAACTTTGAGGAAGAACATACATTTCAATTCACATGTAACTTTGACAATACCACAAACGATAAAAATCTCCTTGTAGACTATGGTACTACAGCACACATTATCACCAAGGAATCTGATTTTATTAATTTTGATTCAAACTTTAATCCACAAAGTCATTTTGATGAACTTGCCGACGGTAGTCAAATAAATGATATAGTCTTGAAAAGAGATGATGCTAAAATATCCCTAAAAAATAATAATGGCGAAATCTGTAATTGTATTCTAAAAAATGCTCTGTTCATACCTACATTTAAGCAAGACATACCTACATTTAAGCAAGACATATTTTCCGTGCAGGCTGCAATTAAACAAGTTTGGCCAAAACAAGTCAAAATTGATATACCCCAATGGAACTGTATTTGACATTAAAGAAAATGGCCGACTATATTATTTAAAAAGTATGGTTCCCTCAAAAATTGCCTGTCACAACTTAGAAACCTGGCATAAAATTCTAGGACATTGCAATACAGTTGATATTAAAAAATTACCAAATGTAGTCGAAGGCATGAAAATGATACTTTCAGACGATCTCCCAAATTGTGATGTGTGTGCACAGGGAAAAATGACAAAATATATAAGCCGAACGCCAGACAAAAAAGCTACGAAAATTCTCTCACTTGTGCATTGTGACTTAGCAGGTCCAATCAGCCCGATGAGGAGAAATAATCTAAGGTACGTTTTGAACTTTATTGATGATTTTTCCGGTTTAATTCTAGTTTATTTTCTAAAAAAAACATTTTACACACCCCCTTTTTTGGTATAATGTTAAATTTTTATTTGTTCATTTATTTATTTGTTTTATTTATTTTATTTTTCTTTCCTTTTTTTCAAGTCAAACCAAAATTGAACCCGAAAGGATTTTTCGATTATATCAAAAAAGGAGGTGTGTAAAATGTTTTTGACTCCTAATGGAGGTCTGAGACCAGTGAATTTGCCAATCATTTTTATAACCACCGGCTATGCTAACGAACCTTCCAAAGTTACTATAAAAATTGTCGAATTTTGGATTCAATCAGTTCGCTGCTCACTACCTCATGGACCGCATTTGATTCTTGGCCGCCATCTTGGTTACTGCCAATTATACTAAGGATCTGATCTGAACTACACCGCCATCTTGTCTCAACACTTAACATATATATATATATATATATATATATATATATATATATATATATATATATATATATAAATAATAGTTCATAGATAAATAAATTTCTGACATATTCTTTATATCCGCTCCAAGAATTCAACATCAACAACTGTTTAGTGTACATTCGTTTTCAAGACAAAATAGATACAAAGTCTCTCCATTCCATTAACACAGGGTATTGACACCAAAGTTCGAAGTCAAAGAAAGCAGCGAAAATTCAAAACATTTTCTTTTAAAAAGAATAATTTTAAGAACAATTAAGCATAATAAAAACAATTGAAAAACAGAAACATAAAATTACAGTCTAATATTTACACTAGATATATATTATAGAATGTTATAGATAAGGTCTATAAGAGCAAAGAGTATTGCAGTTATGAAAAGCTTAATAGGTGTTCTTACCTAGAGCTATATATTGAAAAGGTGAGGGGTTAATAATTGTGAAATTATCAAGTTTTCATAGGGGGAAACAAAAAAAAAAATCCAATTTTTTCATGTACGATCGTTTCGGAAACGATATCCTTTTATTTATTCGATATTTACAAATAAAAATAAAAGCATCGAGAAATAATAAAAATATTTTCGTATATCGTCTCCTTATCAGCATAAATGGTGAGCGGGGGAAGGACACAAGAATTTTTTTAACAAGATTATTGAAGTTAATTTAGTTGTTGAATCTTTGTGAGAGAGACAGTGTTTCCATGTTGCTTTAAAAAAAAAAAAAAACTCTAAGGTCTCTCGGTGTCCAAACCTTTCATTGGTAAAGATATTTTTTTTTAATCTAAAAGATATCATTGGTATTTGTAACCATTGTTTTAAAATCTAAAATGCTGGGTTATATCATAATATATATATATATATATATATATATATATATATATATATATATATATATATATATATACACGAAACATGATAGGTAAAGCATAAAAGGGGTTGAAATCACAGACATAATAATTAAAGGAAAGACTATTTTAATGTCTCAACACAATTGATAAAACACATGTATTACCAGGGGCAATGAATAAAGAGGTATATGCATGTGTATGGATAAGCAAATATTACTTAATATGATTCGAGCCATTTTTTTTCTGACTGCGACCTTAAGGTGCCTGATCAAATGTAGTATCTATTTTTGTGAAAGGCATGACAAAATAGCATCCAATCAGAGCAACACCTGTTCACTTAGACATTCAGGTCAGAAAGAGAATGAATCCAGTTTCTATATTCTCCATTCATGAGAATATTTCAGTTAGCCGCTAGAGATTTCTTCAGTTACTTGTAACTAGCTGACTGAAACATACTCATAAATGTGTACCAACATATAAATGCTTATGTAAATAAAAAGTATATATATATATATATATATATATATATACTTGTTATTTGTTTTACATAAGCATTTACATTTTATTTGTTTTACATAAGCTAGTGGCTAACTGAAACATTCATGAGAATGTTTCAGTTAGCCACTAGAGACTTCTTCAGTTACTTGTAACTAGCTGACTGAAACATACTTATGAATATGTGTAGCGACATATAAATCCTTATGTAAAAAAAAAAAAAGTATATATATATATATATATATATATATATATATATATATATATATATATATATATATATACTCATTCGACTTTGTGAGCGTTTCTTTAAAACCGGGGGCGGGGGGAGTTAAGGATAAATCAGAACGAGAAGAGAAGGAAAGGCAATAGCTTAACATTCTAATGGTTCACTAACTGATGGTTCTAAGTTACCACAACAATGCTAAGGGATACCTTGCCTGGCATGACAACCGGTCGAAACCTGTTGCATTTCAATGCGAGCATGATGGTAGCTACATAATTATTTTCTCTTTATTTTCTTTTTATGCCCAAGAAGCTTGCAAATAATCGGAGGAGCATTAAAAACCAAAGCCTGTGTGTAACTTTGACTTCAGGGGTCGGCAAGGAAATAAACACACCTTTTTAATATATTGACCTTATTAAACCGACTAACTCAGTACGGAATACTGATGTAAGAATATATTAACCTTTTTCTTCTCTTTTTTTCTTTTTCGTTGTTGTTGTTGTAGTTGAAATAAGCTCTACAAATATGTTTGAAGTAGTTCTTATTGATTGCATGATGTTATTTATTTAAGGTTCTTGGAGTTTCTGCTCATTAGTTAGTTTACGCTATCTGAATGTTTGTACAGTAAACTGTTGAGTAAATGGTATTTGGAGAACGAAGAAAAACAAACGATTAATGTTGCGCTTATTGATTACTATGAAGAGTAAAAAGAAAATAGAAGAACTGATTATTGCATCTATTACGAACGGAGATTTTGTAACTGTCTGTCTGAAGCCAAAACTATACTATTACTATTTTAATGCTCAATTCAGTTTACTATACTATTTAAGATTAATGTGCTATCTTCTAATGCTATTTCAGTGGTGGTGGTGGTGGGGGGAGGTGTAGTGTAGTATATCTTCTGTTATCATGATACAATCCTCTCCATCATTAGCTCTTCCTTTTTGAAAGCAGAAGAAAGGAAGTACTATAATATTTGTTCTGCTGTCATGAAGCCAATCTTCCAAGTATTCTGTTGGGAAGAAAGAACAGTGTAGTATATATGTTCGTTTGTCATGATGTCATCTTCCAAGTAATTACCATTTCTCTTCTTTCTTAGGAACGGGGGGGGGAAGAAGTTTAGTGACATATCCTGTGAAAGATATATTTGTTTGCAATAGTTGAGTGGTCTTGCTTGCTTTATTCATGTTAGTCGCCTTACTGAACAAGTATTCGATATCAGTGGTATAACGTGAGGTTTGCAGCATATCTTTTGAAGTCTCTCCCAATCTGGTCTACCAGTCTGTATTTTTAGCTTAATCAGCCAATCATATTCTTGTGAGAATGAACCCGGATGTATTCATATTTATTATATAATATAGTATCTGTTTTGCTATCATAAAACCATCCTCCTAGGTATTATCTCTTCCTTTGAAGGATAGTGTAGTCGTTTATTCGTCATGATAACATCCTTTCAGGTATTACCTCCTCTTTTGCAGGTGGGCAGTGTAGCATATGTTTGTTCGTAGTATATACTAGCATGTGTGACTGGATGAATTGTATTTTTCTAGTAATAAAAATGCCAAGGGGTTCCTCCAATTGTGCTATAAATAAAAAGTCAATTGTCTACCAATATAACTCTCACCATTGTAATGTTCTGAAACAATAAAAGGGAGATAACCGTGACTGTTGCAGTAATCATGGCCCTTAGGATATCTAGGTTTAAAAGTTGTGTTTTTGTTCTTTAACATTGAAAATATTGGGTTGATCAAAGGTTTGTTCGGTTTTTAGAAAAGAGGAACCCAAATATCAAGTTTAGAAACATAACCGAGTTCGTGTAATTAATTTCCATGCTCGAATTGGAAATCTTGAGAATGTCTGTGATTTTTCTGGTTGTCAAACGGCCATCTTGTTCAACTATGTCTTTCATTTGGTTACTGCTGATCATCTTTAACCGGCTGCAGCGAGGAAGATCTCTCACTGAAAAAAATTCCTTTTTGGAATCGAGCAAACCATTTCTTGTAACAGCATTTGCACATGGGATAGCATTATGCAGGTTTTTATAGATATTTTTTCTATTTTGCAGTAAAAAAAGCATCAGGTATTGGTAGTGTTCTGCTTGATCTTCCATTTCAAGGCTTGAAATACAAACAAAAATGTAAGAAATAAGAACTCCCCTGCTGGGAGGCTTATTACACACAGACGTTACCATATTCGCCCTAACAAATGAATTTGAAGACTAAGAATATAAAATATCTATAGTAGGCCGGAGATATGATATTAAAAAAATGAACGAACTTTTTTTGCAAACTGAATATAAGGTGTCTCACTATAAACATGACACAGTTAAAAACTATCTTAATAATATTGAATTATTTGGATTATTTACTGTTTCCATTTTGGATGATGTTTCGGCTGATGTATCCTCCAAGATTATTTGTGTGCATCTCGTCAAACTTTGAAATCTTTGTTAAACTTGAGAATCTGTATGCAATTTTAAACAGAAATCTTTAGTTTTTATAATCAAAGTGTTATAAATCTATTACTATTTTGCTTAAGATCATTTTGTTTCAATGACAACCATCTTAAAGCTAACATCTTCAATATAACTCAACAATCAGTGTTGTAGTTTTCTCAAAAGTTTTTATGTAAAACTCGCGAATCTGTATAAAATTTTAAACTGAACGATTTATTTGATCCACGAGAGAATATTGTTCTCCTTCCATCAGCCATGATTGGGTATAAGTCACTCTCATATTTTTGTCCAGGGTTCCAGGATTGGCCTTTTTAACGACAAATTTCATGCATTTGGCTTCTTTTTTTTTTTTTTTTCGTTTTAAAGAAGTTTAGCCTTGAAAAATTGTATTTGACCTTTTCCAAAGTGTAACATACAGACTAACAAAGGAAGGAGCAAACAGAATATGATATAGATCATCAATCCTTATCTCAAAAATTCTGTAACATTAATTATATGATTCTGCACTTTTCAAGGCTAATAAAAAATAGAGTAATGTTTCAAAATCATCCAAGAATATGGCATTATCCTTAATATTGGCAGGAGTTATTAACATTCAATTGGTTGTGATTTTTCGTCTAGTTTATAAGTTATGAGCGTGTAGATGGGTCACACTGGGATACCCGATACTACATGGTGTAAGGGCTATTTATATTATCTATGATTGCTTATTTTGTTTTATTATTTAAAATTTTATGGCAGTTCAGACGTGATATATTGTCAGAATTTAATTCTTCCATCTACCCTTCTTTCTCTCTTTCTTTTCTTCTTTCTTTAGTCCACCTCTCTATGCAAGTAGTTGTAGACTGCTACTGATAGCGCGTGACTGTTTCTTTGTTGACGATTGGTCGAGTGATTTTTTTTGCTCGCCGATTTAAGCGAAAATGGAAGCGAAAAAAAGCAGTTGCTGCCTTGGCCTTAGAGAGTGAAAGGTCGTTGTTTGAAAATGTCGGACGTGGATGTAGTAACCCATCGTAGCGAGACATCAGGAGGCTCTAGATAAAGATCCTATTTTGTCAGTTAAATTTTCGTCTAGGTGACGAAAATGAAGAGAAAATTGCCGGCTGAATTCAGACAGAAATGTCTTAAAAAATCAAGTCAAAAGTCTTGTCTAGAGGAAAAGAAATAAGTGCACATGTTAAACCTCAGACGAGTGAAAAAAAAATGACGGTGCAAACAACAATAATAAGGAAATATTCAAAGTGAAAAGGAAAGTGTATAATCTTCAATGGTGCAGCAAGAAGAAAGAGCCTTCTCTAATAAGAAAAAAGTTTTCATTCAACTAAGCTGTCGAAGCTACATCAAGTCAAATAATGTTTTTTTTCCAAGTAAAAGCCGACAAATATGAGTAAAAGAAAGTTGAAGATGCAGATTTATTTGATAAAAAAAAGAAAATCCAACGAGGCGTTTTTTATTTTTATGCTATGGCAAGCAGGGATGACAGTTTTTCTCTCTAAACAAATTTCCGTATAAATTATACTTGCTTCTAAAAAAAGCTATTCATACCTCAAAGTAAGTTTTGCCTCTTTCTTAATCTTTTCTTATCTTTTAATTCTATTTTTTCTCTCTCCTGAACTGTTACTAGAACCTTTAAGGTTCGCTAAAAGGAAACATTTTTTGGCAGTCAAAATACAGTCTTTTATACGGTTAAAAGGTGAATTTCAGACATTATTATTTCTTTTTCTCCCGCCTCTTTCAATTTATTTTTCCTTCTTTAAATAAAAGTTTATAATTATTTCAAGTGGTTTTTACTTCCTCTTCTTTCTCTTTGTCTTACTTGTAAATGGTTATATGCAATTGATTTTTACAGGTTCTAGTATTTCAATATATCTAATTTGGCTGTTTAAAGAACCGGTCGAAAATTATGTGCTTTTGAAAGAAACATTTTCGTTTTTTTCAAAAGACTTCTGTATTCCTACACGTCAACACATAGAAAATAAATACAGAAACGATATAAACATCTATATATTTTTCGTATTGATTTTTTTATCCATATATATATATATATATATATATATATATATATATAGAGAGAGAGAGAGAGAGAGAGAGAGAGAAGGACAGACAGACAGATAGACAGACAAAGGGAGACAGAGAGAGAGTTTGCTTTTCTAATTTGTTTTTCAAGATACAACATGCCACAATGAAAGAAAAAGGAGAAAGAAAAACCACAAACTGTTCCCATATCTGATGAAGTACTATATTGTCTAAACTTATCAAAGTAGTTGATTTTAAATTTGTGAAGAAATAAATCTTTATAAAAAAAATCTTGCTTGTATTGTTTTTTAACTTACAAATTCTAGTATGTATACATGTATAGTAGACTTTTATTACTTAACAAATACACGCATAACAGGCGTTTTCTACTATATCGGACATTTGAGCATGACACTTCACCGACGTCTGAAGGAAAAAGTGCCAAGCATTATCAACATGGTACGTAAAAAAAAGAAAGAAAAAATTGTATTTTCTAATGAAGATTCTCTTATGAATCGAAATATTGAATTTAATTTTAATAAATATATTTATTTATTGAAAAATAATTTACGCTTGTTTTGGTCTTTAAACCGTTAAATTTGGAATTGTGCATATATATATATATATATATATATATATATATATATATATATATATATATATATATATATATATATAGAGAGAGAGAGAGAGAGAGAGAGAGAGAGAGATAGATTGATAGATAGATAATAAAATAAAACTGTGAGTTGAAATTTACAATCAAATTTATTGTTCGATTGAATACTCCAAAAAAACAATTTAAATTGTAAATGTAAATTGTTTTTGGAGTATTTGGTCGAACAATAAATTTAATTGTAAATTTCAACTTACAGTTTTAATTTCTTTTCTCTTATAATAAGCTCTACTCTCTATTGTGTGTATAGAGCTTTTTTTATTTGGTTATGATTAAAATATCTCTATATAAATACTGGTTATTATATAGATTGCAGTTTGTCATATCTTATATCAGGTTAACACTGCATCTCCTTTGATTTGATTATATATATATATATATATATATATATATATATATATATATATATATATGAACTAGAATTTGTAAGAAAACACGTTGTTGAGTAAAGTTTTCGTTTGAGAAAGATGTTGGGTTTAATAAGGTGCACATTAAAGAAAATGTCTTGTAAAAATTTAATTTTATTAACAAGAGATATTGACTGAACCTTTGTTTTAATTGTTATCATTTTAGCCTTTAGAAAATCCAAAATTATCTTGTCTACTCCATAAGTTATAAGCGTGTAGATGGGTCACATTTATACCGGGACATTCTATAATGACCTGTAAAATAATAAAAGGGAAACGCATCTTGTAATTTTTTTTTTTCGATGTGAAAAGTATAAATTCATTTTCACGTGTGAAATAGAAAAAAAATTCGTTATTTTCTTGTCTTTCTTAAGTTTCATTTATTTATATATGAGATTTTCTGTACTGATGGGGTCCATTCTGTCTATCCTATTTGTGTAATCCCAGAAGCATCTTTGCATATTTAATATTCATAAGTTTTATTTCAGAGTCAGATTTATATCTGTAGGCGAGGCACTTCTGGTTAGAAGACCGCTAAAGTTACCTCAACATAGAAATTAAGACATGTCTAATATATAAAGAAGATCACTATGGTCATTTAAATGATGTTACAATTTTCTATTTTTATTACATTAAACTTTACTTTCAATTCATGTCAGTGAATTGATTTCTTCGCAAACTAACTATTCATGTTCTTAAAAGTCGATTATTTCGATTCTTTCTTCATATTTAAACACAGCAAAGAACTTTTCAACAGAAGAAAAATAGACTATTTTCGCTATTATAATAACGAAACAATTCATAAACAGGATAAATAAATACAGGGTGCAACGATAAAATTGTCGCTATAGAAAAGACGAGATGATTCCATTTCCGTTTTATGAAAACCGTTTTTTTGTTTGTTACAAACCATCTATTAGTTGACCAGTTGTGTACAAATCCCAAGAGCCTTCTATCATGTCTAAAAGCGACATAATGTTCAACGATCGAGATTAGAGATGCACCGCTGTACAATTAATGCTCTTTACTGATCCAAGTCATGACAACAGAACCATTGCTAGCACCCTCAAAATACAAATACAGATGGTTCAATGCAAAGTTTCCGGCCACGTTTATGGTCTTTGATGTGGTTTCAATTGAGGGCCACCTCACATCTTCGAAGTCCGCTTGAAAGTCAACACTGAAGTGTATCTGGATGTGTTTGAAGAGTGTGGTGATCTCTTGGTGCAACCAAGTGGCCGCTGGCAGGCCCTGGGTGTCGTAGCAGGATTCGGCGCCGGCCCACAAGTCCAAAGAGATCCAGGCTTGGCTTCAGAATGAGTGCCATGACTTTGTACCCTTCTCTCACTGATCCCCTCCCCCTCTCCGATTTGAACCTAATGGACTACTACGGTTGTGACGTTCCACAACACTAAAGCCAGCCTGATCGCTGCTATCTGTCGACTATTCGCTGAGTATTCGCCAAGTATTCACCAATCTCCTGCCAGCGCTTGTCATGCTCCCAGTTCCAGACCGGTATCGAGGCAATGATTGAAGCTGAAGGCAGCTACATTGAATAAATGTTAGCTCTACTACATAATCAAGATACCTGAATTGATTTTTTCAATAAAGCTGAAGTGTTGTTTTCTTTAGAGCGAACTTTTATCGTTTCACCTTGGATATTGAAATAGCCTCGGTGCCCGGCATTGTCCGGGTGTTTGTAAGTGTGTGTTGAGTAAAAAAAAAAGTTCTAGTAGGCAGGCAGGCTCGAACCCATGACGCGAAGGTGGAAAAGAAAGTGGAAAAGGGTGTTGGTTGAGCAAAGAAAAAAAAAGAAAGAAAAATTGCGAGCGCAAAAAAAAAAAATGGTAGTAGGCAGGCAGTCTCGAACCCGTACCGTGAAGGAGGAAAAGAAAGGGGGAGAAAAAAAAAACGTGACGCGTTAGCTGTTGCGGCCATCGCCAAGCCGACAGTGACGTAGGTTTAAGTTAAGGCTAGACAATCAAAAAGAAGCGATGACTTTCGAAAATATCGGCGGAAAAAGGGTGAAGAATTAATGTTTTTGGCCAATTTATCGATATTAGTCGTCCAAAGGGTCGAGCTTCAAAATGATACCGATTTCGTGAAAATCCGTCGCCTTTGTCGAAAGTTTTTGCACGACATACATACATACATAAATACATATATATATATATATATATATATATATATATATATATATATATATATATATATATATATACATGCATTTAAACAGACAGGTGAGATTTATGCTATAGATGTGGCATTCAAAATGTTGAACTTTGAATAAAGTCGCATCTAACACATGTATATGCACATCTGTAGCCAATAATGCTTGTATACATAAAAAAAACTATACTACATATCTCTTGGGATACAGATAATACAGTTTATAGACAATCCATTTCAAAAGTCGGTGACACACATCGTCATCTGTAACCATTTATAACACAAAAAATGAAAACGGAAAATCGCAAATTTCCGTAATAAGGTTTATCTCATATTGCTTCCCATACTTAAAAATCTCAACACTTTTAAAAATGTTTCAAAATTCCAACTTAAAATCCCACACACTTCGCTCTCGAAGGGCTTATCCGTTTCCCCGTACTCATTCAGCGGAAGCACATGGCTTAGTCACAAATGGAAGTGAATAAAATCGAAACTACTGTTGACAAAATTCCAACTATTGAAAGATATATGTCCCCTATTTACTTGTCTCCTAATGACGACACAGCTAGACCACAGGTGGGCAAAATCCATACCCACAAAAGGGGCTAACGAGAAAACAGTAAAAATTTCCTGAGTCTAAAAGAATTTCTCATTCACTAACCGAGGACAAAAATATGAAAAGTAGTATCAAAACAAAGCAATATATATATATATATATATATATATATATATATATATATATATATATATATATATATATATATAGTAAAACTAATAATTAGTAAAAACCTGAAAAGAGTGCTCAATACTATTGCAGAGCAAATGTGTGTTTTATTTTTTATTACCGTTTTATCTGTTTGGTTACATATGTTTCGGATGTTGGACCATGTTTACGAGCCAACAGCCTCGTCACACTTTACAGCTGTAAGGTCTAACGAGGCTGCTGGATCGTAAACATGGTCCAGATAAAACGGTAATAAAAAACATATATATATATATATATATATATATGAGAGAGAGAGAGAGAGAGAGAGAGAGAGAGAGAGAGAGAGAGAGAGAGAAATAAAGGAACAAACCAAATTATAAGTTCATCAACATTTCGTCTTTATTGAGAGACTTCCTCTGAATGAATGAAATTAAGAAAACAAAATACCAGTACAAATATTTGAAATATATATATTTTGATGTAATGAAATGTATGACCTTGTTCTATTTCAGAACAGAAACGAAAAAGTCGTTAGAAATTTAAAAGGGGGTGCATAGTAATATTTTTTATAACGTCATATAGGCGTTAATATATTTCCAAAGATATGATGCAGTTCATATTCTTTTTGGAACAAATATGTCCGTTATAATTCAAATATGGATGTGTAACTGAAATGAAATTAGTGTATTTTTGTTATGTAATTTATCAAATGATTATATTTGTTAATTATTATAAATGGTGTTTTCTATGGTGTGAGAGAGTTAACCTGTGTCTAAAATTAAATCATGTTCTTTAATAGGAGTTTACTTATTAATGGCGATACATTATAGAAACCTCCACGTTGTTTAATTGTGATTGAATTTACAGTAAGCGCTAATTCAAGAAGATTTGACATATACATTATTCCTTGCCAAAAGTGTCATTATATATACGTTGGTGAAACCCAACGTAGATTGGAGAAAAGGCTCAATGAACATAAATAGCGATTCTCTGAATGCATTATTCTCTCATTCATTGCAGCGTAATCATACTTTTGATTTCAAACAAGTAAAAGATAGTTAAATATATTTCAAATAAACCGCGACAGAGACCTTATTGAATCAGCGTTATTAAAACTTACTAGTATATATATATATATATATATATATATATATATATATATATATATATATATATATATATATATATATAAGTGAGAATGTGTGTGAGAGAGAGAGAGAGAGAAAGATAGAGAGAAAGGGGGGACACTTCAAAACCCCATATACTCAACGAATTTCTTATCTACAAACTTAAAATTTGGTATATATGATATTCAGACATGTGGAAAACTTTTTAATCGGTTTTCACCCGGAAAAACGGGTTGCTAAGGGGTCAAAATTGAAAAATTGGTATGTGGAGGGTCGTCAGATTTTTATCTGTTTGCTAACTGTTCCACGTATGCGCATGGTTCACATGACAGATATATTATCCTAAAAATAAGTACATTTGAATAAACTTTTTAAGCATCGTGTCAAGCCGGCCTAATGGTTGTCGTGCTTGATTCATAGTCTTTAGATTTTGATTTCGATCTCAGCCCGAGGATTTTCTTTTTCTTTTTTTACTTACTAGAAGTGAACTGTTAAGAAAAAACATAATACTCGCTGCAGTGCAGCACATGTCTCAGTTTCTGAATGAATTAAATCAATTATTTATGCGTATTTTACGATCGAGCAACACTGGGCGATTTGCTAGTGTATATATATATATATATATATATATATATATATATATATATATATATATATATATATATATATATATAAAGAAGTGTTAGTAGGTTATAAAAATGCAAGGAATGGAATGTTGTCGGTGTTGAGTGCTGAGGAAGGAAGACAAACGACAATTGATATCTTATAAATCTCTCTCTCTCTCTCTCTCTCTCTCTCTCTCTCTATCTATCTATCTATCTATCTATCTATCTATTTATATACCTATACTCCTATGGGAATGTGTGCGTGTATGAGGACACTTCTCAACCTATATACTCAACAGACTTTTGATCTACAGACTTGTAATTTGGTATATAGGATATTCAGATATGTGGAAAACTTTTTTTCATCCGGAAAAAAAGAGTTGCTTATGTTATGTAATAGGTTCTTTTTTGAAGTACCAATTATGTGCGTATGTTACGTGGCTTCTTATTTAGTGTTCTTGTTTGTAAGATGACTTATATATTTATTGTTGTTCATGTTGTAAGAGTCTTAGTGTTTTATCTAGAGACAGTCTTAAGAGTGTTCATATTGTTGGGAGATGGAGACATTGGTGAGATATAGACAGATACATATAAAGAGAGCTGACAGTTCTTATATATATAATAGACATTGAAGAGATATAGAGACAGTGTACATGTTACTACAATAACCAACGGCATGTAATACACAATGAGAGGAGATTTGATATATAGATAGATAGACCGAGAGTTTGATATTTATACTTTTGACAGTTCTGTGAACGGGGGTGTCTCTATAACATTTATACTTTGACACATATACTTTCTAACACATATTTTAGATGATAATTTTATCAAGGTTCTTATAAAATAAATGGACAATACCTTTTCTGTTGTATAACAACACGACGACGCAGATACAAAAACACATGATGGCGTCCTTTATTTCATGACCGGTCCTGATTTCGCTCGAGGAATTCAGAGTTTCTTTACATGGCTTTTCTCTCTACATTCGCTTCCAAGGTTTGGTGTCAGCAGCTGTTTCTGACCTCTTTCTCGGCTCTCTCTCCCCTCTTTCTCCCAGACTGGATCTAAAACTCTACCTATATTGAGAACTCGTTACGTCATCGCATGATTAAACATGTGCTCATCGAGCACATTGCTTTGACATGCGTCACGTTGCAAAACTTGACATGTCTCCGAGTTCAGTAACCTATTTTTCGAATAACCTCTTTACAAAATGTTTACAATTTCAATTGACGATTAAATTCCTTATTTTAATTTTCACAGAAACAAAATTCATCATTACATTCCTTTTCCAATAAACAGATTTCTAACTATTTTGTGATTCCACATTCCTTATTTTCAATAACATTCTGTATTTATTTTAACTTATGATTGGAATTCCCAATTCAAAATCTAGCTTCGCAAGTTCGAATCCTTGACTATCTTATTTAATATTTACTCACTTACAACAGGCTGCTGTTATTGTAACACTTAGGGGTAAAAATTGAAAATTTGTTACGTGCGGATCGTCGGATTTTTATCTGTATGATAACTGTTTCATGACTGCGCATGCATGAATGATTCACATGACAGATATTTTAGGCTAAGAATAATATATATATATATATATATATGGCAAAAATTGTATTGTATGGAAATTGTATTGTATGGAAATAGTATTCCGATGTGATGAAGAGATAAAAAAGAACAAACCAAATTATATGTCCATTTGGAATATCCAATTTTATGTGTACAATCACCAAAGTTTTTCACAATACCGGCGACGTCATCATTTGGTGTGTACATTATTTTCTTTGTCACTCCTACGGATGCTTAACGCACGTCTAACGACTATATCTCGGTGGCTGTGCTTAACGGCGCTTAAATGATTTTTTTATCTATTGGATTTTCATATGTACGTTTATATAATATTGCTTTAGAAAAATTATCAATTTAAAATATATATGTATTTATTAATCCTCCTGGTGTGTAGTTTTCCCTATACAATAAATAAATGTATTTTAACATCTGCAAAATGAAACTTATTTTAATATTTTTTTGTTTTAACAATTGCATTGAAATTGTATTTCAAACGAACAAGAAAAAATAGGCAAAACAAAATACAATCCTACACTATATGTAACACGATGAAACTAGTCATAGTTTTTTTTTTAATATTATTTATTATTTTTTTAATATGAGTTATTTCTATACAAATATCAATGATTTATAATATTTTAAATATTTGTATATCAAATTATCAGATTCCAGTAAAGCAACAGGCCTTGACGGTATTCCAATTATAGTACTAAAAAAACTTCAACCACAACTAGCGCCCATACTTACAAAACTGTTTAAACGTTGTCTTAAGGAGAATAGCTCCCCATCACCCTGGAAAATCTCATCAGTATGCCCTGTATTTAAGAATTCAGGTGATCGCTCATCCCCCTCTCAGGCCAATAAGTCTCCTGTGCGTCATGACTAAGTTGCTGGAATCTGTGTTAAATACAGAAGTAATCAACCATCTAAACAAAAATAACCTTCTTAGTGACACTCAATATGGTTTCCGTTCTGGTATATCTACACTAGATGTGCTTACAGTTATATCTCATAGGATTAGTGAATCTCTCGACGGAGGCAACCTTTCTAGGGCAATTGCTCTTGACATATCTAAGGTTTTGATAGGGTATGGCATAAAGGATTACTTCACAAGATCTCTAGCTATCGTATAGCTGGAAATGTCTTAATTATTAAATCATTTCTTTCTGATAGGTTCAAAGGAGTAGTAGTTGATGGGCAAAAATCAGAAGCTCACAGTATTAATGCTGGAGTCCCTCAGGGGTCCATCCCGGGCCCAACTCTATTTCTGATCTACATTAATGATCTTCCAAATCACATCCTTACATCATTTGTAGACATTTATGCTGATGACACTACCATTTATGGTAGCACATCTAAGACAGTAAACGACCAAGTTTTCTCCGATTCTCTCTCCTCTGATCTTGAGCACGTGGTACAATGGGGAAAAGGGTGGTTGGTTACTTTTAATGCATCTAAAACCAAGCTTCTCTTTTTACATCATCAACATTCTGATCCACATCTGGCATCAATTGAAATGAATGGCTCTCGTCTTCAGGAGGCCTCAAGTTTTGACAAGCTTCTGGGCTTGACCGTAACTCCTGATCTTAAATGGAACGCGTACATCAAATCTTTTGCCAAGGCCGCTGGAAAAATGGTGGGATCTTTCTATCGATCCAGTAGATATCGCACTGCTGATGCAATTCTCTATCTATATAAGAGCCAGGTATATCCAAGGATGGAATACTGTTGCCACATCTGGGCAGGAGCTGCTAGAAAGGACTTGTCCTCCCTTGATAGAGTTCAAAATAGACTTCGTAGCCTCGTAGGAGATGTCCTTTTCTTTTCCCTGCAACCTCTATCTCATAGAAGAGATGTCTCGAGTTTGTCTCTGCTGTATCGTTATTTTCATGGAAAGTGTTCGACTGAACTTCAGTCTATGGTCCACCATCGCCAAACTTTCACAAGAAACACTCGTCTAGCTGAAAACACTATCAATAATTTCCCCCCACTCTTTATCTGTGCCTAAACCTAAACGTAGATTCCATGAATAAAGCTTCTTTCTTAGAACTGCACGCCTGTGGAATTGTCTTCCGTTTTCCTGCTTTCCGGATGGTTGTCCAACGTAAACAAGTTCTTGATGAGCCGTTCCATATAAGTTAACAAATTTACCGAATTGATTACTATATTGTCCAATTTCTATTGTACACTCTTTAACCCTTATCCTCGAGTGTCCTCTTGGCCTTGATAATGTGCTGATCCCTGTGTAAAAAAAATATAAAATATTAACGTTCGAACAGTAGTCATTAAAAGAAAAGAAAATAAAAATAGAGGTAGGCTAAAATTTTTTTTTTTTTCATTAAGTAAATCGGAGACGTTAATAATAAAAATTGTTCTCATGCACTTATGTTGCCGTGCTATTTTTTGGAATCGTATTTTCAAGTTTAATTCGAGTTTTTGGGAACATGATGAGAATTGGCAGTCAACCGGATGTTAACGCATCCGCCATGAGAGACAAAATAAAAAATCGTCGTTTGCACATGGCTCCACGCATCGCTTCCGCTTGGGAAGAAAAAAATAAGATAACCACAAAATAATTATCAACCAATGGCAGAGCTCCGCGCCTAAAATAAACACCTCAAATATCACAGTCGCTGGGAGCCAGTTTGCCACTATAAAAACGGGGTATTTGAGGGAACCGAGAGGAGGGAACAGGAGATTTTCGCCCAGCTGCGTCAGTGAACGCACGGACATTCTCCCACCCGACCTAAAGAGATGAAGAAGAAAAAGAAATAAGGTACCAATGAACTGAAACCGATTACGCTCTCATGTTATGGGCCAAACGCCTTCAATTCTAAACAATGCCTAATTCACACAAACGAAAGAAGAGAGATTGGTTTGGTTGTTTTTGTTTTACGGCATATCAACCCTTTTCAGGTTATTTAATGCCGAATCCAAAGATTATTCAGAAAAATATTTTAATATAATATATTTGTTGTTTCCAAGCCGGTTTCTATTTAACCCATAGTTGGGACCCTAACAGGTACTACCACTCCGGGTCAGAGTGGACCTGGGAGCAATGACAATTAAAGGGTGACTCCACACTCCCTAACGCCCGCAAGCTGGGGCCTTACCATTGGATATAGTTTAAGGTCATATCCAGGACCCAAAGAAGAGAGAGAAGGAGAAGGAAGACGAAGACGCCGGGCTGCTAGCGCTGATGAAAGAAGAGACTCGCTTTCCAGTTACAAGCCAGGACACGCATCACCGACAGCAGGATGACCGGCCTACCCTAACCCTCTCCATCGTCTAAAAGATAAGTTCCATTTTACGAACATTCATTCCTCGTCAATTCATACATACCTACAAACAGTTTACGAACATTCATTCCTTGTCAATTCCTACATACCTACTAACATTTTACGAACATTCATTCCTTGCCAATTCATACATACCTACAAACATTTGACGAACATTCATCTCCTTTGTTAAATCACATTCCATCCTACGAACACTTTGCCTCTCCTAATACAAATTGTTGGTCCTAAATAAAATCGGTTCTCAACCTTCAATATGCGCCTGTCTTTATATAAATACCGAGTTTTCCGATATTTTTTTTATCGCATTGTTAGTTGAAAGTGCAAAATAGTTACAAAATCCCCTCTTCTCCCCATTTTTAGAATGGTTTTCTAAATAATAACGTTATTTTTTTGCACGGTAACATAAGTGCATAAGTTCCAAAACAGTAATTTCTTATATATTACGAAAAAAACAAAAAAAACAAAAAAAAACAAAACAAAACAAAACTAATCGATGTTATTGTTAATGATATCAATGTAACTGTAACAAGAAACGCGCAAAACAATAAAACGTTACACGTTAATCGATAAACCTTTTATACGTTTTATGCAGAAATTTATGATTAAATAAACATGTACAATAAAAAAAAAAAAGGGATAATAAATAAGATAAAACTCACCTTGGTACTTGACGAGGAGTGTGGACCACCGATGCGATGCGCAAACGTTTGCTTTCCACGATCCGCTCCCTTAGCAGACATGCGCAGAAGGTTTTCAGTGGTTTATTTAGCCGTTGAATGACGTCAAGTATAAATTGGAATCAACAGCTAACTTATATCGGACTTAACTTTTTTGTGCGCTATTTTATTTCATTTCACAACTACATTTCTTTCACTTTTTTTTTTTAATCGAGCGTGTTTTCTGTTTTGACTTTTTTTTCTTTGAGTAAATTTCATTTATACCTTTATTTTGTGCTTATTTTTATTTTATTTGTTCATTTTAAATTTATTTTTATTTTGAAAATCTTCTGTGTATGTCTAAGGGAGCGGATTGTGGAAAACAAACCTTTGCGTATGGGTCCACACTCCTCGTCAAGTGCCTTCACCTTTTGTAAAACAAATAGGTCTGTTTTTAACGAACTACACAAATGAGAGTTAATCGTATTAAATTAATTTTAACGTTCTCTGTTGACGAAAATTATATAAATAACGGGACTGTTAATTATAGGCCTTCATACTTATTATTTTGCTTTAAATATATATTAGCATTAAGAACTATGGGCTATAGATGTTTATCAGGTTTGTGTCTAACTCTCTGACTCCATAGAAATAAATTAAAAAAAAAACATATTTTAAGGGTGAATAAAAAAAGGCAACTTTATTTATTTATTTGAGAGGTATATAGAGAAGGTTCGTTTTGTGGCAGAAGAGAATGTTCGCGAAATATGTGTGAGAAAATCAACAGAAAGAATGTTCATTGGGTTATACTTATCGGTTTAGGTGGGAACAAAGTTGGTTTGAATTTACTTCGGTGTCTTCCTTTTCTGGTTTTCGTGAACCAAGCAGTGTTTAGTCATTCAAGGCGTTCGGGCCATAACGTGGGGCCAGTACGTCGTTTTTGACTTTCATAACCTTTTCGGGGCTCCTCCGGCCGCGTGGAAAAATCAACCGTCCTTTCTTTTCTTCTTCTTCAAACCCCCCCCCCCAAAAAAAAACGCGCCAAAAACCAAACTTCCTTTTTCCACCGGAAGTCCCGCATCTTCCAGTCCGCAGTCAATTCTTATCAATCCACACAGAACAATTTAATATTTAATATGCACTAGAAGGCCGCTTGGCGTTGCCCGGTCGTAAGATACGCGTAAGTATGATATTTTAATTTATGCAGATTTCGTATTTATTATCATAGAGTTAATTCTCTATTGATTATTATATCGCACCCAATATATAGTAGAGAGACGCCCCCCCCCCCGGCGGAACCCGGTTGTCAAATACGCTTAAATATATTTTAATTCATGCAGATTTCGTATTCACTATTATAGAGATCATACTCCATTGATTATTAAATTGTACCCAATATATAATAGTGATTTCAAAAGTTTGAAAATATATATGACTTGGGTTCTATCAGGTAGAATTAAAATCAAAACATAGCGTTCCAGCCTTCGTCGTAAAGTTTGAAAAGTTTGCTAAAAATGACTTCATAACGTTAAAATTTGAGACGGTGACAAACAAATTCAGAGTTTTCGTATAGTTCCTATTTACAGTGCCTCCCCATGGGACAGAGTTAGACACCAGAGTCGTTGTTTTAACGTAGAGAAAAGGAACAAAAATAAAAATTGTCTCAGTCGTGAACGATTTCTCCTCCACTGAGAGAGAACAAAAAATTGAAGTGCAGCATCTGAAGAACAGATACTACACATTCATCTTGGCCAAAAAGCCAAAAACGTTTTCCAAGAGTTTTTGTATAGTTGGTAGATAAGAATTTGAGCTTATCGAGTCCATAACTCTAGTATTTATTAAATATATATTTTATTGGCTTCTATACAAAACATTATTGTGTGGATTTTTTCCCTGAAAGAAAAATTCGGTTCAAAACACGAATAAAAAGAAATTCATATTTATAAATAAATGCAGAAAGTCGACGACAATAATCATAGATTAATCGAATAGTTTTATGTATGCATGATATACAAAACAGAATGTAAAAAAAATAAATAAATATACAGAAAAAGGGGTTTGTGAATCCATGCTTCCGTGGACTTATCTTATGTGATAGAGATAAGAACCGAAAAGAAATAAGACAAGGAGGCACAGTTAACAAGATTACGTATTTACAGAAAGTACAGAAATAATGTGTTGCCGGAAACTGCTTCTGGCTTGGTTATAGCGACTCCGTTTTATTACCAATATTATCACTATTTATAATGCCTGGAACAGTCCATGAAGTGATGCATCACCATAACAATTAGTATTTCATTGTTATATAGTTGCAAGGTCAAGCAATGGTATAGCATGGCCATTCGTGCAGTTTTTGTGTGCATCGCGTGGTTGACGTAATATTATCCGAAATGTGTATCCTAATCTGAAGACAAGAAATGGAAGAAGAGGGTTGTCGCCATTTCGATATTGAGTTTATAAGTTTTTCTTCTATAGGCTAAAGTAGTTCGCCAGAGGGACACTTACGCTGAGCCGCCTAACTGGCCCACATTCGACCAATATTAACACGAACTTAGATGAGGTAATTTTCTAATATTTGATAACATTATTTAAAGTAAAAAATTTTGTTATAACTGAACGGGTTTTGGTAGCAATTTGTAGTAATCTAATATATAAAAGTCTACATGTTTGCTTGTCTGTCTGTCTGTCTGTCTCCATATTTTCAAACTCTATCTCTTCCGAAACTAAAAGTCGCAGAGTGGCGCTAGGGGCTTCAAATGATTAGATTTTTTTATGGACTGTTGTTTTATGGGTCTTTAGTCGGTTAAAATAGTTTTAAGCGGTCAAAAATAGGTCAAAATTGAAAAAATCGTTATACATTTTGTACATTCATCTTAGTTTATTTTTAATTTTTAATCAGTTCACGTGCGTGTCACGTTGGTACAGTGGTAACGTCACCAGCTTTGATTGCTACAGTTTCGATTCTAGCTGATGGCACCCAAATACGTTCTTTTACTATTGAAATCACGACTCTATAATAATATATACGAAATCTAGACAAATTAAAATATCATATTTTAGCATATTTTACGACCGGTCAAAACCGCTCCCGCCCGCTGATCTAATATATACTTGGCGCTATGTCTGTCTGTCTGCTTGTCTATTTCCATATTTTAAACTGTATCTCTTCCGAAACTAAAAGTAACAGAGCGGTGCTAGGGACCTCAAATGATTGGTTTTTTTTATGGACCGTTCTTTTATGGGTCTTTAGTCGGTTAAAATAGGTTTTTAGAGTCAAAAAAGGGTCAAAATTGAACAAAAAAATCGTTATACATTTTGTATATCCATCTAAGTTTATTTTTAATCACTTCATATACGTGTCACGTTGGTACAGTGGTAACGTCACCAGCTTTGAATGCTACAGGTTTGGATTCTAGCTGATGGCACCAACATATTCTTTTTTACTTTTGTAATCACGAATCTATAATAATATATACGAAATCTGGACAAATTGAAATATCATATTTAAGCGTATTTTACGACCGGGCAAAGCCGGGCGCCTCCCGCTAGTTAGTAATAAATCATTTAATCAGCTGCATATAAAATGAAAATTATGATGTATATCTGGAATTTTCTCCTATATCACTGTTAAACAGCCGTAATGTACAACAGTTATATGTCGCATAGCATGAGTATCTGAGCAGTTTTTATGTGCTTCACGTAATTTTATTGGAAAAGTCGAGCCTAACCTGACTGCAGAAAATTAGAGAAGTTGAAAGTTATGATGCATTTTATTTACTACGGTGTATATCTCAAAATGTTCTCATACTAAAGGAAATAATGAATCAGATAGAATATTTAAACAACGAACCTGTTTGGAATTCATTTAATTTTATGTGAACAACATAGCTTAAAAAATTACATGAATGACACGATAAAACTCCGACCAGCTTAGTTTTATATATTAGATTATTGTGTTAATTTTACGTTTAATATTTTTGCAGCTGCGACCTTTTTTCTTATTTTCTTGATGTCACAGTTTTTTTTTTTTTTTTTTTTTTTTTTAACTTAGCGAAAGGTTTCTTTGTAAGGAAAAATGTTTCAACTTTCATGAAAAGAATAAACAAAAAGAAAGAGAAGGAAGTGGAGGAAATAAAAGTATAAGAAATGCGTAAAACGAAATAGAAAAGAAATAAGGAAAACAAAAAATCATTTCTAAGAAAGGGATTGAAAACTAAAGTATATAAAATACAAGAAAAGGTGCAACAATTGGAGAACGTTAAAAAAACCTATAGGAAAATAAAGAAAAACATAAAACTTAAGATGAAACCGAGAATCTTTTTTCCCATGCTCAATGTTACAGATTAAAAAGAAGGACGCGCGTGCGCAAAGAGAGAGAGAAAGAGAGAGAGAGAGAGAGAGAGAAAGAGAGAGAGAGAGAGAGAGAGAGAGAGACACGTATACTTAGTATAACAAACACATCCAAATTCAAAAGCGCATACGTACACAACACACATACACGTAAACAGCTTTAACCAAAAATATATATTTTAACGAAATTAAAAAATTTATAATTCCTAATTCGTAACACATTCTCCAGTTATTTTGTAGACGAATCAATTAAATTAATGATTAGAAGCTTAAACTATTACATTAACCTAATCTTTTGTAACCAGATGCATCCGAATTTTAAACAAGATGAAAAAGTTCGTAAAACACACACACACACACACACACACACACACACACACACACACACACACATATATATATATATACAGGGTGTCCGTAAAGTCACTATACAGTCTTATTGTTTTATTATATTATATTTGTATTAATAGTTAATATTTTTTTTTTACAGGTTTATTTAATCAAGCATGCCACGCAAGCTAACTTTGGAAGAGCGCAAATTTATTTTGAAGCGATATTGGAAAACAGAAAACGCACAGGATGTAATTCGTGATTGGAATCATTATTTTAATACAGATCCTCCAACACGTTTGGCTATAGTCTTTTCGGATGTAACACGTGTATTTTCTGAGATTTTTATAAACATAAAGGTGTTATTTCTTTTAATTTCTTTTGTTACAAATAAATATTTTAATACAATATCTTACTGTACTGTTAATATATTACAGGGTGTCTGTATAGTAACTTGTAAGACTGTATAGTAACTTTACGAACACCTTATATATATATATATATATATATATATATATATATATATATATATATATATATATATATATATATATTCAATCAAATATTATTAAATACAACGGAGACACTTTGCTTTATGATTTTTTTTTAATTTTTCGATTTTCCATATAATCTTTTTTTTATCAAAATCAAAAATATTAATAAAAGTTCCATAGTTGTTGCTGTCACGAGCGCTTTTGATTCGCCCACGAATCATCATCAGGTGTTGAAGTAAAAAGTCCGAAGGAACGAAAATGAGAATTAAAAGTAAAAATTAAAATATACAGTAAACGGCGATAAATTAAAATATATAGAGTCGATGAAAAGTCGATTGAAAATATAGTTCGATTAAAATTCAAGTATTAAAATTAGCAAGTTCGTGGACACTGTTAACAAAGTCCGTCCAATACGAACTACGCAAGACATTTTAGAACGTTGCTGCTTTTCTCGAATGTGATGTCATTTTTAGTGGGTTGAAGGGTTCTAATATATGACGCTTCAAGAATTTTTAATTTTTTAAATATTATTTTCGTGTTGTATGATTTTTATGTTGTCAAAGAGGACCTTTCTAAGATATATACATATACATAGTAATAATAAGATCAGATTTATCATCTATTATAATAGATTCAAAACATCTAACCACATAATTAATAATAACACCTATCAGGCCAAAAAATATAGTTGAACAAATCAATATACCCTAGAGGAATGAATCTCCAACAATACTAAAACTAAGTGTCACATTGGCTACACCACCATTGCACTTTCCCGAAGTCTCACATTACACCTCTCAGACTCTAGTTCAATCTGCCAACTCTTGAAAGAACATAACTGCCTGCATTCACAATTTAGATACTTATTGATCAACAAAACACAAATTATACGTCACGACTCCAATGTCAAAACTAACAATTCACTAGGCACTGTATATGAAAACTAGGCACAATGCAATCAACAAGGTTAGTTACTATACAAGTCAGTATATTTTAAAATGCGTAGCCTAGTAATCGACTAACAAATCCTTCGCTGAAATTTGAAAATCGGATAGCCTTGTTTAATTTGCTAAAAGAACTATTAAGTTGGTGCAAAAATAATATCGTCTTTTGACGTTCAACTTCAAGTCAAACAACGACATTATTTTTGCACCAACTTAATAATTTCTAGTAGATAATAGATTTGAAATTATTGCTAGTAATTTCTTAATTTTATCCTTATACAAGAGGTTAGTTAATGACCATTTGTTTTCCTAATGCTTTTTCCCCACAATGTTTTGTTGGTAGGGAAAGACTTTGATTTAAATGTACGAGGGCGGACCAAAAAGTTTGCGGATTTTTTTTTTTTAAATAGCACTAAAAATATCAAATGTAAATAAGTTAACATTTCATTGCTTTTGGTTACCTGCGATCAGTTTCATACAAGCCTCAGTATTGTTCAGATCCTCTAAAAGAGAAGTTTTTTTTTTTCAACCATGAAAAGCAGATGTTTTAAGGTAAGATCAAATATCAAATTTTTGGCAAAACTGGAACGAAAAAGAACACAGATCATTAAGGCATTGGAAAAAGTTTATGGAACTCGTTCTCAAAAAAGAGTAGAGTCTACTAGTGGATTCAACGATTTAAAGACGGAAGGGGCGACTTAGAAGACGACCCCCGCTCGAGAAAAAGCAAGAAACCTAAAAACTGAGCCTGCTTAAAATTTAGTTTCAAAAGATCGGCGAATAACTGTCAATCAGATAGCGTTGTCTCTAGACATTACTTATGCGCCGACAAATTCAATTTTTCATGATAATTTGGAACTGAGCGAACTTTCAGCACGATGTGTTATAAAAGCGTTGCTGCCTGATAACAGAATCTTCGAAATGATTTCTCCTTAACGTCATTAAACAAAATTGAAACAGACGAAGAGCAACTTCTGGAGAAAATTAGCCCCGTAGATGAAACTTCGATTTTTCAGTATGATTATGAGTCCTCCGCCCCCGCAAAAAAAAAACAAAAAAAAAAAACAGTCTAATGACACCCAATTTTATCTTGAAGACCCATCAAATTCATTGATACTCATAGATTACCTTGAAAATCAAAAAGCAATAACAGGGGTTTTCTATGCTGAAGTTTTAAGGAAGCTAAAGGATGATTTGATTAAAAAATAAAGTTCATGGTGAAGTCTTGTTTCATAATGACAATTCACCAGCGCATTTCTCAACGGTTGCACAAAATGCTTTTCGAGAACTTCAATAGGAAGTGCTTCCTCACCCATCATATAGTCTCGATTTAGCTCCGTCAGTTTTCTTCCTTTTTCCAAAACTCAAGAAAATCCTCAAACAGACCCATTGTCAGAGAAGCAGAACACCATGTCACTCCTTGGCCCCGAAAACTCCCCCCCCCAACAGTCTTCGAACCTGGAAAAATCGACTTGTGAATTGCATCGACTTGAATGGCAACTATTTTGATAAATAAGCTCATGTATATTATATGATGTTTTGTAAAATAAATTATTTTCTTGAAAATTCTGCGAACTGTTTGATCCATCCACGTACAAAGAATGAAATGGTCGATTGGTGTACAGATAAATCAGAATATATATATTTTAAAGGTGAGAGGGATAGTCCTTAACATTTTTTTTTTTTTTTTAGCTTGGTCGCACAGTGTTTCGAATCAAAGCTTTATTTGTAATATACAATTAATCTAAAGAATAAAATTGCAAGGCAGGGTTAGTGTGTGTGTGTATATATATATATATATATATATATATATATATATATATATATATATATATATATATATATATATATATATATATATATAATGGTTAAAAGAAACCCAATCTCATAAATATATTTCAACGTAAAAACGGACCTTTTCAAACGAGCCGAGCTATTCAGATTAACATATGATTAACACAGTTGAGAAGCTCATGACCGATATTCGTATTTATTAGAAAAATCAAATTTTAAGAAAGCAAAAAAGAACAGAGGGAAAAAGGGGGAAAAGAAAGAATAATGTCATTAGGAAACGAACTTAAAAAACATCGAAATAAAGACGGGGATAAAGAGAGAACGGGGAAAAAAGAAAAAGAGAAAAAAGAAATTATTTTTCTAATAAATACATATATCGGTTATGGGTTTCTGCATAGTGTCAATCGGATGCTAATCTGTATAGCCCAGCTCATTTGAAATAGCCCGCTTTGGAGTTAAAATAAATTTATAATGAAATTGGGTTAAGTTTGTTTATATTTTTTTCTTTTAACCATAATTCTCACACTAAGGACTTTCTTGAAAAATTGCTTTTACTAAAAATACTAAAGGACTACAAAGACGGGAGTAGTACAATGAAAACGAGCAATCTTTTATGCTTCAAATTTATTTTTCTACATAGTTACCGCCATTCTCGTTGCGCTTTTGCCAGGAATACACTGATCGATATATACTTATGATGCACCGCCATGACAAGAGTTGCTTTTTTAGAGTTTCACACGGCCAATATCTGCCACAGAAAGATTAAACTTTCAGATCATGAATGCATAAGTTCAGTCATAATAACAATGCAATGGGCAACCCCCTTTGATCCATTTGGGTGGAATAAAACATAGGAGGCATTACTTTTGGAACGTCCTTTATATATAGATCTATATATGTAAAAGTTGTCTGTCTCTACCAAACTCTTCTGTCAATTTTTGGTCTACAGACTTTAAACTTGGTATATAGTAGATTTGGACCTGTGAAACAAATTCGATTTGGTCTTCAGCAGGTACAAATAGCTGCTAAGCGGTAAAAATTGAAAAATAGGGAACTTGAACGACATAAGACGACTTGAAGTGCTATTTTACGCATGCGCAAATATACATTTATACTTTTTATAACGTTATTTTTTAAAGATGTTATATGCGTAAACACATGGTACGGAGGCAACGAATAAGGTTGGAGAGCTATGTATTTTCGTTTAGATTCTACCTATATATATATGTGTGTGTGTGTGTGTGTGTGTGTGTGTGTGTGTGTGTGTGTGTGAATCACTGCTCTATATTAGGGACAATATTATAATCAATAAAGAATTGACTCTATATATGAAATCTGTATGAATTAAAATATTATATTGAAGCGTATTTTACGACCGAGCGACTATTTATTTGTGTACTTTTATTCACTATTCTCTCTCTCTCTCTCTCTCTCTCTCTCTCTCTCTCTCTCTCTCTCTCTCTCTCTCTCTGTATACAATTATATAAATGCAACTCTGTGTTTGAGTGTGAATTCGTTCCTTATAGACTCCGAAACGGCTGAACAGATTTTCTTTAAAATTTACAGAACTTTGGTGTATAAGTCAGGGAGTGATCTTAGTTAAGTTGTTTCAGAATACTTACGATAATTATTAATAATCGATACTCGAAATCGTTATGTTAATTTATCTATCATCGGTAAAGCCATTTTTCCATGTCGTCGCTTAGACAGACCGTGAAAATTCTACTGTGGGTAAGTTGGCGTGTTTGTAGGTTCAAACTTCGCACGTAAATTTAATTTTTTTTTTCATTAAAGAATTTTATATGACTTGAAAATTTATTTATGTTTTTTACTGCATGGCGTGGTCTGTAGGTTTAAACCCCGAGCGTAAATCTCTTAATGTTTTTTTTCGTTAACTGGAAAGAAGTTTATATAAAAAATATAGGAGTATGAAATATTCGTTGATCATCATTCAATCCCGGGCAACGTCGGGTCTCCCCGCTAATATATATATATATATATATATATATATATATATATATATATATATATATATATATATATATATATATATATATATATTTAAAAGAGTGTAGCCAAGATACGGTTATCAGCACTGTCAGCAATATATATATATATATATATATATATATATATATATATATATATATATATATATATATTTAAAAGAGTGTAGCCAAGATACGGTTATCAGCACTGTCAGCAATATATATATATATATATATATATATATATATATATATATATATATATATATATATATATATATTGCTGACAGTGCTGATAACCATATCTTACATGTAGACGGGCGTGGGCGTTTGGATTATACCAGTTTCCTGGATGAATCGTACACAATCTGAGGCATCTGATATTGGTGTGATAGGGTTTCCGCATCCCTACAGCAGCCTCCTTTTTTGCAAGATACTTAATACGAGAATATAAGCTTTGCTTTCTGTGTACTTTCCCTATGTATATACATTTAAGAATTCCACGTTTTCATGTGTCAATTTTATTTCTTTTTTTTTTCTTTAGCCATCATTAGAAAAATACTACTACTACTACTACTACTACTACTACTACTACTAATACTAATACTAATACTAATACTACTAATAATAATAATATTAATAATAATTGTAACCAGATGCACGCTAATTTAAAATCGACGAAAAAATAATAAGAAATATCGCACATAAACATATTTCCACCATTGAAAAAAATTCTAAACTTAGATTCATCATTTATTATTAAAAAATTTAAAACAACTCATTTACTAATAAACAATAACTCGACACCCAACAACAATTTACTGAAAACTAGCAATGTTGTGTATGTTTTTAAATGCCCTATAGGAGAATGTGTCTCCAAAAACAACTCATACATCGGCATGACTAGAATCAGCATATCTCGCCGGCTAACATGTCACCTGTCTTCCCTTAAAAGCTCCATCCACCAACACAACCGAATTTAGAAACATATTAATAAAAAACACTGCCATGTAACCTACGCCTCGCGATCATGGAAGCCCTACTAATCTGCGTAAACAAATCAACCATCAATCAGGTTCAATATGAGAGTGGACGGCAGGTTTACGTGCTTTTAACGATTTTACACTCTTTTAATCGATTTTTTATTAAATTCACTAAATGCAATTTTTAATTCGTTAATCGTTTGAAGATGACTCGTAGAAATCGAAAACGTTCTCGACTATGGCAAATTTCTTTTTACACTCGAACAGAACGTTCGAACATTGGTCCGCCAAATGGATAAAACGGATCGTAAGAGAAACAAACAGAAATTATCCCTGCTGTTCAATGATATATATATATATATATATATATATATATATATATATATATATATATATATATATATATATATATATATATATATATATATATATATATATATAAGGTTGAGAAGAAAGTTCTTGTGGAATTTTTAATTTTGATTTCAAGTGATGTATTTTCAAATAACTTTTCGTTTATAATAAATACTTTACTTTGTATATCATTTTAAATGACATTTTTCGCTCTATCTAAATCGTTTAAATTACAATCGTTTTAAAACAATTATGTCTTCTTTTCAGAACGCAAATTCACACAATTTTCTTATTTCAATTCAAGCTAGACCAGAAAGCTGCTGAAACAGCTCGCAATATCAACGAAGCGTTTGGCACAGGAACCACTACTGAACGCATAGCACAATGGGGGGAGGGTTAAGAAATTTTGTGGCGGCGTTGAGTTTTAAAGATGATGAGCAAAGTGGTCGACCATCGGATGTTGACAACGATCAATTAAGAGCCTTAGTTTAAGCCAATCCACGCACAACTGTTCGATAGCTTGTTTCTGGATTAGACATAACGTATACAACGATTTCCAACCACTTAAGAGATTGGAAAAACAACAAAAAAACTTGATAAATGTGCGCCTCGCGAAGTGGACGACAACCAAAAGAAATGCCGTTATGAAGTGTCATCTTCCCTTTTACACAACAAGAACGACCCGTTTTTCGACCGGAACTTGCATTGAAAATTATGTTCTTTACGACATCCGGCGGTGCTCAGCTCAGTGGTTAGACACCTAAAAAGGTCCACAACACTTGCTGACTGTTTGGTGATCTGCGACCGGTCTCATCCATTACAGTTTTTGAATGCAGGCGAAACCATTACAGTAGAGATGTTCTGTTAGCAAATGGATGAAATGCATCAGAAACTTGGAGAACAACACCCAGCAATTAGTCAACAGAAAAGGCCCAATTCTCCTCAACGACAATGCCCGACCTCACGTTTCTAAACCGACCCTGTAGAAGTTGAACGTATTGGGCTATGAAACTCTGCCGCATCCGCTATACTCTCCAGACCTCTCACCTACCGACTGCCACTTTTTCAAGCATCTCAACAACTTTCTGTGTGAGAAATGCTTCAAAAACCTAATCGATATCAAAAACGGCTTCAGCGACTTCATCATTATCAGAACGTAAGAATTTTACGTTATTGGCATAAATACACTTGTTTGGCGTTGGTAAAAGTTTGTTGATTCTAATGGTGCTTATTTCGATCAATGATTTTTTGTTTGAGTCGATACATGTTCATTTGAATTTAAAAGTTAAAAACCACAAGAACTTTCTAGTCAACCTAATTTAAATAAAAACGATTGTTTTAATGCTTTCCATATAAAATGCAGAAACACGAAACTTCAATGGTATGGCCATGTTGAAAGAATAGACGACATATTCTACATACATACATACAAGAATAGACGACTATTCTACATACATACATACATACATACATACATACATACATACATACATACATACATACATACATGTATGTATGTATGTATGTATGTATGTAGAATAGCAAAGGCAGGAAGTTCGGTTCACAGAAAAAAGGCCCAAGAAAACATAGGCGGAAGTGATAAACATGAACCCGAGAGAAAGAGGGATAAATGAAGACCTGGCCAAAGATAGGTCAGTTTAAAAGTCAATTGTAAAATACCAGCGCTTAAAACGGACGTTAAGCTGCTGCTGCTGCTGCTGATGATGATGATGATGATGATTATGATAGAAAAACTATAATAGCGATGTTGGATTTATGCTTCAATTTTTACATCATAGTCGATTGGGAAAGGAAAATACTTGCCCCCCCCCACCTCCTCTCACAAAAAGATTGCGATCTTCCAGTGGAAGGTATTCACACATACCTTTCTTCCCCCCCCCCAAATAAATTTATAAATAGTCTACTGACTGCATTTACTTTGAAATTATATATTTACAAATCTATGTCAATTCAAGAGAAGTCTCTTTGGGGAGTCCATCCTCCCAAAACCCGAAATCTCTTGCGATGAGCAAACATGATAATGTAATTGAGGGTTTATTATTTTCCGCTTATGCAGCATCGTCTTATTAAAATAAGTTTGATTTAACACTATCCTCGAGTGTCTTGTGGCCTTGATAAATGATCACTCCTTAGTGAAAAAAAAAATGATAGTTTTTTTTGCTATTAAACCTTTGGTGCTTCTACGGAATTCAAATCAAACCAAAATGATTTTTGCTGAACTTTTTTTCGTATTTACGCAGACCTCACAATTTTATTATACTATCCCTATTTAAGTTAAAACATACTTATCAAAGTATTATTATGTACATCTATATCAAAAACACTTGTAAACGTTTTTTTTTTTTAATTTTTTAATTTTTTATTTCCATACTTTGTGGACCAAGCGGCGCGTACACAGACCCCCAATTTTAATGAATCATCATTATGCCAGATAAAACATATCCATTCCTGTGTCTCGATACATCTTCTATCATTATATGTGATCAGTTTTCTATAATAGTCAACAACATATAGGAGCCTATTCGTGACCAGACACACACAGAGACGTTCAGCTTTATATATATATATATATATATATATATATATATATATATATATATATATATATATATGTGTGTGTGTGTGTGTGTGTGTGTGTGTGTGTGTGTGTGTGTGTGTGTGTGTGTGTGTGTGGAAAGAAGTTAGATAGAAAGCCGCCTGTTGTGGTTTAAAAAGAAAAAAAAAGGAAGTTTTGACTTCTTTTCCGCTTTCTTTCTCTTTTTGCTTTGGCTGACAGGAGAAACGAAAGCGTTAGTAGAGAGGGAGGAATATGTAGTTAATTAAACCTGGCGGTTGTTCGTTTTAACCCTCAAATCCACCACATAAAAAAGATGCACATTTAAGTTGAAGGATTAAAGATTTATATCGTTTCAACACAATATTTTACCACCCAACTCGACGTTGCATTTAAGTGCCACAAAAACAAACCCAAAAACGAAAAAGAGAAAATGCCTCCGTAAAATTCATTGAAAGCGAAGAGTGTTAAGTACGTTCTCATAGTCACCCGCCCAGAACATTGGTGAAGAACAAACGAAAGGAAGCTATGAAGCAATCCATACAGTGTGGTACCTAATGCCGGATTAGAGTCATCCATTTAAGGGCGAGGCCCGTCCAAAAGACAACGATAGTCCAACAAAGCACATAAAAAAGCAATTTAAAAAGATCCACACATGGTACATTTATTCAAATGCTACATATAATTGTTTTTTTTTTGTTTTGTTTTTTTTTGTTTTGATAAAAAGAAATTACATCTAATACATAAAGTAAAGTCAGTTTTTCCCATACGTGATCAACAGCTTCTTTTATTTACTGCATTAAAGATTAGACACAAGGCCAGGGCACGAGAAGACAGCGCATTAGATTAAAATGCTCTGGCCTACAAAAAATGCCTAAGTAACTCTATCGCCATTTCCTGGTAGAATTATCCCGGGCGATTAACAATAAACTAACTTCTTCTCAGAGAGAAGGTAAAGTTTGGGGTTGGGATCCTAGGACTACAGAAGGCCATACCTCAGGCTGACAGAAAAAGACTAAACCAGTATGACCCAGACTTTGGCAGACTGATTGTTGAAGACGAATCCTCTACTGTTATGAAACACACACGCACGCGCACACACACACACACACACACACACACACACACACACACACACACACACACACACACACATAGTAATGGTTTTCTTATCATTATTATTTGATCATACACGTTATTATACCGTGATATAATATATTATTAATATGTACAGATTTCCAATATTTACTTTAATAGTGCTCAATACTGAGTAGAGCTTAATAGTAAAGTATGAAAATATATTCCTGGCAACACAGAGGCATATATATTTCATCTGCGTGGGGAACATCAAGCTAAGTGCCGATTTCCTACAAAGATGATACATGGACGACTTTTTGTAGCTTAATTGCTGTGAATATATTTTCATATTTTACTATTATAATGCAGTTTGTCATTTTTCTGAAAGATATCGTGGCAGTTATGTTCTATCATATTTTGATGAAATTAATCGTATTGAACCGATGATAAGATTATAATTTCTGTATATACTCTAACTCAATTTAGGTTTGATTTGAACTATTAACTTTCATATTACGAAAACGTAATCTTCCATAATATAAATCTAACCTGTCTGTTTAAATGTATGTGTGTATGTATGTATGTATGTGTGTATGTATGTATTATGTATGTATGTATGTATGTATGTATGTATGTATGTATAAAACTTTTGATGGAATAGAACGCGTTTTAACGAGATTGGTATCGTTTTGAAACGCAATCCTTCAGACAACAATTATCGAAAAATTGGCTAAAAACATTAATTCCTCCACTCCTAACTGGGCACTTTTCTACAAGGAGAGGTCGCTTTTTTTTCGCCGACATTTTCGAAAGTCTTTCCGAATGACTAGCATTACTTTAAACCTTCGTCGCTTCCAGTTTGGAGATGGACGTAACGGCAAAGATGTTAGTTCATTTTTTTCACATTCTTTTCCTCCTTCATGGTACGGGTTCGAGCTTGCCTGCCTACTACCATTTTTTTTTTTTTTTTTTTTTTGCTCAACACACACCTCCAAACACCCGGGAAACGCTGGGCACCCAGGCTAGTCTATAATATAAATCTCATCTATTTAAATGTATGTATGTATGTATGTATGTATGTATGTATGTATGTATGTATGTATGTGTCAGGTCATGTCATATGCTACTGGTACCATGTAACCCAGTACTACCTGCCTCATAGTCAGATCACCGAGGACTAAACTGGTTCCCCCACCAAACTTGTTTGGTGAGGAGGGTGGCTAGTCTCCCTGAAGGATTAAAAACAAGATCTTTCAAAGGGCGAATGAACCCTTTTTCGGGGCCAACGGCCAACTAGAACCATGTATATTTGTGTGTATGTATATGTGTTGGGGTGAAAAAGGCTCCCGTAAGCTGTGGTGAAGGCCACCTTTCTAGGAGAAGCAAATCTCTGATTTAAAAAACCATAAAGCGGGAGACCAGTACCCGCATTAAGCTGGTTTGCAGTTAAATTTGTTGCTGGCTATCTTGCTCTTGCTTGTTGCTGGATCTCAACATTTTGAACAGAGAGAGGGAGAGAGAGAGAGATAGATAGAGAGAGAGAGATAGAGAGAGAGAGAGAGAGAGAGAGAGAGAGAGATTTAGCTGTCGTACAAAGCTAAGACTCTGTGGCATCATCTTTGTATAGATACTCCCTCAGGAATTTGGGCTCATGGATTTTAAGTATCCGAGGGAGTGGAACTCGTCTGGTAAGACGTTGCAATCATCATCATCATGATATGTATGTATGTATGTATGTATGTATGTGTGTATGTATGCTTAAAACTTTCGTCAGATGCGACGAATTTTCATGGGATCAGTATCGTTTTGAAGCTCGACCCTTCGGACGACAAATAACGAAAAATCGGCTAAAAACATTAATTCCTTCATCCTCAACTGGGCACTATTCTACAGGGAGGGGTCGCTTTTTAGCCGACGTTTTCGAAAGTCATCCCTTCTTTTCGATTGACTAGTATTAATTTAAACCTTTGCCACTTCCGGTTTGGCGATGGACGCAACGGCAAAGACGTCACGTTTCTTTTTTTATCACGTTTTTTCCTCATTCGCGGTATGGGTTCGAGCCTGCCTACCTGCCTACTACCACTTTTTTCATTTTTTTTTTGCTCAACACACACCTACAAACACCCGGGCAACGCCGATCAGCTAGGCTAGTTAAATATAAGGCCTTATTTGAACAGGATTAATATTACCTAAACCACACACACATAAAACTAGTAATTAATGTTTCTTTCTATTCGTATAGTGAATTGATATTTGATATGAACAAATTATAAATAATTTTAATATAAGGACTTTTCGTACTGCAACTGCTTCTTTTCCCTTGATTATGGTGTGAAGTTATAAAAACTGTCCTTATTTGTTTTTCTGAATATGTCTGCTTTTATACAGGGTGTTCCAAAAAAGTTAACGTCATTTTACAGGCCAATAATGTTGGCAATTTTCGTTGAAATAACCTAAAATTTTCACAGTTTGTAATGAAACAGTTCAAGATTTTATATTTAATGTTTGACATTTATCTCTATTAAGGTTGATAAATGCCGTTCACTTTTAAAGAAAAGTCATTTTGCGTGTTTGAATATGCTCGAACACAGTCATTCAAGACCGTGCAGTGTATCTTCTTCGCCAAATTTGTCAAAAATGCACCAACTAGTAAACAAATTTGGACCTGGCACCAAAAATTTAAAGAGGAAGATTGCTTATGCAGGTCTAAAGGATTTGGACGGCCATCAACGTTGTTTGGCACGAGTTTGGTTACCGATTTGACGTGTGCAAAGTCACAGGCGGCACTCGTACTGAACATTTGTGAAAAGTAGGAAATCGATCATAGAATCTACAATTTTTTTTTCTTTAAAATGTTAGCTAATAAAACTTATGATGTTCAATATAAAGTTTGTGCAGTTTCATTAAGATACACTGAGTAGTTTCCAAGATATTGGTATTTAAAATGACGTGGGACACCCTGTATATCTGTTTTTTTAATATCCACTATTATATAAAAGGAACTTTGCCTCTCTCTCTCTCTCTCTCTCTCTCTCTCTCTCTCTCTGTGACAGAGAGAGAGAGAGAAAGAGAAAGAGAGAGAGGCAGGCAGACAGACAGACAGACAGACAGACAGTTCCTTTTGGACTCCTAAATAGCAGGGTCGATTTTTATGAAATTTCACACGAAGATACTTTATATGCCTGGCAGTGTTCTTAGATAGGTTTTTCATTGGAATGTCTTTGATAAGTATCAATAACCGAAATAATCCAATGAAAGAAGGACAGGCGATTTTGATCAAAGTTAACACCTTACACAGCCTAATATCACAAGTGCAATTGAGAAGTTTTATTATCACACAAGCCAAAAGGCCCGTTACAAAATCAACAGCAGATCCTTTGATATGACAGGGGAACGTTCGAAATAAATGTTTTTGTTTAAAGCACAATTGTATCATGATACTTGACTTTTTCATTTTAAACTTAAATTAAAGCCATTATCACTGCACAAGCATAACGCCAGGCATATAAAATCAACAGTAGGTTCTTTGATATGACATGATATAATAGTAAATTCTTTGACATGACATGATATGATAAAGACGCGTTCGAAATGAATGCTTTCGTTTAGAACATAATTATAACAGGATACTTGAGTTTTGCATTTTAAACTTTAATGCAAGTCATTTTATATAAAAAATAATTTTATAAAATCAATAGTAGGTTCTCTACAGTGCAATATAGATTACAATGTATTGTGGACAAAGTCACTGTGGGGATGCATGTGAAACTCCTTCCTGTTCATCGCGATGGGTCCCCAATTAGAGCATGTAATCAATCGATTTGATTGAAAAAATTGGCAATTTCATCGATTTTGATGACAATGAAAGTATGGGAGTTTTTTTTGTTTTTGTTTTTTTTACACAGTGATCACCACTTATCAAGGCCCGGAAGCCACCCAGGGATAAGAGTTATTGCAAGTACATTACGTTAGTGTAGAGATTTGATGAAGTGTTTACTTAAGGGGGCGGTTCATTAGGAATTTGTTAACGTTGGACTTGAAGACATCCAAGTTGTAGTCCGGTGGGAAGCAGGCATACGGAACAGAGTTCCACAGGCGTGCAGTTCTAAGAAAGAAGCTTTGTGCATGGAATCCGCATTTTGATTTAGGCACAGATATAGAGTGGGGGAAATTTTTCACAGTAGATTCAGCCAGACGGGTGTTTTTTGTGAAAGATTGGCGAGGGGGGACCAGAGATTGAAGTTCAGACGAGCATCTGCCATGGAAATAACGATAAAACAAGGACAGGCTCGCAACGTCTCTTCTGTGGGAGAGAGGTTGCAGGGTAGAGAAAAGGGCATCCCCCACTAAGCCACGAAGTCTATTTTGTACTCTGTCAAGGCAGGATAGGCTGTTTTTAGCAGCTCCTGCCCAGATATGGCAACAGTACTCCATCCTTGGACGTACTTGGCTTTTATATAGATAGAGAATTGCATCCGTAGTGAGATATCTTCTGGAGCGGTAGAAGGATCCCACCATCTTTCCAGCGACCTTGGCAACAGACTTGATGTACGTGTTCCATTTCAGATCAGGAGTAAAGGTCAAACCCAGAAGCTTGTCAAAACACGGGGCCTCACCCAGACGAGAGCCATCCATCACAATTGATGCCAGATGGGGATCAGAGCGTTGATGATGTAAAGATAGGAGTTTGGTTTTGGATGCATTAAAGGTAACCAGCCACATCTTCCCCCACTGAACCACGCGCTCGAGATCAGAGGAGAGAGAATCAAAGAGAACTTTGTCATTTACAGTCTTTGATGTGTTGCCGTAGATGGCCGTGTCATCAGCATAGATGTCAACGAATGATTTAAGTATGTGTTTAGGGAGGTCATTGATGTAGATTAGGAAGAGTGTTGAGCCCAGGATTGACCCCTGAGGGACTCCAGCATTTATATTGCAGGCCTCCGATTTTTGTCCATCTATCACTACTCTTATGAGTGTGAAACATTTGTTGATCATTATGCAATCCCTAGCAACGTCGGGTCTCCCTACTAGTATAAATATGAATATAGGTAGATGTTTTAGTTTATCTTACTATATTAACTAATTCTTTAATTTATCTTTGTTTTGTTGAATCTTATTTTGTGTAATTTTATTTTATACATTGATTTTATACGTCGGGCCCTTATGCTTGTGCGGTGGTAAAAATTTTCAAATGCACCTTTGATGTCATATAAGAGTGTTAATTTTGATTTAAAAAAAAAATCAGACTGTTCCTTCTTTAATGGATTATCAATTTTCGATTATCAATTTTGATACTTATCGGAGATATTCCGATAGGAAACCTTTATAAGAACACTTCTAGACATATAATGTACATATGTGGGAAATTTCATAAAAATCGTCCAAGCGGTTTTGGAATCCATAGGGAACAAATATACACAGTGACTTTTGTACATAAGTGGAGATTTTAATAAGTATACAAGTCTTACAAGACGAAGTAAATAATGTCTGAAACTATCCACGAACATTTTTTTTTTTTTTTGCATATTTTTTTGGAACTTGTTAATCTATCCACATGTGTTAGAACATATGAGAAGAAATACTGTTTCTGATAATAAGGAAATACCAGATAAGATAAAAGTCGAAATGAAGAAATGAAAGAAGAAAAGGAAAACAAAATGAAAGAGAAAAGTACGAGGAGAAAGATTAGAATATGAAAGAGAGAAAATGAAAAATGAGGAAGAGGATAAAGTAAAGAAGCGAAACTTAAAGAAAAGGGGTGGGGGAGAAAAGGAAGAGGATGAAATGAGATGAAGAGGAGAAAGGAAAGACGAGGAAAGAGAGAGAGAAAAAAATGAAATAGGATTGTGAAAAGAAAGAAGAGAAATGCAGAAGGGAAAAGAAAGAAACGAAAAATGATGAGGAAAGGAAAGGAAAGAAGAGAAAAGAGATAAAAGGAGAGGAATAGGGAATAAAGAAGGGAGAGAAGAAAGGGGTAAAGGGTGAAAGGGAAAGGAAGCAAAATAAAAATAGGAACGGAAACGGAACCATGAACAAGAATGTCAAAAAAAAGGGGGGGTATGGAAACAGATAAAAGGCCATAGCATGTCTCCTATACGTCTATAGAAATTATGCATTTTTAACTTTGAGATTGCGGCCGATAGCTTGTTATGATTGTCGTCTTTGGGGGAGATTTTATGAAACAATTGTTCGTCTGGCACAAACATGGCTGCGATTCCAATCTGTCTAAAAGATATTTTAAAAAAAATTAAAAGTAATGAAAAATTAGGTTTGGAAAAGAAAAAAGGTTATATGATCAACAATATTGAAAAAAAAAAAGTGAAAGAATGGAAAAGAAGAAAGGTTCCAAGCCAAAAGAAGAATGGAATAACAACGATTAAAAGAAAGATAAACAAAGGAACGATAAGGAAAAAGAAGAAAGGAAAAATGAGAGAAAAACGAAAAGAAGGAATGAAGAAAAATAAGAAGATTAAACAGAGAAAGAAAACGGGAAAAGAAAGAAAAAGAGAAATATTTTTTTAAACAGAAAAGATAAGAATAGAACAAGAAAATAAGAAATAAAGAAAGTAAAGAAAGAAAAGAACAAATAACATAACAGCACAGAAAAATAAATAAGGAAACAAAATTTTAAAAAAAAACGATGAAAGAAAGTAGCGAAAAATAAATAAACAAAATAAGAATGAAATAGGGATAAAGAAAAAAGATTAAAAAGAACAGTGTGCAAAAAGAGAAGAAAATAAGAAAGTATACAGAGAAAGAAGCATGTAGAAAAGAAAAGGAAACAAATAGAAAGAAAAGACAATAAAATTAAATGAAAGAAAACGAAGAAAATGAAAAAAAAAGAAAGTATAAAATAATGATAAAACAAAATAAAGAGATAAAATGATAGAACAATAAGAAAGAAGGGACGAAAGAAAAGAACGGCTAGAATATAAAGGAAGAAAAAACAAATAAACAAAAGAAAATAATAAAACAGCAACGAAAGAAAGTAAAAAAGAAACAAATAAACTAAGAAATAAAATAAAATAAAATAAAATGGCACTCGTTCCGGCTTTCAGCATTCTCGATAAGAAATGATATATTTATAAACATGGCCGACTTTGCACTGCCCGCGATACCTTGATATTGTCTCTGCTTTCACTAATAGGTTTTTATCATTATTAGAATGGGGATATCTACTAAAGGCCCTTTAAAAACTTCCCACTCTTAAGAGTGCTATCATTAGCGCTGTAATCACTTTGGGTAAAAGAGATTGGGATACATGCGGTTGAAAAGCAACATTTTATAGAATCCATTCAGATTCTTTCCCCCCCCCCCTGTCCGCCATTTAAAAAAAAAATTTTTTTACAGTCTTAAGATTTGGATTATTAAACTGATTCATTTTGTTGTTTTTAATGTGACTTTATTTCAACGTGTTGGGAGCTTGAGATACGATACGAACGAATGCAAAATGTTAGTAGCTTGTACATGCTACTCTCTTTCTTCTCCATTTAGCTTCCTCTTTTCGCTATCTTTGAAATTTAGACCTGCACGATTTCACATAAATGTGCGAATATTATATTTTCCAATCAATGAAAATAATTCCCATTCATTTGAAATTATAAAGTTAACAAACCAATGTGAGATGCACAAACAACAATGCTACAACCAAAAACCCACAAACGAGAAGAGTTACTTTAGCTATACAAGAGACATCCAGCGATCACAACATTATGGCTCCACTCCGACTCTTTGAGACTAGAGTAAGTAAACGGCTAATTCACTTACGTACAGTCATACACTGACAAAGGGGCGCATGCGCACAATGTCTCATGAACTCACACACTAACATGCACACACAAATAAAACGCAGCTATTAACCTGGTATTGTGATATGAAATAAAAAAGAGGAAGAAACAAACTTAGTAGAAATTAATGCCCCCAGCGATGCTGAGTTAAACAGAGCTGTGAGGGAAAAGATAACCAATACCAAGGTCTTATGTACGACATAAAAAGAAACTGGAATCTCGGGAAGATCTCCATCATTTCAGTAATTATAGAAGCAAACGGACTCATGAAAACGAATTTCCAAAACTACGAAAAAAAGCTACCTAACAAATATACCCTGTGAACCAAGTGCAAGAGAGATACATATAATCAGACAGTTATAAAAAACAATTCACGGTTAGAATGCATAAGATAGCAAGTGAATGTCTGGCATCCGGTAGAATTCCCTGTTCCCATCTAGAAGAAAATTAAAAAATAATATAAAAAATAAAGGCTGCATACCTTTTATTATCACACACGAAACAAACAACAATAAAACAGAAAGCAAACATATAAATGCATTCATTTAACATTTGTTTCTGCCACGCTGCGAACATTGTACAAACACGAAAACTTTTAACGTTTCTAAACGAACAATTTACGCACTTAAAATATCTTTCATGCTACTTCAAATTTTTAAATATGTAAAGATGTTTTGTTCGTTAACCATGTTTTCATCGCTTTTGTTCATAACACCATTTTGGTGAATTTAGCACTTGCTAAATGACACGCCATTCACCCTAGACAAGTTAAGCCGACCTCTTCCGAAGGAGGAAGTTTCATAGGAATATTAAGTTCACAAGTCTCAAATCTAATGGGTCCAGCACTATCGACTGTCTCATTGCTGCAATGTTGAATCCGTGTCTGTTTTACCAGTGTTTTAAGGAAATGTGCTCTGATGAACTCGTGGCGCTTGTGCATACTCCTGACTAACCCGACAAGCAGCAGAGTCACACCCATTCACTGTTGAGGTCAAATGCTGGTAAGCCTTCTGTTCTAATAGTTTCTTCTATGGAACTGCTAAACTTTGGAATTCTCTCTCTGTTTCCTGCATGTACTAACGTGTAGATGTTTAAATGTAATGTGGATAGACATCTCGCTGCTCAACTCCTTACAGTTCCCTGTTGAACACGATCCCAAATACCAGGTTAACCAAAAAGTTATTGTGGTTTGTAAGTTTTAAATTCAAATGAACATATCTCGGCTTAAACAAAAATTTATTGATCAAAATAAGCACCACTAGAATCAACACTTTTGTCAACGCAAAACAAGCGTATTTATACCAGTAACATAAAAAAAAAATCTTGTGTTCTGGTAGCGATGAAGACGCTGAATGTATTTTTGATATCGCTTAGGTTTTTGAAGCATTCTCCCGCAGAAAGTTGCCGATATGTTTGAAAAATGATAGTCTGTAGATAAGATGCCTGGAGAGTATAGCGAATGAGGCTGAGTTTTGTAGTCCAATTTGTTCAACTTCTGCAGGGTCGGTTTATCAACATGGTGTCAGGCATTGTCGTGGAGGAGAATTGGGCCTTTTCTGTTGACTAATGCTGGGTGTTGTCAAAGTTTCTGATGCATTTCATCCATTGGTTGACAGTAATTCTTTGCCGTAATGTTTTCGCCTGCATTAAAAAAAAACTATAATGGATGAGACCGGTCGCAAACAGCAAATAGTCAGCATAACCTTCTTTTGGTGCAACTCTGGCTTCGGGAATTGTTGTGGAGCTTTGCCAGCATCCAACCACTCAGCTGAGCATCACCGTTTGCCATAAATAACCCACTTTTCATCACAGGTCACAACCCTGTCGAAAAACAGGTCGTTCTTGTTGCATAAAAGAAAGGAAGATGACACTTCATAACGGCGTTTCTTTTGGTTGTCGATCAATTCGTGAGGCACTCATTTATCAAGTTTTTTTTTTTTTTTGTCTTTCCAATCTCTATCAAGTAGTTGGAAATCATCGTATATGTTATGTCTAATTCAGAAGCAGGTTCTCGGACAGTTATGCGTGGATTGACTTCGATTAAGGCTCTTAATTGATTGTTGTCAACATCTGATCGCCGACCACTACGCCCATCATCTTCAAGACTCGTCGCCGTCACGAAATTACTGTGCGTTCAATAGTGGTTCCTAGGCCAAACGTTTCGCTGATATCGCGGGCTGTTCCAGCAACTTTTCGGCCTAGCTTGAATTGAAATAAGAAAATTGTGCGAAATTACTTTTCTTCGTGTTGTATTCTGAAAAGGAGACAACGCTGCTTTAAAACGATTGTAATTTAAACGATTAGATAGAGCGAAAAAACATTCTTTAAAATGATATATAAAGTAAAGGTATAAAAACATAAAGTTTTTTCGAAAATACATCATTGTAAATCGAAATTAAAAATTCCGCAAGAACTTTCTAGTCAATTTAATAGTAACGCTTTATGTTAACACTTTTTAATATGCCTTGATTGGAGTGAAAATGAGTAGAAAAAAAAAAGCGGTCCCCAGTCGAATGTATATCTTGGTCAGGGAAGATAACGACGTTAGGTTTTTGCAGATCTTGCAGTAAGGTGTCGATGTTCTCCTACATACAGTGCCTAATATTCTTAAATGGTTACCCATCTTGTTCTGAACAGACTCAACGGTGCTTAAATTCGAGAGCCGGTGTGTCAACGTGATTATTACGCACTTACTAAATGGTTACTCTTTCATTCACAGCAATCATTTATGTCTATTTGTTTATTTTTCTCATTCCCCAATTGTAATATTTTAATTGTCAGCGCACATCTTGGTAAATCCGAAGACGTGATCGTCGTCTATCCAAGCCATGCTTCACGCTATAAACGCTTTGCATGCTATATCTGCCCATACACAAACAGAATATGGAGGGTCACTAATTGAGGGGGAAGTGGCGAAATGTAGTGTAAGAATTAATTATATTTACGCGGCGTTATCGCTGAGTTGGGAAAGAAAGAAGGTGAAGAGATATACCACGTTTCTTTTATAGACACGTGGTATCCTAGCATTGCCGCCTCCGTTGGTTTAAAAGGTGCTAGAAAAGCAAGAAACAGGAATTCTGTTTCTATTTGGCGAATAGTTGCTACGAGCGACTTTTGTTGGAACCCCTTTCTTGTACCAGCTGTCATCGATGCTCGTAATTACGAAAAATCGCTCTAGTATTGGGAAATAATAGCAGCAGCAGCAGCAGCAGCAGCGAATATTGCTTTTAAGTCTTAATTCTCGATTGGACAAAAATCTTGATTGGACAAAAATCTCAAATCAGTAGTTTCTTTCAACCAATAACATGCGCAAGAATATTTACTGCCGAAATTTCGCACATAATATAAAAAAAAAAATCAAATATAGCATTTCTCTTTCTCTTTCCGGTTTATCTTACACAGTTGAAGCACGTGAGGATATCCCTAACTAAATAGCCTCACCTCCACCCCTGATTGGATAGTGTAGTGGCAACAAGATACTGACGAGCTACTATCGGCACAACGATAACATATGCACATTCATCCAACTCTCGTACACATATGTTCATACACGCACTCTCCCACCGATAAAGCAGAGGCAAACTAATATCCACACGCATACACATCTATAATGTCTACTGATTCTACATACACAGTCACTCGTAAATTCGTAAGCCGAAAACTGAAATGAATGCAGTAATACTTTGAGATACAAATTTAATTCGTTCCATGACCGCCAACGTATCTCGAAAAAATTTATCTCAAAATAATTATTATTTGAATTAGAAGAAACAGAATTAATCTGTTCCAAGGAAGAAATTTACCCAAAACAAGCTCAAGTTGTGCTAAAATTACACTCATCAATCACTAAAGAAAGGTAAATACAACAGTAATGACACAAAAACTAAAATATAATAATAAATGTTAATAAAAAAATAAAAAAATAGAGTTGTACTCACCATTTAGGCAAAGTGCTAGCGTACAGGATGCATGCAAGGAGGAAGTAGAAAAAGAAGCAAGTTCAATTGAAAAAATCGTTATACATTTTGTACATTCATCTTAGTTTACTTTTAATGTTTAATCGGTTCATATGCGTGTCACGTTGGTACAGTGGTAACGTCACCAGCTTTGGATGCGACAGTTTCGACTTCGGTTATAGCTGATGGCATCCAAATACTTTTTTTTATTAAATCCCGACTCTATAATAATATATACGAAATCTGGACGAATAAAAATATCATATTTAAGCGTATTTACGACCGGGCAAAGCCGGACGTCCACCCCCGCTAGTCTAATATATAAAAGGTTATATGTCTGTCTGTCTCCATATTTTCAAAATCTATCTCTCCGAAACTAGAAGTCGCAGAGCGGCGCTAGGGCCTCAAATGATTGGATTTTTTATGGACCATTCTTTTATGGATCTTTAGCCGGTTAAATAGTTTTTAAGGGTCAAAGATGGGTCAAAATTGAACAAAAAAATCGTTATACATTTTGTACATATATCTTAGTTTACTTTTAATTTTTAATCAGTTTATATGCGTGTCACGTTGGTACAGTAGTAACGTCACCAGCTTTGAATGCTACAGTTTTGCTTTCGGTTTCGATTCTAGCAGATGACACCCAAATACCCTTTTTTTTCTTTTTTTTTTCTTTTGAAATCACGCCTCTATAATAATATATACGAAATCTGGACAAATTAAAATATCATATTTAAGCGTATTTAACGACCGGGCAAAGCTGAACGCCCGCCCCCCAGTATAATAGAAAGGATGAATAAAAAAGTAAAGAATAAAATTGTAATCGACTTACTACGGAGACAGGGATGAGCGGTTAACGAAGATGAGCTATGAGGAGAAGGCCGGAATAGAGAGCTGAGATAGCACAGCCTAACCTACCATACACACATACGCGTGTGTACGCACTTTTTTCTTGCTTTGCGTTTTGTACTGGGGGGTCCTTTTTGTATTTGGTGGGGTGGATTTTCGTTTTGTAATTTTTTGGCGTCACGCGATTTTTGAAATCGTATCTCCAAAAAATCATCGTATCTATGAGAGTAAATATAGATAGAATGTATCGTCGTATTAAAAAAAAATCGTATCTCAGTACATTCGTATCTCAAGGTATTTATGTATATCTACACAATTTTCCCTTAGGGATAACGCCAGTACTTTCTTTACTTAGTTCTTGAAGATCTTCGAAAGTTTATCCAACACCAACACTTTATTCTTTGTTGCCTTAATAGATTATCAATAAAAATGAATTAATTTTGTCATTCTTTATTTTAATATTGCTATTCCATCTACTAGCAGAGCGTATCCAAATAAGGAGAGCGTTTTACTGTGTGGCCTTATAGGATAACTCACTCTTAATCTTATTTCTGTGATGGACCCCTTGTGATGAAAAAGTTAATTGGTTATTTCACTCGCAATGAATTGTAAATAATAATACCAAGATATGTACAAGTTTTAATATTTCGTGTCAAGCATTGAACGTGTGACGTCAGTCCCATGCCTCTCATTCTTTCGTTCTCTTTTTTGCAAGCTCTCACAGGAATACAATGTTCCTTCGAGACTGTCTCCAACGAGACGCCTTTTGTTTACACGAACAATTCTTAGTATTTAAACAAATCATACGCAACAACATTTTTTTCACGCCAAATAATTATAGATACAGTTACCCACTGTTGTCAGTCTTGACTCCGGCTTTCAAAAATATGTTCTTTTTAGTATCTACATTCATCTCACTGTTTCTAAATATCGGTCGCATTTACGTAAGTGGGCATGCTCATTCATTTCTCTTCGGGGTCACGGGAAATAGAATAGACGATCATGAAACGCCCACAGATTCAAGACGAATGTTCTGAAACTAAAATCTCTTATCGAATTTTGAACGTTTGTAACAAGATTACAATTGTTTGCAGCGGTTCTTGAAAACCGGTTAATAAAATCACAAAAATTCATATACCTTGTTCCGAAATATTTTTTTTTAAATTAATGATTACTCAGGTCGCATATCTTTGCTACGTTAAAAAACGACCCTGGTGTCTAACTCTGTCCCGTGGGGAGGCATAGTAAATAGGTACATCACTGACACCTCTTCAAAAAAGGGAGACAGTGATGCCTTGGAAGATGCTATCATAATCACAGAACAGATACTGCATAAACCTCCACAAAGGGAGAAGTAATGCCTGGAATCATAAGAATAGAACAGATACTACATAACCCGTCTAATCCGAATCAAGCATTGAAAAATAATACATCCGTCTGAATTGAAAATAGTATAGTAAACTCGATTAAGTATTATTACAACAATATATCGAAGTAATAGCATGATTTCGATTTCAGACAGACAGATAACAAATCTCCATTAGTAATATATTTGGATTACTAGTATACCCCCTCTGTCAAACATGATAGAAAAATTATGCTTCGCCAGTGTTTGCATTCGCCATTTATCGAGATATATGACCTAAATATTTACATAAATTCATAGATTTTAGTCAATAATTTAATTTTTCATATATATATATATATATATATATATATATATATATATATATATATATATATATTACAAGGGAGTCACCACTTCTTAAGGCCCAAAGGCCACTTGAGGATGATTGTTAGTATCATTTCTGATGAACTAAAAAATACCTTCTGTTGACTTTTAATTTTAGAATGAGAACATTTTAAAATTCATTTCAGGTGATGGTGTAAGTTTGAGGTGGTTGTTTGGTTTATTATTTGCCGTCAAACTTCCTCTCACCACTTGAAAAAGTTTCGTGAGTGGTGCTAGAAAAAGGCATATGTTTTACTGGATAACTTTGGCATGACAGGGTGGAAGTACATATATTTATTTATACGCAAATAAATACATACTTATCTTTATTGTAGAGTTAGATTAGAGGCTTAAAATTAGTAAATATGGTATCAATTTTTAATTTAAAAAAAGAACTAACTAAATGAATGACAACAAAATGGTTGCATTAAGAAAAATCAATCATACCTGATGTCGGAACTGCATTCAAGATGTTATTAGTTCGACTAGATTAACAAAAATGACAATGCGCATGTGCAAATAAAACGTCTTATGCAACAGTAAACCGATCAGCATGTTAGACGTGAAAGTAAAACCCTTCTACAGTGTTCGAGCTGATCATCTGGTTGTAATGTAAGCTAAGCTTACATTACAACCAGATGTCAACGATGAATCACCCACAAATCCACGTCCAAAGAATTCCCCATTTTTTCGGTCAACAGATTTGAACATCTTTAATATCAGCTAGAATCTCTGTTGAAGAAATATTCACCTGCTATATTCACTACGTGCATAAAACTCTCAATGCCGAGCATCAGCATCGCACACATCAACCAGCCACGTGGAAAATCCAGCAAAAAACCGCATCATCTACTTGATCAAAAATCCGTTGACACATTTCGCAAGGAAGCAAACGAGAATCAGTTAGTAGAGCTAACGTATTATCCCTGATTAATTTATGTACACGTCTCAACAAACTTTTCACTTATATAAAGCAAGCACGGTAGACATTTCACTCACATATAAACTCTCGTACTAACGCATACACGCATACAAGCTCCGCAAATATTTTTCTCTCAGTGAACATCATATTTTAACCAGTGTATTATCGTGATTCATTTGTTAACTTGATCGCTTGTATTTTGAACTTTTATTCTATTTTTCTTCTTGCGTAATTTACAATGTCGGCAAGACATATAACTTGTTTCACTTAGTAAATTAACCTTACACATAACTTTAAAAAGTTTATTAATATTCCTATTAATACTGAGATATGTGATCTCATTATTTGTGATGAATTCTACGCATATATACATTCGATATAATGGTTTTCTGTGTATACAAAGAACGCGGCGGCGACGACGACGACGACAACAACAACGACAGTAATGTGTATAATATAAATACATTTATGTGTGTATTTATGTGAGCCATAGGATAAACAACCCTAGTCTCGTCAGAAATTGCACACACACACACACACACACACACACACACACACACACACACACACACACACACACACACACAATGGCCCGACAATATTTTTCAGACACTTTAGTATTCGACTTTCCGAGTACCATAGAATGGCGAAATTCCTCCAATAGAATAGCATAAACGTATAAAGACAATACCTGTAAGAAAAATGGGAGAAAATCGATTAGGTAAGGAAAAATATTAAATTTTCATCATTTTTTACAAAACACACGTGATATTATTTTTCAGGCATCGTTGAAAAACTGTTAATAGTCTGTGATATCACCTTTCTTCTCAATAACTTTTATCAATCTCTCTTCATAATGATCAAACAAATGCACAATAACATATCTACGTGTTTCTATTAGTTGGTTTTTGGCGTCTAGTATTCGTTCCCATAGTTGAGCCTATTTCGTTATTTCAGGTCCATCATAGACAAGTTGCGCAAGCATTTCCCAAACATTTTCCATTAAATTTAGATCTGAGCTTTTTGCAGGCCATTCCAAAGTAGTCATATTCACTTTAGCCATCCATTCTTTCATGAGTTTTGACACATGGATGCTGCAATTGTCTTGCTGTAGAAAGAAATCATTCCCCATCTCTCTTATTATCTTTGGTCAAGCTTTCTCGTCTAGCAACTGTTTGTAGCTTTCGCTGTTCTGTCGTCCTTTCAGCCACTCCAACCATATATTTCCATTAGCAAAGATCATAATCCAAACCCTAACTCCTCCTTCTCCCATCTGTCGTTTGTTCAGTATAGCAGGCTCACCCCTTCACGGCCAAGTACACCATCCATTGGACCCATGAAACTGGAAACGCTTCTCATCAGTAAATATAACCGTCTTAAAGTCAACATGCTTTTAACCACCTTTTATCACTCTCCAGTCTTGCTCCTTTGTGTTTCTTTGTTAGTGTAATTTTTTTCTTAGCCTTTGCATACTTCAAACCAATCCTATGCAGCGTTTTTGTATTGTTCGGACGTTTAAACCCAATTCACATTACTCCTTTACTTTTCTTGCTGTAACTTTTTCTCCAGATGTCAAAAGCCGTGTCCAGTCCTCTTCATTCTCCTTTCATTCCTCTTGCCAATTGATCTTTTCCGTCCTCTCTTCTTTTTTGGCTCGGAGTTTGTCTTAAGCATGTATTCGACCGTTGATTTCAACAGCTTCAAATCCATGGCGATCCTTCAGATGCTGGAGTCATCTTCTCGTTTCTTCTGTGCCAAACAAACGACTTCTTTTAAATGCATTTTACCTTATTAAACTTAATTGTTTTGCCAGTAGAATAGAACAGATAATTGATTCTAATGATGGCAGCTAAGTGTAAAAGCATAAAATTTGCATACAGGAATATATACATGAACATAGATCTTAATAAAATAGGATTTTTTGTCATGTCCGAAAAATAGTGTCGCGCAAGTTTTCGCAAAAATCATAAAAAAACTAAAATTATCAAAGCCAAACTGAAAAAATGATTACACTAGTAGTGGATTTTCACTCCTCAACTACGTACTTACAATCTCAAAAGTTTTTGGCACTAGTAACCACATTGAAGTACTTTTTTTCAAAGTGTCCAAAAAATATTGTCGGGCCCTTGTATAATAGAAAAATCTTATTGAAAATTAATTCAAAATCTCCAAAAGACGTTAAAAGCCCGTAAAGAAAATATACAGAATTTTTAATTATCCGACAAAGAGATCAGATAAACTTAAAAGACCTTATTCCGTGGAGTTTCGAAAGATGCAGTTCTTCTCATCAGGGGAAACAGGTTTGCAAAATATACAATAAATTTTGCATATATATATATATATATATATATATATATATATATATATATATATATATATATATATTACTCTTTATTTCTTTTCACCTCAAACAAAACATATTGTCACTTGGAGCATAAAGGATTTCTATTATAAATCGTGTCTCGCAGGAGACTGTGGGGAGTTCAGCAGCGAGGTGTTTACATTGCATTTAAACTTCTGCAGGTTACTACAGTCACGAAGCAAGAAATGGACAGGGAATTCCAAAGTCTAGTAGCCCGAAGCAAGAAACTATTAGCATAGATGACCTTCTAGCATCTAAGGACCTCAACAGTGAAAGGGTCAGATTTCACTGTTTGATTAGTCGGGAGTATGTACGTCGAGGGAGGCACAAGTGCTATGAGTTCATCAGCGAACATTCCATTCTTTAAGTTGCATGTAAATCAAGCACAGGGATGCAACACTGCATCAATGAGACACAAGTTGGAGCTTAGTTGACAATGCTGGTCTTATTAGATTTGAGACTATTTTGGGAACCCTGTCCAAGAGTAAGACCTTAATGGTAGATATATCATCTCAGATGTGGCAACAATACTCCATGCATGGGGAAATTGTGGCTTTATAAAGATATAGGATACTCTCTGGTGATTAATTTTCTAGCACGGTATAGAGAGCTTACTTTTTGCAGCAGACTTAGCAATGTCCTCAATGTATTTGTTCCAATTCATGTTGCCTATGAATGTTAAACCGAGGAGTTTGAAAGATGATCTCTCAGGTAGGGTGTTATTTATCGTGGAATGCAATGGTTGGGAGTGTTTTTGTAGTTGTTAAAGGAAAGAATCTTCATCTTATTCTATAGCCAGGGTCATTATTGGGAATCATATTGGAGAGATGGTGGAGACATGTAACGGGTACATGTAATACAAGATATACGATAGTGATGAGGGAGAGAAGACATTTATACGTATTACAGTTCTGTTTCAGGAGGGGAGAGAGGGTGTGATCAGTTCTTTTAAGACATAAGGGGACAGTCATTACTTATAGTCGAGAGGGGAACTCATTACTTGCATGGGGTTATACAAAGTTCATACAAGATATTACACATTACCTTTTTTTCGTTGAATGACGACACGAGGACGACAGTTACAAAAACATGATGATGACTTCTTTATTATCAGATCGACCGGTCGAATGATGATGACGTCAAGGAATTAAAAGTCGTTTCTACATGTTTAAAACGTTCTCCCTTCGCTTCTAAAGGGACCCTCCTCCTCTGATTATGTCAGCTCTTTTCGACCGACCCTGCTGGTTCTTCGATCTGGAGTCGACTGCCCAACTGCAACCCCCGATCTGACTAAAACTAGCTCCTATATTGAGAATTCCCTTTCTGCTATGACGTCATGTATGGCTTCAAAACGTGACTCACTCACATGGGGAACTCACGTGGCTTAAACATACACTTCGGCACATGTTCCCAAACACATTTCTGAAGACAAAGAATTCTCAGTAACCTATTTTTCAACCTAACCTATTTTCAACATATGTCTAAATTGCATTGTTCATTATTTTCTAGCTGACCTTATTTCAATTCAGTTTTCATAAAAAGGAATGGAACAAATAAATTCTTTTTACAAACAAACATATCTAAACTATTTTATATGAAATTGAACAATGCGAAATCCTAACATTCCATTTTCTGAATCTATCCTGAACCTTGCTTAGAAGGTCCGAATCTCGGTCTATTCTAATTTCATTTTTACTTATCTAATGTTTTTCTTACTTACAAGAAAAGGGGACAATCTAAGCAACATTAAATGTTATCATCCACTACAAGACTAGAGATCATTCTCTAAGGTTTTTCGGCTAGTCTTGGATATGTGTACATTCGTTTTCTCCTCATGTCTATTACAGAGCATGGTGTTATCAGCAAATATACCCACCTTGGACATAATTTTATCAGAGTATCAGAAATAATAAAGGTTGAAAGATTGACCCGCTAGTAAAGATCTAATTATGTTAAGCATTTGTCCAGAAATACTATATGATTTAATTTTTATGAGAGGGGTTCTCATGGCAGGCTTTGAATATATCAAAGGCTATCGCCCTAGCTAACCTGCCTTACCCAGCGCATAATATAGGCATTCAGAGATGACAGTTAAAATATCTGCAGTAGAATGGGGTTGCCTAAATCCATACTGTTGGGCAGAAAGAAATTTAGTATTTACAGGATGGTGGACTAACGCTTGATTTCAATGACAAAGATTTTAGTAAAGAGTGGAAAGGAGACTGATCGGGCGATAATTGAACGTGTCAGTTCTTTTGACAGAATTCTTGAATACTGACCCTACAGAATCAATTTTCCAGCTATTAAGAAATCGTATGTATATATGTGTGTGTGTGTGTGTGTATGTATGTGTGTGTGTACCTTTATTCATCTTTATTCATCTACTCTCTCTTTCTGTGTTTGTATGTATGTGTATATAAATGTATATATATATATACATGTACACACACACGCACACACACACACACACACACACACACACACATATATATATATATATATATATATATATATATATAATGCAGTTGTTAAAATTTCTTTTAATGTAAGCTTTCAAAACATATTTTGTCAAAGCAAAATATTTTTCTTTTTCTGTTTTCATTGTTCGATGTTAAGTGAACTTCAGGTGTAAGAAAGAACAATTCAGTTATGTATGTTAGCGCGGTTATACCAGTTTGAGTCAGTTGAAGTGTAAACATATTTTAAACATTCCTTCGCCAGAGTATATATATATATATATATATATATATATATATATATATATATATATATATATATATATATATATATATATATTAAGTAATGTGATTTATAATTTAAAATTTAAAAATTTTAAAAAATTTTAGAATTTAAAAATCAAATTTTAATTAAATTAAAAATCAGTTTCATAAGAAGGAACAACAACAAAATCAATTATCTGTACGATCGTTTCGGAAATCCGTGCTTTTTATTGTGGTATACATGAAGTTATGTAGAACAATTATATATAGTTTTTTGGTAAGCAAGGTCTCCTCATCAGCAAATTTAGGAGGGTTTTTATTGAATTTAAAAGACACCATAAATAAACCTAGCATTAAAAGTAAGGCAGATGAATCTGAAAAAATTGAAATAAAAGGTTTGGATTTAAAATTTATAAGAAAATTAATATGGGTTAGAGATAGAAATAAGTAGAGAAAAATATATATTTTTGAATTTACATAATAAATTTGATTTAAAAATATATAGAGATAGTTACCTTTCAATTTTTCTTTTTTTTTGAAATCAGGAACTGTGTTTAAAGTAGTCATTTAGATGTTTGCTATAGCTTTTTATTTTATTGAATGATGAATTTTAAAAGGGCGACGCTCGTGCAATAAATTGTTTCCGTTAGCGTATTTTTGATTTAAAGACGCTACAGTTTATATATATAGAGAGAATATTTCTATTACAAGTTTTTAAGGGGAGATAATTGTCATGTGTTCTTGACTTTATTTATTATTTGTTTTACGGGTCTAAGGGAGGTAATTGGTCTAACTTAATTTATTAAAAAAAAAATATAATAATAATTGTAATCTATTTTTACTAATAAGTAATTTTTAATGATTTAAGGTGGTTTATATTTATTAAATTTAAACCAACGTTTATGACTACATGTCAGAAGCTCCTGTCTTGAATTTAATAGTTTGGTTGTACTTTTTATATCTTCATATTTTAAAATTTTTAGGGTCTCTTTTGTACATAGTGCGCAAAATTTATCTCCTGGTTTATATGATTTGCAAGTCTCAATTATTTGCCATTTTAAGTTGAAAGAAATATTGCTGTTTTTTAGTTGCCAAATATAGTTGGATAGAGTAGTTTGGTTTGATAGAGAGTTATTTTTAAAAGAATGTTTGTGCGTTGAAATTCTATGTTTTATTAGGCCAGATGTGGAACCAATATATATTACCTCTTGATTGTTGTGATTATTTTCCGTTAGGTCTATTGTTGGATTATTATTTTGTGTGTCTGTGTATGTCTCTGTTCATGTGAGTGTGTTTCTTATGGACTCTGAAATGCTTGGGTCTTTTTTTTTAATTTCACACAAATTAACTTCATGTGTCTGGGGGTGTTCTTAGATAGGTTTTGCATTGCAATGTTTCCGATATATAGCGAAAGTCGATAACCGAAAAAAATACGACTAAAAAAAGGAATAGTCTGATTTTAACAAAAGTTAATACCCTTATACAGCCTAACATCACAAGATCATTTGAGAAGTTTTATAACCACACAAGCAGATAGTCCCAGAATACAGAATCAAGAGTAGGATTTTTCTTTAATAAAACAGGGGCGGGTTCGAAATGAATGTTTCTTTTTAGAGCACAATTGAACTATGATACTTGACTTTAATAAATTTTGATAATGTTATAAAATCAACAGTATGTTCTCTACAATGCAATATAGACTACAATGTATTGTGGACTAAGTCGCTGTGAGAAGGCATGTGAAGCTTCCTCCCAGTGCACCATATTGGGTCCCCAACTAGAGCAAGCAATTAATCGATTTGATTAAAAATAAATTGGGCAATTTCACCAATTTCGATGATAATAAAAGTATTGGAAATGTGAAACATTCGTTGATCCTTATTCAATCCCGGACGAAGTCGAGTCTCCTTGCTAAATAGATAAATAAATAAATGTTAGGCATATCAATAATAGAAAATAATTAGTTTTCTGTATTTTGGTAAAGATTTATTTTAGTTTGATATCTACACTGCCATGATATCTACACTGCCATGATATGTACACTGTCATGATATGTACACTGCCATGATATCTACACTGCCATGATACGTACACTGCTATGATATCTTTATTGCCATGATATCTACACTGCCATATCTACACTGTCATATCTACACTGTCATGATATCTACACTGTCATGATATCTACACTGCCATGATATCTATATTGCCATATCTACACTGCCATAAGATTTTTATTACCATGATATCTACACTGTCATAATATCCACACTGCCATGATATCTACACGTTGTTATGAACGTAACCTTAAAACCCAACTGTAACTCTAACCCGTAACTCTAAGATTTGTGTATTGAAAAAAAAAAAAAAAACATGAGAGGCGTACGGTGTATATATTTTCCTTGAAGGAAACAAACCAAAGGAACACCGATAAGGTGTAAATATCTTCTTCTTTTTTTCTTGTACATAACATGCCAAAGCGGCACTTTATTTTCTTGACCAGAAAGAGAATCTGTAAATGTGAAATTAGAGGAACGTGCGATAGAAAGAATAAAATGGGTGATTATCGCGCACTTTTTATGACAGAGAGAGAGGAAGAGAGAGAGAGAGAGAGAGAGAGAGAGAGAGAGAGAAAGAGAGAAAAAGAGAATGGCAGAGAAAGAGAAAGACACGAAGAGAGACAGAGAAATAGATAGGAAAGGGAAAAAGTGTGTGCATACGATAGATAGATAGATAGACAGAGAGAGAAAGAGAGAGAGAGGGGGGAGGAGGAATCAAATGTGATGCTTGCCACAGTTGGTGGTAGGAAGAAAATGCAACGGTTGTGGGGTTTCCAGACAGAAATTATTACCCCCCACCCCATCTGCTGACATGATTTGTAAGCGTCATTGCCTGCTCTTCGCAGTGGATAGATCGATATTCTCCTCGGTTGTTGTTGGTTGGACACGTAAATACCAGCGTTCAAGCAGTTGTCTGCGACTCGCTATACAAAGTCTCCAGGTGGACGATTGAATTATTTACAATATCCCTTCTCTCTCTCTCTCTCTCTCTCTCTCTCTCTCTCTCTCTTTATTTTCCTTTCTTTCTCGTTTTTCTTTCTCTTTTTCATCTATCTATCTATCTATCTATCTATCTACCTCTTTTCTTTTCTTTCTCTCTCTCTCCCTCTCTCTCTATATATATTTTTTCTCTCCCTCTATCTTTTTCTTTCACTCTACTAATCCCCCCCTCTCTCTCTCTCTCTCTCTCTCTCTCTCTCTCTCTCTCTCTCTCTCTCTCTCTCTCTCTCTTCTCGTTAAGTGTCTCTGGCACGGTTTCTAAACGTAAGGGTCACGACTTATTGCTAGGTCACGAGAACCTGATGACCAGGTCGAAGAATCATAACGGAAGAGCGAAAAAAGAAAACGAGGGAAATAGTTGTGACGATGAAATAATTGGAAAATATATTAATATTAAGTAGATGCACCCGTCTACATAAGCTAAACAATTATAAAGACAAAAAAAAAAAAAAAAAAAAAAAAAACAGGGGTAAAATATTGACGTAAAAGACATTTTCAAATATCTTATAATTGAGACTTAAGAACAGAAAAACTAATATTATCCAAATACGATGTACTTCCGTCTGCCTGGCTGTTTAGCTGTACACATAAATATTCCCTCTTCACCATACCGTTATATGAAATAGATCTATGTTATATGAAATAGATCTATGTGCCAATAAGATAGATCTATATGCAAATTTCCAAATTATTTATTGATGTTTATCTACATATTTAAAAATGTAACTTAGTTCATGAAGTGATGCGAAAACTAATAGTCTACCTTACAGAATTTTTTTTAATTTTGCTATATTCATTCAATTTAATCATTTCACCAAACGGAACCACAACAACGCGTGGCCGGGTCCAGCTAGTATATATATGTATATATTCAGATGTACATATCTCGGCTCAAACTAAAATTTATTGATCGAAATAAGCATCATCAGACTCAACACACTTTTGCCAACGCAAAAACAATGACGCAAAAATCTTGCGTTTTGGTAACAATTAAGTCGCTGAAGTCTTTTCTGATATCGCTTAGGTTTTTGAATCATTTCTCATGCAGAAAATTATTGAGATGCTTGAAAAAGTGGTAGTCGGTAGGTGAGAAGTCTGGAGAGTATGGCGGCTTTGACTAAGGTTCTTAACTGATCGTTTTAAACATCCGATGGACGACCATTACACTCATCATCACCAAGACTCTCGTCGCTGCCACAAAATTTCATAAACCACCATCGTGCTGTGCGTTCAGTAGTGGTTCTTGAGCCAAACGCTTCATTGATATCGCGAACTGTTTCAGTAGCTCTTCGACCTAGCTTGAATTGAAATAAGAAAATTATGTGGAATTGCTTTTTTTTTCATCTCGTATTCAACGTTTCGAAAAGAAGACATAGTCGTTTTAAAACGATTGTAATTTAAACGATTAGATAAAGCGAAAAACACTCTTTAAAATGATTAATAAAGGAAAGGTATTATAACGAAAACTTATTTGAAAATACATCATTTTAAATCAAAATTAAAACTTCCGCAAAGAACTTTCGTCTCAACCTAATATATATATATATATATATATATATATATATATATATATATATATGTATATATATGTGTGTGTGTGTGTGTGTGTGTGTGTGTGTGTGTGTGTGTGAGAGAGAGAGAGCGAGAGAGACCCTTTAAGAAACTCGTTGAGCACTTTCAGTTTGAATAAAATCTCGGTCAGTTTAGCTCTTATGAGCAGATCATCATATAATGATTAGATCACTCTGACAGACGTTAAAATTTTTTTTTTAACTAAATGTTTAAATTTCAACAGCATTTCTCGTGTTTAACGGTGACCGAATGGATTAGGTCTTTGCTAATGAAATCAGAGATGGCTTCTGTTGCCGGGTCCGAATCTGTCGGCCAGTGTTAATCATGACACCCTGCACTGATGATTTCTATTTTTAATTTGAAGTTGGGCTGTATTTTATTTGAAGTTGAGCTATATTTTATTTGAAGTTGGGCTATTTTTTATTTGAAGTTGGGCTATTTTTTATTTGAAATTGGGCTATATCTTATTTGAAGTTGAGCTTTTTTAATTTAAAGTTGAGCTTTTTATTTCAAAGTTAATCTTTTTTTTTCTTTCCTTTTTTTTTTTCTTCTTTTTTCTTGAGGTTAAAAGATTGTACCTATTTACAATGCCTCCCCACGGGACAGAGTTAAACACCAGGGTCGTTTTTTTTTTTTAACGTGGAGAAAAGGTACAAAAATAAAAATTGTCTCAGTTGTGAAGGATTTCTCTTCCACTGATAGAGAACGAGAAATGGAAGTGTCGCATCTAAAGAACAGATACTATACTTTGATCTTGGCCAAAAAGGTTGTAGTGTGATATACTTCGTTAATATATGAACTGATGGGAACAAAATGATATGAAGATATGTGTCAGTCAAAAAAGTATTAATTTTAATTGAGTCAGATTTCGACTTGATGCTTAAATGAATGAATGCCGAGCTTTTATCTCAAATCAGTGTACAGAGAACTTTGTTCCAGTCATTCCACTCGCTTGGCATTGGTTGGTGTGACTCAGTGAATTGGTCGAGGGAGAATGAAAAAAAAGTCGATTTGGGATCAAAGTTGGAAAGAGAAAGAGGAGGGAATAAAGTACAACAGCAATTAAAACGGGTGACAACTGACAAACGATTCTCGATATTACTACTAATACTACAAGATGACGCATTGAATTGAAAAGGAACGTAGGGCGATGCGGTGGGCGGTGGGGTATCAAGGAATGATCATTTGGAAAGCTCTGGTAGAATGAGAATTATATTGCGCAGAACAGGCGGGAAAGAAATGCAGGATCGAGACGGCTTTATGTAGAAAAAAGGGTCTGGGGTTTGTGCGGAAGAAGTATTTCCTATGCAGTATGTGCCATTGACGGAATCCCTAAAATCAATAAACCAGGCACAAGAAGTAGAAAGGATACTGTAGTGGAATGCGTTTATTTACCGCCATGTTCTTTTTAAAAGCAACAGCACGTTTTTATACAGAAACTAGAATACCTGTCCCAGGAAAAGTAAAATTAATTCTCGAAACGAAATAGTTTTTGTACCAGCTTTAAGTCCTTATACCAAGATTAAAATCAAGATATTATGCGCCTAAACTTCCTAGAATTATTATTTTAGTTTGGAATACCCATTACATAATTTTTATTCTAGAAAATCTCTAAAGATCAAGACTTATCTTAAACGGGTTTAAGAATAAACTAAAATTCAGGGAATTTTGCTTAATTTAATGACTATGGATCAAATTCAAGGCAAATCTGAAATATCTAAATTTCAAATTAAATGCCGTGTATATATTATGCCCCCTATAAACCCTTTTAAACTACCACAAACGAACTGAAAATGAAATAATTTGTGTTAATTAATGTCTGATATCCATTATTAAATTTCACAAAAATCAGAGATATCTGAATTTTCACGGAGGGCTTTCGCCCTCTTTTACCGTTCTTGCACGAAATTACGTTGTACCTAATATAACTCGTATTATAACACTTAGTAGCTGTGTTTCAAAATTCATAATGATCAGTTAATTAGTTTAGGAGTACGTGCTGTACATAGAAATATATAAACATATACACATCTAATTTTATATAAGTAGAGAGTGGTGCGAACACTGGCAAAGCATTTTTTTGCCATTTTTGATGGAGGTGGGAGCTAGTTATATATAGTGAATTAATTCATGTCATATTCAAAACTGGTTTTCGATAATACTCCGTTTTTAAATTAAGATCATAATTTGGTAATTTATATGCGAATTGCACAAACAGAATTACTAATTGTTGATCCTAGTCTGCAGAAACAATTGTTGATTTGGGATTTTTTCCAAAATGCCTCTGGCCATACAAGATGCCATTCCAGAGAGTCGAGCATCTGTAATGCAGATAAATATGTTGCTGAAGTTAAAACGAAAGAAAAAGAAAGAAAGAAAAAAAGAAAGAAAGATTAATGGGATAATTTCTGGAATATAAAAATGGTAAATATCAGGAAGATAGTTGAAATAAGAAAGACAGAAAAGAACTAGGAGAATAGTTGGCTACTGAAATCTGCACTTGAAGACGCAATTCTTCAGCTGAAAGAAAAGAAAGGAATAATGAGAGTGTAATTATTATTTGTATAAATGATGAAATTGCTGCTGCAGCTGCTCATTATTATTATTATTATTATTATTATTATTATTATTATTATTATTATTATTTACTCACTAGGAGTAGTCACACACGCCATCATCAAAGATTTCTCTTTAAGAACAACATATGGTGTTCCCAGGAGTCTGAGTGACAACAAGTCTCTTCATATATATATATATATATATATATATATATATATATATATATATATATATATATATATATAAATCTTTAAAAAACTTTGGAAAGATGAGATGTAGGTAAAATATTTTCTCATGTTTTTCCTTATAAGGAAAATGGATTCCATACTGTTCATTGTTTGAAGAAAGGCTGTTTTTGTGAAATTTTTCAAACGACATAAAGTTTGAATTTGTCCGAATAGTCTTGAAACAATTGTAACTAACGATGAAATGCACTATTTGTTGCTATTAATCTATTCCTTGATGTCTTGATTTTGTTAAAACAATATATATATATATATATATATATATATATATATATATATATATATATATATATATATATATATATATATATATATATATATATATACAGAAATTACGATGTGTTTGTTGATGTATACGAGCACTGATAATAGTCTAACTAATAAAAATAAGTAACAATAATGGTGAACTTTATATATATCTTAGTATGGGCTAAAACAATTGTTTGCTCTAATAGATAATAAATAATGATTTTTCAATGAATTCATAAGATTTGTTCCTTGTATTAAAAGCGGTTAACGTATCTACTCCTATGATTTTTTTTTTTTTTTGCATTGATATTCATATTAAAAACCCTTTTTTCTATTAGTATTTATTTGCTACCCCACAAAAGCAAAATGTGCCACGAGGTCGTTTTTAATGTGGGGGAAAACCAGCTCCCTGAAAATAGGCAAAAGCGGCATTCTGGTAGGGACCAAAAATAATAATTGTCTCAGTATAGAGGTTTCCCCTCTATTGACTGAGACAAATTATCTTAAGAGTAGCATCGGAACAGATACTACACTTTGAGATATTAAATCTTTTATTCAAGCAAAAAAAAAGTTAAACTTGAACAAAAAACTAGGCACAAGGCCAACTCAAAAGTGGGGAGGGGGGGGGGAGAATCGTTGGTACTCCTTGCCACTCCAGAACTAAATAAAATAGTATCTTCTTCTACCACAATACCCATTCGCCCTTTTTTACTGGGGGACGTCCTACTTAGCACCTAATTCTTTAAAAACAGTTTTTATTAACGTGTAAAAACAAAAAAGTTTGGCCCGGAGGCCAAAAACAACAGAAAAAAAGACAAGCCTTTTTTCTATTTATTTAAAACGAAAATACAACTTTGTTATATATGGTTCGTGGAATTGCATTCATCTGCAAAAGATCTAGCTAATTTGCATATTCTTTTAAACATTCATTTTAATTACTTCCCTATTAGTTTTTTTCGGTTTTCTTATGGGATGATCATCTTTAATTAAATATTACTTATAATTATATTCATGCAGATAATCTACATAATTTATACTTGCATAATATTTGCATCCAAAGGTTATAGTAAATACAAGTCTCTTTTTATGTGTATATATATTTGTACGGCACAATCACATTGACACACTGGTTCTCACAGATCACCAAAATTAAGCAAGGTTGAGCATGGGCAGTACCAGATGGATAACCATTTGGGAAGGCTAAGCACTGTACGTACCTTCTGGGAAGATTGGGTGTGCGGCCAGCACCTTCATCCCAAAAAAAGAACTCGCTACAAAAGCATCTACAAAGTTGTGGATAGCCTATACCTCTCCAGGGGCTCAAGGCTATGGATGGATATATATTTGTTTAAAAATTTTTTCCACCAAACTCCTTTGTCAGTTTTTGGTCTACAGACATGAAACTTAATATATAGGGTATTCGAACACATCCGAAAATACTTGGGTTTTAGCCAGGGAAAATCGGTGCAAAAGTGTGAAAATTAAAAAAAAATAGAATTTGCCAGGTGAAGGTTGAACAACGGCATTACGAATATGCATGCATAATGTAATAGCTATCGGTTCATATTTTAATTTTAAGCCTTGCAGCAAGCATGTCTTCATAGCTCAGGTATTAATGTCAAAGGAAAAAGTAAATTGTAAGCTAAACGTTTTGGTTTCGATTCTCGGCGGTGGCGCATGAGTCATTTTTTAAAAAACTTTTAAAAATTATTACTATATATGAAGTCCAATATAATACGAATAATAATAAATACAAAATCTGCATTAATCAAAATATCATATTCAAGCGTATTTTACGACTGGGCAATGCCGGGCGGCCTACTAGTATATATATATATGTGTGTGTGTGTGTGTGTGTGTGGGTGTGTTCGCTTCACTCTGATGACGTGAATAATGTTTTGAATCTCATATTGCATTAAGGTAAATGCTTTTCTATAAAAAATAATTGAATATTTACAATTATCAAAATCGTAAATAAAACTAAAAACATGCTAATAAATGGCAACATATATAATGTATAAGATATTATAATATGCGATACATCTCTCCCATCTCTACAAGCAGGATTCATGGATTAGTGATACGAGGGGCGTGCAATAAGTAATGCCCCTGACCCACTTCCCATAGCAGTAGAGCAACGAAACTTGGCACAGTTATTAGTCTTTCTCTACATAGAAACCACCCAGAGTTATGCATTTCTCCCATCGTTTGATGCAGCTCTGGAGACCGTTTTTGTAGAACACCTCAGGTTGGTCCTCCAACCACGACGTGACTTCAGAAATCAAGGCTGCATCATCTAGGAAACGCTTTCCTTTCAAAAACAACTTCATGGCTGGGAAGAGGTGAAAGTCAGAGGGTGCAATCTCAGGAGGGTAGGGAGGATGGGAGAGGATTTCATAACCACACGCCCGTGCTTATGATCTGGTAATATACAAGTTGTGGACCGGAGCGTTGTCCTGCAGGAGGAGGGTACCTTTGCTGATCTTGCCCCGCCTCTTGATTTTGATAGCTTCCTTAATTTCCTCAAAAGTGAAGCATAATAGGCTCCTGTAATTGTGGTACCCTTTGCCAGGAAATCTGTCATCACTACTCCGTCCTGGTCCCAGAAGACTGTGAGCATAACCTTGCCAGCGGAGGCTGCCTTCTTTGGAAGTGGTGAGTCCAAGTGCTTCCACTGCATTGACTGGGCTTTGGTCACTGGATCATAGTGATAGACCCAGGTTTCATCCTGTGCAATCAGTCTTTTGAAAAACTTTGACTCATCTTCTTGGCACATCTCCAAATTCATCCTCGAGCACTCGACATGTTCTCACTTCTGGAATAGTGTGAGCAACCTGGGAATCCATCTGGCAGACACCTTATCATATGCAAATGGTCATGAATGATAGTTTCCACAGACCCTGTACTAATCTTGACATCTTGGGCTATTTGGCGAATAGTAATGCGCCGATCTTCCAAAATGGCAGCCTCAACTTGACGGACAGATGCCTCATCAATGACAGAAGGGGAGGGTGACCAGGTCTGGGAGCTGTTTCCACAGACTTCCGGCCATGTTTGAATTCACGATGCCAGCGTTTTACAAGGTCATATGATGGGGCATTATCACCATAAGTTTCTTTCATTTCATCAAAAATCTCTTTTGGTGTGCGTCCTTTCAAATACAAAAACCGGATCACTGCTCAACATTCAACAGGCTCCATTTCACATCTGATTCAGTTCAAACACCTGTAAAACAGAAACCACAATTAGTTCAGAGCTGTAATTTGCCACATAACCCATAGAAATATAAATCATTGCAAAATTTCTAGCTAGATCAGAAAACTGGAAGTGGGTCAGAGGCATTACTTATTGCATGCCCCTCGTAGAGTGCCGGACGTCAGTCACTTGGATCCCAGTTTCAAATCATGCAAGGTCTAGCCACACTGATGAGTCGTAAAGGTGGAAAAACATGTGTCTCTGAATAAGATATATATATTTAAAGCAAAAAGAGATTTTCCCCTATTTTATTGGACGTTATAGCTCAACAAACAAAAGCTATGTATAAGATTTTGCTCTCTGTGTGATTTAGTCAAATTATTGGTATGTGTTTTCAAAACAACATTTAGCTTTGAGGATTTGCATATTTTATCTACTTATATGTTTTTTCTTTGAATATTAATTCCAGGGCAGGAGTATGAGTGTTTACTTACTTCCCACGCACAGAGAGTAATAATTTCTCATCCTTCGACTCATAACACTATAAAAGAAATATAGTAAAACACTAATTAAGGTCTAGTTATTAATGATAATAAGAATTTTATAACTTTTTCATATATATATATATATATATATATATTATTTTTACCTACAGATACTAGTGTTTCAAGCTTATGCAATCATCAGTGTAAGAAAAGATAATTACTGCTGGTCAAAGGATTCAAACCTAATCTCAAAATCACCTTTGACTCTGCAGTTTGGTATTTAACCCCTCGTTCAACAATAATTATCATGAAAAGAAAAGAGAATTAAGTTCAATATGTAATGTCAAGGCAAGCGGACAAATACAGAAAGCTAGTCAGATAGTGTTCAATCACAAATGCTAAAATATTACATTATGCTAAGGTAAACAGCTTATTATAATTCTCTTAAAGATGCCCAATACTAGTTGAAAGAAGCTTCTAATAATATACTTATAAATAAATCTTAATTCTTTTAAGTACAGACATTAGTGTTTTATGCTTACGCAATCATCAGTGTGAGATGTGATAATTACTGTCAGTCGAAAGATTCAAACCTACTTACAAAGTCATCTTTGTTTTTGCCGTCCAGGATTCAACCCCTTAGGTCACTAAGAATTATCACGGAAAATAAAAGAGAATTAAATTCTATATATAATGTTGAGACAAGTGGAGAAATACTGAAATTTAGATAGTGTTGCACTGTACATGCAGGAATATTGGTTTATGTTAAAACTGACAGCTTATTATAACTCTCTTAAATAGGACCATCCTAACTGTAGGAGGCTTATAATAATATTTTTATGAATAAATATTAATGCAAGTTAAAATTAATTACTTTTACCGACAGACATTTGTGTTTAATGCTTACGCAATCATCAATGTAGGAAGTGATAATTACTGCTGATCGATGAATTCATACCCAGTCACAAAGTCACTGGATTTTGCAATCTAGTATTCAATGTGTGTGTGTGTGTGTGTGTGTGTGTGTGTGTGTGTGTGTGTGTGTGTGTGTGTGTGTGTGTGTGTAAATTGAAACACTTGGTCTTCATACTAAAATGAATGATTTCTGTAACTTACATTTCAAAGAGAATCAATTACTTGGCATATTCTTATCTAAAATGTCTACGTCTGCAAAATCATTACATAAGGCATCAATTTGCTGGTTTTACCATTTTTTATGCAGAACACACAGAATGGAAATCAGGAAAAAGATTTTGAAATCCATGCCAGCCTTTTTGATGATAGTCAGAAGGTAATGAAAAAGAGGCAGGGGGAGGGGATTGCCTAGAAATGTCTATTGTGCTACTTACAATGCCTGAGAGGATTGAGAGCAGTCAATATAAACTGGGCAATGTTGTAAATAATTAGGACAAGAGGTAAAGTGGGGTCATAAAGGAAACATAAAAATAGATAGGTACATAGACTTAGAAACAGAAAGAGAGATAAATGGATATACGTGCGTCTTCTTCTTCTTCTTCTTCTTCTTCTTCTTCTTCTTCTTATCTTCTTCGATTAAGTTGGTGCAAAAAAAATGTTGTTTTTATAAATATATATAGTTAAACGTCAAAAAACATTATTTTTTGCACCAACCTAATATATTCTATAAAATAGAGCCTGTTTTCTCTTATTTCTTTGACCTTATGTTAATAAAAAGAGTACATAGCAGTTAAAACTGTTTGATCTCTACTTTCCCACGAGGGCAGAGTTAGACACGTCGGCCTTAATGTGGGGAAAATACGGCTCTCCAAAAAGGGGTACTATGAATTGGGATAAAGAAATAAAATTACCTCATTCTAACAGAATTTATCCTTCTCTGACCGAGGACAGAGAAGATGAAGTGTAATATCAGAACAGATAATATTTTTTGCAATATTTATTTGCAGAAATATCAAAAAATGACATTTACAACAAATTAGTCACAGGGCCATTCAAAATCTTTGATCACAAACACAAACTATAGAATCTATAGAATCATTTCATTCACTACAATGCCATGTTTACACTAGGGGCCGTCCTACTTAAGATATTTCCAAATTGATTTTAAAGTTTTAATTTTTCATAAATATGCATATATATGCATATATATGAAAAATTAAAACTCTCAAATCAATCAATTTGAGATATCTTAACTAGATACGATCCCCTTGTAGATACGACCCCCTCGTGTAAATGTGGTATTTTGCTCTTAGCTAAAAAGCAAAGGTAACGGTTCCAACTATTTATATATTTAATCTGATTGCTTTTCAATAAATGCTTATCCTTGTTGAACAAATTGGGTTACGAAACTCTGCCTCATCCGCCATACTCTCCAGACCTCTCACCTACCGACTACCACTTTTTCAAGCATCTCAACAACTTTCTGCATGAGAAATACTTCAAAAACTTAAGTGATATCAAAAACGCCTTCAGTAACCTCTATCACCAGCAGAACGTAAGATTTTTATGTTACTGGCATAAATACACTTGTTTTGCGTTGCCAAAAGTGTGTTGAATCTGGTGGTGCTTATTTTGATCAATAAATTTTTGTTAAAGTCGAGATATGTTCATCTGGATTTAAAAATTAAAAACCGCAAAAACTATCTTGTCAACATGATATAAGCATATATTCATATGTAACTGTACATAAATAGGGATATACAAATAAATACCTGTTGTTCTTTATTATAGTGAAGGATTAAAGAGAAGTGAAGTGTAGTCCCTGTTTTGATACTACACTTCATTTTTTTCTCTATTCTTCTAGACTGAAATAATTTTTATTTTGTCCAAATTCAGAACGCCTCTTTCTGCAGAGCTTGATTTTCCCCACACTAAAAACAGACCTTTTAACTCTGCCTGCATTCCCATGCAGGCAAATAGGGGTTCTTTCACAGCTGACACTAAGCTGAGATAAAGGAACAATCGTAATATAAACTAAATCATTTTTAAGTATTACTTGCTGGAACTCCATGGAATAAGTTCCAGCTTTGGCCTTGGTGTTTTTTTTTTTTCATACCAATCAAAGGAGTGTCTGCTCTTTTTGACTTCTGGTCTCTGCTCCACAGACGGGACAACGGTAACAAGCAAGATATGGCCGCTTCTGATTAATGATTATCTTCCTCTCAGATAAAGTGAAAAGTCTCCTCTTTCCCCATGTTAAGAATGGCTTTCTTGTCCACTTGATTATGTGTAATTATTCAACCAAATGGCCAGCAGAAACCAGATGCCAAAAATAGTAAACAATCTTGACTATAACCAGGTTCCCTCCTCGACAATCAGTGCAACAGAGGGTTAGCCGTTGTGGTTTCTTCTGACCCTGCTCTGTCGGGCTGAGGTATAGTCTTGTGCAGTTCTAGGAGGTCTGTTCTGTCAGGGTTTACCTTAATGAGCTTTGATAATCAGTGAGTATATGGCTAATCGCCTGTGGCGCCCCTACCAGGGAATGCCAACGGGGCTTCCCAGGAAATTTTTGTGGGCTACAGTACTCTACTTCTTGAACGCTAACTTTTCAATCCCACTTTCAGACCTTATGGGATATTTTCCCCACCGTAAGATCGAGATAAGTAACTTCCATAAAATAAATTCCATAAATTGAACACCTGTAAAATTATAATTGATTGAAAAATAAATGGACTGCAGTTACGAAATACCGTATGATTCTTTCTTTTTTATATATAGTTTACTGTTAGTTAATGCTTTACGGCAAACATGTAAGCAATTTCTGGATCGCTGCAAACACGTTTTGCCCCCTTGCGGAAACCGCCTTCTTACATCAATCTATATTCAACTACCCTCCTTTAAGAAAAAGAAAAGGGAGTGGGGTAGAGCTTACAATCTATTTTTCATCGTGTAAGACCCCAGCTGCATTTCTCAAAAGCAAATTCGTACACACACACACACACACACACACACACACACTTCCGTTCTTTATAACCACTAGCATCAGGTGCAGTGTAAGAGTCGCTGTCGACGCTTCAAGCATAAGGATCTTTGAATAAATACCATCATGCTTCTTCTTCGGAATTTTCTTTTCGCTTCCCCCCTCCACCCTACTCAACAACATCGACCATCTTTTGAAGGGTTTAGCAATGCTGAATTGTTCACTGGAGGAGAAAGGAGATGATGAGTCTAACGTTCGGAAAGGTAGGCTCGGATTTTAGGCTCAAATAAGCCGTAAGACATCTCATGGGAATCAGATTTATTTAAACGATTACATTAAGATGGTGTCCATTTTGATTGGGAACGGACTTGGATCATCTACTCCTTGTTTTACATCCTGGACATTTCTAAAATCTGTTTTTGCTTGTTTTATTGCGTGCGTGGCAGGGAACGGAGGGGAAATTCTGGATGTCAGCCATATCTGACTCCTTTACTTCCATACCCTATTCTACTACACATTTTTTTTTGTTTTGTTTTTTAAAAATTTATCAATTTTTTTACAGTTTATTTTTCTCTGACAGCTCTGCTACTGCTGCTATTGATTATTATTATTATTATTATTATTATCATCACCATCAACAACGTAATAATTATCATCAACAACGTAATAATCGTCATCAAAATCATTATTAACAACAACGTAATCATCATCAACAACAATGCGATCGTCATCATCATCAACAACAACAACATCATTATCATCATAATAATCATTAACAACAACGTCGTCATCATCATCATCAACAACAACAACGTAATCAATATTATCCATCTATCTGCAATTTTTTTATATAAATATATTTTAGTGTTCCATACACCTATGTTTCATGTTTCCACAATCTTCAGAGTAGGAAATGTCAATTACTGCCGGTTGAAGGATTCGAACCAGTCGTAAACTAATCTTTGACTCTGCAGCCTGATATTCAACTCCTAGGCCAACATCAGTAAGTATGGTAAAGAAGAAAATTTAAACTCTATATAATGTCAAATCAGCGGGACATATACAGTAAACTTAGTCACATAATGCTCAACAGCAGAGGCTGATGCATATATTTATATTTGCTTAGGTATCTCTATATGCTTATATATTTCTATGTTAAAGGATTCACTCCTAAACTAATTAACCGGTCATTATGAATTTGGGAACATAGCTGCTAGGTGTAAAGTGTCGTAATATGGGCTATATTTAGTTTAATTTTGTTTCATGCAAAAGGATAAAAACTATGAAAATTCAGATGCCGATTTTGAGAAATTTTGACAATAGCTCTCGTCTTGGGGAGGCTCCATGTTTTGACAAGTTTCTGGGTTTGACCTTTACTCCTCATCTGAAATGGAACACGTACATCAAATCTCTTGCCAGGGATGCTGGGAAAATGGTGAGATCCTTCTTCCGCTCCAGAAGATATCTCACTACTAATGCAATTCTCTATCTGTATAAAAGCCAAGTATGTCCAAGGATGGAGTACTGCTGCCACATCTGGGCAGGAGCTGATAAAAACAGCCTATCCCGCCTTGACAGAGTACAAAATAGACTTCGTGGTTTAGTGGGGGATGCCCTTTTCTCTTCCCTGCAACCTCTCTCCCACAGAAGAGATGTTGCGAGCCTGTCTTTGTTTTATCGTTATTTCCATGGCAGGTGCTCGTCTGAGATCCAATCCCTCGTCCCCCCTCGCCAATCGTTCACGAGAAACACCTGTCTGGCTGAAACTACTGTCAATAATTTTCCCCACTCTTCATCTGTGCCTAAATCCAAACGTAGATTCCATGAGCAAAGCTTCTTTCTTAGAACTGCACGCCAGTGGAACTCTCTGCCGCTTGCCTGTTTCCCACCTGACTACAACTTGGATGTCTTCAAGTCCAACATAAACAAACTCCTGACAAACCGCCCCCTTAAGTAAGACACTCTATCAAAACCCCCAATACTAATGATTACTACAATATTATCTCATTGATTACTGTACACGCAATAACCCTTATCCCTGAGTGGCCTTTGCGCCTTGATAAGTGGTGACCCTCATGTAAAAAAAAAAAAATAAAATAGCTATTAAATTAATTAATAAATATTTACCAAATGTCAGTTTATTTGGACTATTTTAAATGCTATTTAAGGGGATATGATATAGGTACAACATCCCATTTAGAAATTCAAATATTTCAGATTTGCATTAAATTTTATTCATAGTTATTAGCCATCAATTAAGCAATATTCTCTGAATTTCAATTTCATCTTAAGACCACTTAAGCTTATGCCACAAATTTTAGATATATTTTAGAATCAAAATCCTATAATGAATTTGGATCAAAACTGAAATAAGAATTTTAGACATAAATTTTGCTGGTATTATATCTTGATTTTAATCTAAGTAAGGGGGGCAAAATTTTTCCTGGTGCTAACAGATCAGGCTGCCTGGAGATATTGGCTTCCTGGGACGAAATGCACCTAACATTGATGCTTTTTGTTTTTCTACTTCCTTTTGCAAAACTTAATTATGTTCTGCAAAACCAAAAACAACAACCCACCTTTTCGCCCCTTTTCCTTCTTCCCATTTCCCCTTTCTCTTTCTATCTCCCCCACTTCCTGGCTTGTTTCACAATCTAAAATGTACCAAACATTAATACTATAACTCTTTTCCCTCTCCCATTGCAAAACTCATTCATGTTTTGCAGGAGAGGGAACAAAAACGATAAAATGCATTGTAAAACAATTAACCAACCCAAACACTACAAACGATTTAAGATACAAAAAGCTTGAAGAATAAAAATTTTCTACAAAATAACCGGATGCAACATGAATTCTATTTCCAAAATTATCGGATTCAACATTAAATAATCCAAAAAGATTGATATGCCGTAAAAAAAGCAAACTAAACTCTACAAATGAATATTTGAAGATATAAAAAACTTGAAGTATAAAAACGGTTTTCAAAATAACTGAATTTGGCATTTAATAACCCGAAAAGGGTTGATATGCCGTATAAGAAAACAACCAAACCAAAACTTTTAATTTTTACCCACCCGGGACTCTAAACTAGACTTATTCATCCAAGCACTGTACATCTCACCATTTGTCCATCACTTACACTTCACCAGTTACCACAATACCACATTTACGCTGTTGATCACCATACTTCAAATATTTGCAATCATTTAAAATCAATTTTATTTACTAAAGATATTTACACTTTAGTTGGAAAAAGACGTGGAGTGAGAGAACAAAAATATGTCTGTAATGAAGAAAAATACGAGGGGTGGGGGTGACAGCAGCTAAGCAGTTAATGCCACGAATTTAAAACCTGGATGTGCCAAGTTCGAATCCAGTTCATTCTACAGAAACGCATTCATCAAAACCATACTTGGCTTTGTGTCTAACTTCGTGGAAAGGAGATAAATAAATAAGAAAAAAAAAAAAAGAAACAAAATAAAATGAGGGGCAGGATTGTAAGACTCTCCAAATATTTCTAAGAGTAAACCGCCTACTGTTTTCTAGTTTGTTTAACACCGAAAACAAATAGATCTCTAAGTGGAAGTGGTAGCAAACAATACACTTTTGGTCTTTACTATAAGGTTTGAGAAGCGGCTTTTTCTGTTATCCAAATGCTGAACCCATACTTAACAGTGCTGATTTTGTTGTTGTTATTGTTGTTGTTGTTGTTGATCATTATTCATTCATTTCTTACGAATCAATTTGATGATTATTGTTAGCATTCATTTGCCCCGATATCTTTCCAGTTAGAATTCTTTCTAGAAAGACATTGGGTACTTACAGGAAGAACCACATGAAGGTTGCCAACATCCCTAAGTGTAAGTGTTTCTATGGAACAAACTGGATTTGAACTTAGCACACCCAGAATGTCAGTTCATATTGTTAACCACTTCATCACCATCACCTCCCTAACAGTACTGACGACTGCAAAGGGAAGACAATGCAAATGTGACAGCGTTTATTTTGTTGTCAGGGAGCGGAAAATGTTTCCTGACAAGGAAAGTGGTACTGATATAAATTTTCTTGCTACTTTATGAGGACAGATTTCACGTAAAGTTGCTTTATAGATCCCATGAAATGAAGCACTATTAGTTCATAATTACCCCATATTCAACTTTAGAGAGCACCACAGGCATCAGATAGTGGTATGGAGAGGCGATGCCTCGGCAGAATTGCATCCAAGAGTCGTGACTGTTTTTAAATTACATTTAAATCCTTGATATCAAAGACGAGTAGTAGTAGAAGAGGAGAAAGGAGACAAAACAACATTAATATCAGATGAAAGGTGAGTTACTTCCCTTACAGGAAGTGGTAACTATTTAAGGCAGACATATTGACTGATCAAGAGTGAAATAAGTGGGTCCGTTTGTAGAAGCTGTAGGGAATTTCATTCATTTGCAGTTTTCAGATAGTAAGTTTACTGGTGTTTTCTTAGCAAAGGTTCAGATGATTTAATTGTTGCTTGCAATCTCTCTCTCCTCTTTCTCTCTTTCGGGTACGAGCTCGTAGTACATTTTATAAGAAAACAATGGGGACTCGACTCTACAAAGTTTAAGGTTTTCTTAACTCTTCTTAGCTTTATATTCAGTTTCTTTTTTTTACATTTTCTCTTATTTTCATTAGCGATTAACTGAAAAATATTTCTACATTCATTCATAATCTGAATAATCATTTTGTAAATGAAGAAATCGTATTTCTATCACATAAATTATTAATAAATAAAATAATCCTGGGCAATACTGGATTAGAATAGATAAAAACCCTTGCGATGTTACCCACTTGACATACGGTATGTTTTGTAGAAAGTATATGATTGTAGTAAAATATTTTTGTGTTCAACCTCCTTGCATTTATAAAAAGATCAGGAGTGTGTTTGTATTATGAATTTACTTTGCGATGGATACACCTGCTAGTTTTCTTCAAAGTAAAGGAAGCTTTCTGAATCTTCTACTCTTGTCTCTTTTGTGTTCCTTTAGTCACTTGCCTCTCTTAATGTTATAGACACCCTAATCCGATGGGTGTGTAATGTTCTTTATGCACGCGGATTTATCTTCTTTTAGTTATGAAAAAGGTTTATTTGAAAACAGGAGAATAGAGCGAAAAATAAATTGTCGATATATGCATAAGAGAGAGAAATGAGACGATAGACTGCACTTTTGTTGCCGTTTTGGATCTACCTCTGCATTCTATCTTTAAAAAGGATGTGTCCTCTATAGTATCAGACCTGACGGAATGGTTAATTGTAGGTATAGACCGTTTCATACCCTCGAAAAAGTTCCAGCAAAAACCTAACAGCCAGCCATGGTTGTACAAGCCTTTTCTAGTCTCGCACAAAAACACACATTCACATTTCAAGCTATGTCATATACATACGCGCCCACAAACATAATGCGCCCACGTCCATACACGTACATATATTCACGTTCGCGTACATACACTCACATTCACGTGTATATACACACACGGTAACGTATACACATGTACTCACACACGCGCACACGAACGCACACATGGACGACGTCACTTCCGCTTTCTAAGGAATTATACACATGCGCAAATGAGACTAGCCTTACTACTATGTATGGGGCACGAGCTAACAGACTGTATGTACACATTCCCACTCTTTCTCTCTCTATCTACTACTGGTCCCTGAGAACACCTTCACGTAGCTGACTACTAACTTATGTCAACTCTCATATCCGCTTCTTTGTCTACACGCTGGACTATCATTCTCATTTTCACTACAACACTCATTTCTCTTCCCACGCGCGAACAAACGATAGTGACCCGAACTTGAGATGAAAACACATTTCCTATTCTTGCTACAACACGAGTCTCGCAACGAACATTGGTTACACACGTGCGGACATGAACACATGTTATAACTAAAACGTTCATTCTTTCAACAGCAAATAAACGACGTTTATCTTATCCATCAATTGAGTCTTTGTTTCCTTCAATTCCATTCGTTTCATTATTTTCTTGTGGTAAGCTAGGGTATTATATCCTGGTCCGCTACATGGTTCTCTCCAGAATGTGCTGTTGCCATTATGCACAGAAATCACTTTTTCCACTGCTTCCAACGTGATAGATGTATGGAAACTAAAGCCACTTTCAGGACTGCCAGCAACCATTGTAAGAAAGTAATAAAGAACGCAAGAGAGTTGTATGCTCATTCCGTCAAGTCCAAAGTAGCTGAGCAGCAGCTTGGTTCCCAGCAGTTTTGGCAAATAGCAAACAGAATCCTGAACAGAAGCATGTGCTCTATCCCAACTATCATCAATGGACCTGAGGTAATCTCGTCAGCATCAGAGAAAGCCAAACTCTTTGCCAAGAACTTTGCAGCTAATTCTACCCTTTGCGACTAAAGCCGCCAACCCCCAATATTTCCTCCTGTATCAGAAAACACGCTATGTGATATACATATATCTGTACATGATGTTGCCAAGCTTATCAAAAACCTTGATTCCAGTAAAGCAACTGGCCCTGACTGTATTCCAATTATAGTACTCAAAAAACTTCAACCTGAATTAGCGCCCATACTTACAAAAATGTTTAAACGTCTTAAGCAGAATAGTTTCCCATCACTCTGGAAAATTTCATCAGTATGCCCTGTATTTAAGAATTCAGGTGATCGCTCATCTCCCTCTCAGTAAGTTTCCTGTGCGTCATGAGTAAGTTGCTGGAATCTGTGTTAAATACAGAAGTAATCAACCATCTCAACAAAAATAACCTTGTTAGTGACACTCAATATGGTTTCCATTCTGCTAGATCTACAGCAGATGTGCTTACAGTTATATCTCATAGGATTAGCAAATCTCTCAACGGAGGCAACCTTTCTAGAGCAATTGCTCTTGACATATCTAAGGCCTTTGATAGGGTATGGCATAAAGGTTTACTTCACAAGATCTCTAGCTATGGTATAGCTGGAAATGTCTTCTTAATTATTAAATCATTTCTTTCTGATAGGTTCATAAGAGTAGTAGTTGAGGGGTAAAAATCAGAAGCTCACAGTATTAATGGTGGAGCCCCTCAGGGGTCCATCCTGGGCCCAACTCTTTTCCTGATCTACATTAATGATCTTCCAAATCACATCCTTACCTCATTTGTAGACATTTATGCTGACGACACTACCATTTATGGTAGCACATCTAAGACAGTAAACAACTAAGTCCTCTCCGATTCTCTCTCCTCTGATCTTGAGCATGTGGTACAATGGGGAAATGAGTGGCTGGTTACTTTTAATGTATCTAAAACCAAGCTTCTATCTTTACATCATCAACATTCTGATCCACATCTGGCATCAATTGAAATGAATGGCTCTCGTCTTCAGGAGGCCTCAAGTTTTTGACAAGCTTCTGGGCTTGACCTTTACTCCTGATCTTAAATGGAACACATACATCAAATCTGTTGCCAAGGCCGCTGGAAAAATGGTGGGATCTTTCTATCAATCCAGTAGATATCTCACTGCTGATGCAATTCTCTATCTATATAAGAGCCAGGTACGTCCAAGGATGGAATACTGTTGCCACATCTGGGCAGGAGCTGCTAGAAAGGACTTGTCCTGCCTTGATAGAGTTCAAAATAGACTTCGTAGCCTCGTAGGAGATGTCCTTTTCTCTTCCCTACAACCTCTATCTCACAGAAGAGATGTTGCGCATTTGTCTCTGATGTATCGTTATTTTCAGAGAAAGTGTTCGACTGAGCTTCAGTCTATGATCCCCCCTTGCCAAACTTTCACAAGAAACACTTGTCTAGCTGAAAACACTATCAATAATTCCCCCACTCTTTATCTGTGCCTAAACCTAAACGTAGATTCCATGAACAAAGCTTCTTTCTTAGAACTGTACGCCTGTGGAATTGTCTTCCATTTTCCTGCTTTCTGGCTGACTACAATATGGTTGTGTTCAAGTCTAACGTAAACAAGTTCTTGATGAGCCGTTCCATATAAGTTAACAAATTTACCGAATTTTCATTACTAATGATTACTATATTTTCCAATTTCTACTGTACACTCTTTAACCTTATCCTCGAGTGGCCTCTTGGCCTTGATAATGTGGTGATGCCTGTGGAAAAAAAACATGCAAAAAACATGTCTACTTACATTCAAGCCTCACCAGTTAAGGGAGATGAAAAGAGCCTTGCCCAGAAATCATGTGGTATGCATAATTTCCATTTGGTACCCTTCTCACCGACCCCATCAAACCCTAAACTTTTTCATTAACATGTTTGGTACTACATAACAGTAATGGCATTTTAATAACTGAATATAACTGAAATCAAAAGAGGGAAAAAGAAGATACAGCATAGTCCGAAATGAATTAATACCATTTTAGTTTAAATTAAAAAAAAAGCAGTAATGTGTAAATCACTTAGGAATGAACAACTCATTAAAATCTAAGAAAGATAACACATATTCAAATAAAAACATGAATTATCATTCTTACAGTTTTAACCTCTGATTTAATTATTTAAAATTGTCTCCATTCTAATAATCTTCCTTGCCAATATAATTATTTTCAGAAAGAAACTGCAGCGAATTACACTTGTTTTCAGTATAAATAATATGCTAACAGAATAAAAAGGAAGAAATCGCTAGTCAGAATCAAATATCGATTTAGTCAGATGCATAACTAGTTAGATCTAACATGGAAACCGTAAGAAAATCTTATATTTTAGTTTATTGAAGAAACTAAAGAAGGGAAAGATGGTCTCTGTTGATGAAAACAATGTGCTTGCTACTGAAATTTTGTTATGTAGTATACTTTTCTCAGGCGCAACTGTATTCAATGCAACAACGTGTTCGCCGCTAGATCTTTATCACATAAGCGAAATTTACGAAAAACAAAATGTGTTTATCTTTGTAACATATTACCAAAGAAGGGGGATAAAAGTGAATTTATGAGAAAACAAAAAATATTTATCGCACATGTAACACGAGTAAAAAAACAAACAGAGGAATAGAGACACAAAGACGAACACAATAAAAATGCGAGAAAGAACGAACAGACATCAGTGATAATATTTCAAAGTTCATTTTATTATAAAAATTAAACTACGGTAGGGAGGGGGGAATGAAATTAAGTAAAAATAAAAGAAACAGATTACGAGTGTGTGGAAGGTGCATCTATAACTACTATCTAAAAATGCCAACGAGAAATATACCAATACAAAAAATACATCAATCCAAACAAAACAATGGGAAAATGAACTCATTGACTTAATATATGAGAGAGAGATATTCAGAGAGACGACTTACAGTTTTTATTTTATTTTCACTTTTTTTTTTTGTTTCTTTTCTACATGAAGTTTAACCTCCATTTTATTCGCTTTGGACGACAGTTCGTAGCATGCAGTATTTCTATGTAGTATTCATCCAATGTTTTGGTTATTTTTGGAGTGCTGTGTGCATTCTATATTTCGATGATGCTGGTTCGTTCCCTGCTTCTCTGTCATAGTGGAGTAGAAATTTTCCACATGCGCCCAGCTAGGTGGCACGGCGGAGAGTTCTGTACCACAAATGCCTCTTTTCCTCTCTCTCTCTCTCTCTCTCTCTCTCTCTCTCTCTCTCTCTCTTCTCTATACATTTCTTACCCTTCTCTTTTCTTTCTTTGTTGCTTAGTAACTAACAGGTGTTAGAAAGCGTGTCGCTGAGCGGGTGACCCGGTCACCTCACTAGCTGATTCACCCTCTGAACGTCTTTCTCACCTCTCTCTTTCTTCTATACTCCCTCTCTTTCTTCTATACTCCTTCTCTTTCTTCTATATTCTCTCTTTTTCTTCCATGTTCATTTTGCCTCGGCGACAAAATATAAAAACAACAACAACAACAAAAAAGCGATACATTTCTCGTTGGCCTACAATTAAATCTTTTAATTTTCATTAAAAAACATAATCCAATTTAAGGATTATGTCGCAGTTTCTAATACTCATATTCAGTACAATGTGTTCGCTACTGGAACTTCATAATATGGCATACTTTTCTCCAACAACACTATTTTCAGTATTGATCTCTATCGCTCAAAATCGTCTTTTTATTTATGGTAAAGCATACCGGTTACATAAAGTTGATGTACATAAATACTCTCTTTCCAGCACACAATTGTTCTTTCTCACATTCATGTTCCATATCCTAGTCAGAGACGGGCGCTTTTATTGGTGGTGATGAGGTAAGTCAAGATTATTTCATCCACTCAATCCAGGTTTCTGATTCAACATGTCACCACAGTAATAAATCTGATAAATTTATAATTTATCTTGCCACTTTGATAGTAGTGCTGTTGTTGTTACTGTGGTGGTGGTGGTGGTGGTGGTGGTGGTGGTGGTGGTGGTGGTATTGGTTGTTATTGTTCTTGTTCTTGTTCTTGTTCTTGTTCTTGTTCTTCTTCTTCTTCTTCTTCTTCTTCTTCTAAAAGAAAGTAGGAAATCAACCATTTTTCTTCCGTTCCCAAACCATCGAAGTTAAAAGTCGACCGCAATATAAAAGTAAGAATGAATGACAAAAAAAGATTGAATTCAAATTCATGTCTTAGCAGGCGAGCGTCTTATCAGTATGGCAACCACGCCAGTCTTATTAATACACAAATGCTATGAAATAGCTTGCAACTGAAGGAAAAGGAAGGAAAGAAACAATAATAATAATAATAATAATAATAATAATAATATATAATAATAATAATAACAATAATAATAATAATAATAATAATAATAATAATAATAATAATAATAATAATAATGGTGAAATTCAAATAATTGACTCGAGTTAGATTTTTTTAGTCATGGCAAGAAGACAGGAACTGTAGGAGAATTAGTTTCCCTGAGTCTCTCTCTCTCTCTCTCTCTCTCTCTCTCTCTCTCTCTCTCTCTCTCTCTCTCTCTCTCTCTCTCTCTCTCTCTCTCTCTGGTATTAGTAAGCCATACAAAAAACTGTTTATTGGATTAAATGTGAAATTCGAGGAAATCGATTGAAAATGTTTTTTATGTTTAAGAATACAGATAATATTTACAAAAATGGAATACGTATTTGCAGAAAAAAATGAATCGGAATAAATAAATTATATTTGTGGCAATAACATAATGGAAGAAAAAAAACGAAAGAAATAAGCTAGTCCAAATCAAATATCGATGTCAGATGGATCATTATTTGGGTTTTATTTAAGAAAATTCAATAAGATAACTTTATACGTAAGAGAAAGGAGTCATGGTATTTTTTTAAAATAGATATTAATCAAATATTCTCTAATATTTTGGATGTCTAATTTTATTGTTCTATTTCATACAGTAGCTTTACACATAAATGTTACGAGAAAAATACTAAGGAATAATTGTAATATTTATATATACACTCATAAAAGCATTAAATATTTGCATAAAGAAAAAAAAAGAAGACGTCGACGAAGAAGAAATTGAAGAAAATAAGAAAGGATGCCATTGAAGAAGAAAATCTACAAGAATAATACATTGAAGAAAAAGACATTGCAGAAGAAAAGAAAAGAAAAAACATTAAAGGGAAAAAGAAGAAGAAGAAGAAGAAGAAGAAGAATAGAAGAAAATATTAAGAAGACATTAAAAAAGAAGAACAAGACTGAAAAAGATGACATTGAGGACATTGAAGACCGTGAAGAAGAAAGCATTGAGAACATCATTGAAGAAGAAGAAGAAGAAGAAGAAGAAGAAGAAGAAGAAGAAGAAGAAGAAGAAGAATTGTTTATATCTAATGTGAAACCTATTTTACAGAAACTTCAGAAGACTGGGGCCACCGTACCTTTTGATTGATAAAAATCTTCCATTTTTTTCATCTTCGTATTTTTTTTTTTTTTTTTTTTTTTTGGAAGCGTTAACTGGGGTCTTTGCGCACTCATAGATTAAATCAAGAAACCGAAGACGAATGGAAACATCTCGAAGAAGCAGAATGAGAACGCAGATATATTGTTAACAGATGGGCTATATAAGGGTTTTTTTGAGTGGGTGAAGACATGTTTCTTTTTTTGTAACTGGAAGAAATAATAATGTCACTAAAAGTAGTGATTTAATTATAGAACTCGAATGTGATAGGAAGGACTTGTCTTTGTAAAGTAAGAACAGGGTTTCCTTTAAAGGCTTAAGGGTACGAAAGAACTTACTAAAGTTTTATAAAAACTATTTAGACTCTAAGGGCAATCTGACAAAATAAAGAAGGAATATATTTGTTATATGAACAAAGGAAGTAAGGAAAACATTTTTTAAATTTTATTGAATACACGTTATTTAAACTTTTGTTGTGTTTTTAGATGGCCTCAACAGTGAAAAATCAATCTACCAAACTATCTGTTTTAGTCAGTATATATATATATATATATATATATATATATATATATATATATATATATATATATATATATATTAAAGAGAGTCATAGACTAGAGGTCTAAAAGAGCAAAGTTTGACTTAATGTATGCATACTTTAAAAGTGCTGTGCCCGAAGTACTGCAGATATATGGTAAATTCGATAGATGTATTTACCTAGAGCTATATTGATACAGATGATAAAATATCAATAATTGTGAAATTATAAATCAGCTTCAAGAGAAGAAACAAAAAAAATCCGGATTTTCTTTTGTTTCTCCTTTTGAATCTGATTTATAATTTCATAATTATTGATGTTTTATTCTATATACACATACTTCAGAGTAATGAAATGAAATATATCTACTGGTATGCAAATCCAGTGATTTTCAGTCTTACAAAATAGTATTAGATGTAATATTTCATATAAGACAATCCCAGCTAAATAAAATTGCTCAATATACAGGATAGAGCAAATAAATCAAAATTTAGGTATATAAATTTTATGATTTGAAAAGGTTCATCTTCAAATATAGAAATTTTTGTTGTTTGAAAACAAAGAATACAATTTAATAAATCTATTCCCTTAACCCATGAGTTTTCGATGCTTATTCATCTTCTCAGAGGAAAAATATTAGCAAATGATTTTATTGGTTTGCACCTTATTTGCTAAAAACAATAAACATAGGAATTTAAAAAAAACATTTAAGATACACAGAATAAGGGAAATAGCACAAAAAAGGATGTCGTAATTTAAATCGAGAATGAATATTAAATCATGAAATGGAAAATCTGGTTGCAACGTGTCTTGTAATCATTCCAAGATACTAGGTAACAATCACATGCCACCATATTCCTTCGTTTCACCGCTGGTTGAATAAGAAATCCAGCAAATATTTGTTTATATATACCCGGTAAAGATTTTTTTTATATAAAAAAATCTTATATAATCTTATTTAACTAATAAAAATATTTGCTAATATTTCCCGTGAGGAGATATATAACATCGAAAACTCATGGGTTAAGGAAATAGAGTTATTAAATTGTATTCTTTGTTTTCAAACAATGAACATTTCTATATTTGAAGATTAACCTTTTCAAATCATAAAATTTAAATACCTAAATTTATATATCTATATATCTATATATCTATATATATATATATATATATATATATATATATATATATATATATATATATATATATATGTACCTCCGAAATATACGATGATCCAAGGATGTCCATACTCAGTTATAACATAATACAAATATTTTTATTTTTATTTTTATTTTTATTCGTATATTTAATTCAAATTTACTTTCCATTTTAATTTAAATTTAATTAATATTTTAATTATTATTCAAATGCCGATGTTTTTCCAAACGATATTCGCTCTTCTAATGAAACATTCATTTTCTTAAAAATAATCAAATTTACCTAATTACATTTATTCCTATAATATATTAACTTCTTTCCAGTATTTGTGCACAGAGACTATTCGTGATAGTTATAGAATATGAGAAATAAATATATGCCTTCAATATAATTTGTAAAGTAAAATACAATTATAAAATATAAATAAATATTCATTCATAAATTTTCATGAATAATTAAAAGGACGTTTATTTATTGGTTAAAATTAAAAGTTGTCTTTTGTGCTTGTATTAAGTAAGAAGGCGTTTTTTAAGTCAGTATATATAAAATCTTTCAACTAGAAAAGTCAACAAAACTCTTTCTAAAGGAAAGACAGTACTTTAAGAAGACGTCGCTATTACCAACGGTTTTGACAATGAAGAACTTTTTTTTTTTTTACATTTTCACCCCAAACAATGCACGTTGCCACTTTGATGTAGGGGGTTACTATCAGAGACCTAAATTGCAGGGGTACTATGTAGGGAGTTTAGCAGCAAAATGTCTGTTCACATTACACTTGAACTTCTGCATGTCAGTACAGTTGGGGAAGCAGGAAACCGGAAGAGAATTCCAAAGTCCTGCAGTTCTGGGGAAGAAGCTATTAGAGTAAAAGGCTTTCTTACATCTAGAGAGGTCAACTGTATAGGGGTGGGACTTTGCTTCTTGTCGGGTTTGTCGGGAGTATTTTCGATTATATTTAAAAACGAGTTTTTAAAAAGCTATCTTTCGAAAGAAAAGATATGAGAAGACTAAATCTAAGTGTTGATTTTATTGTACTTTATTTGAATATATATATATATATATATATATATATATATATATATATATATATATATATATATATATATATATATGAGTAAATAGTTAATAAAACATCTTAAAAAACACTTTGAAAAAGAGTTAAAAACATATTTAATTTGAAAAGGAAACACTATATAAGTGGATAGTCCTTAATCTGCTGAGTTTCGAAGAAATACTTTCCTCCTCATCAGAGGGTAGGAATTAGCAAAATGCGGAATCGGATTTTGCATACAAAAGTATTTGATGAAACTGCAAGTAAGTCAAAGATCTTAACTGATAACAAAAAGTGAAACATAGGGAATAGGGTGAAGAAAAAGGTGATTTCACGTGAATGGATACAAAATGCATGCAAAATCCGATCCCAATTTTTGCTAATTCCTACCCTCTGATGAGGAGGAAAGTATTTCTTCGAAACTCCGCGGATTAAGGATTATCTACTTTATTTAGTGTTTCCTTTTAAAATTAAATATGTTTTTTTACTCTTTTTCAAAGTGTTTTTTAACATGTTTTATTAACTATTTGCTCTTATTATAAGCTCTATCTCCTATTTGGTTTTATCGAGCTTTTACATCTGGTTGAGATTACTTTATAAATATTAATTCTTTAATATTTATAATCTACTTTAGTTTTACCATCTTGGATCATTTTGGTAAATTCAATTGTAATTTTTATTTTATTTTATATATATATATATATATATATATATATATATATATATATATATATATATATATATATATATATATATAATTATTTTAAATATGTATAATAATTTGACTTGGCTAAGAGTTCCCTTTCTTATGAAAGTGTTCAAAAAGTAAGTGCTAAATTGAAGCTTTTCTTATTTTAAATTATTTTCCCAACAAAAATTGATAATACAACATAATGAAGAATCAAAAAAGGAAAACCGAAAATTGGTTCTATGCTTTTCAACGTTTCATTTTTATTGTTCAACAGCTTTCTCAAAATAGGATCATGTGCAGAAAATATAGAAGTTAAAATTTGAAATACGTGCTGTGTTTATCACGTGAAGAGAATTTTTGTTGTTATTTTTTAACGTCTATCTTAAAATCCAATCAACCCAAAACAGGGTTCTCAAACAGCCCACAGTAAATCATTCGAATTATTCCAAAGCTCCCTGTCCCCAAATATTTAATGTATTTTTAAAATAAAATTTTCTTTTAATGAAGGCGAAAATAACACAGAAAAGTCTATAACATAATGTTCTTAAAAATCATTATACACGAAGGGCGTTCCAAAAGTAATGCCTCCAATTTTTTTCCGCCCGAATGGATCAGAGAAATTGCAAGTTGCATTGTTATAATGACTGAACTTATGCATTCATGACCTGAAAGTTTTATCTTTCGGTTAAAGATATTGACGTTGTGAGACTCTAACAAAGCAACCCATGTTATGGACATGCATCAGAAGCAGAGATGCATCATTGAATTTCCGGCAAAAGTGCATTGAGAATGATGGTGACTATGTAGAAAATAAATCCTGAACACAAAAGGTCGCTTGTTTTAATGGTATCACTCTCGTCCTCACAGCTCTTCACCTTGTTGAGTTAAAAAATACTTTGTGGATGTCGGCGATCAGGCTGGCTTTGGTGTTGTGGAAGCTTATGTTGGTGATGTTCTCGACATATGATCAAACGAAGTAATCCAGTGAGTTCAGGTCAGAGGAGGAGGAGGAGAGAGCCAGTGACAGAAGGGTACAAAGTTGTAGCACTCTTTCTGAAGCCAAGTTTGGGTCTCTTTGGGCTTGTGAGATGGCACCGAGTCCAGGGTCTGCCAGCGACCTCATAACTGCATCAGGGGATCATCACACTTTTTGATGTTGACTTTCAAGCCAACTCCGAAGATGTGAGGTGGCATGATATGGTCCGCATTTGAAACCACACCATGGTCAGAAACTTTGTTTTCATCACCCTGTGCACGCCCCTGTTATTTGTAGCAATCCAGCGATGCATTTTGAGGGTGCTGGCAATGGTTCTGTTGTCATAACTTGGATTGGTAAGAGCATGAGTTGTACGGCGGCGCATCTCTGATCTGGCTCATTGAACATTGTGTCGCTTTCAGGCATGATAGAAGGCTCTTAGCCCTCTTGGAATTTGTGCACGACTGGTCAACCAGTAGATGGTCTGTAACAAAAAAAAAAGAAAACCAGTTTTCATCAAACAGAAATGGAACCATATCGTCTTTTCTAAATCGATGGTTTTATCATTCCAGCCTGCAAATAAACGTATGTTTGAATAGTATTGGGAATAAGTCCACATGTAGCAGATCAGTCCTTGTGTGGTAGATCACCAGCTTGTTCGTGAAGCCTTTTTGTTGATGTCAATAAGGGCAAATTTGTGCCCTAAGAGAGGAGTTTGGTGGTTGAACTGATCGACATTGGTGAGTTAGACAGCTGTGCCTTCTCATGTTTAAAGAGAGAAAATAGTGCCGATGTACTCTCTTGAATAACCTGGAACTAGTGCTCTTCTCGCATAAGAGATTGATTCTGATTGGTTAAATTAGAATTGGTATAGCGTTTACAGCAATCAGAAACAGGCTTACAAATCAAGCAAATATTTCAAGCATTGTTAATGGCGGTTGGTGCTACTGTTTGTTGCTGGAGTGACTACCATCTTTTGTTGTATGCATTATTTACCATGTTTAAGACAATTATCTAGAATTAAGCAACGTTGAACCTGGTCAGTATGGGTGGCAATTTGGGAATTTGTATGTGCTCTTAGGTTATCTCAGCATTGTTTACAGTCATCCTGAACTTCTGCTTGCCATTAGATTCAAACAGTGCTGAATCAGAAAAGATGTGGTTATAGATTGTGCAATACTTGCTTCACAATTACACAAGCAGTTACTCTTACAAGGGGTATCCATTGTCTCTCAAGACTGAACAGATGCCATGATCAGAACAAAAAAATTTGTTATTTTGAAAAATCATTTTCAAGCATCATGTTGCTCTGCAGTATTTCATAACTTATTGCCTAAAACGTTATATTTAATGTTTTCTTTGACAAATTTACTTTTTTATTCATTAATATTTTTATTAGCAAAAACATTAAATATAATGGTTTTTATCAAAGTTGTTTTATTTTTAAATACTGCTGAGCGACATTTATTTTTATGATTCTCCAAATTCGCTCTTATAACTGTTTGTAAAATGGACACAAACTTTCCATTATGTCCTGCCTAAAAGGACATTCTCCCACACAATACCTTCTCCCATTTAGTGGAGTGATTGGTTTACTTTTCAAAAAAGTGTTTGTTTATACATAGGGGTTTTTTAATTTTTTTTTTTTTTTGTATGGACTCAAAGATGTTATGGTGTAATATTTTCTTTTTTTTTATATTAATATTTTGAGGTAAAACCTCCGGCTCAAAAAGTTTGTTTATACATAGGTGTTTGTTATTATTCTTTTAAGCATAGCCGAATATACGGCAATTTGATTTTTTAACCTCATTTTCCTGACAATTTATTATAATCTTGAAAAGAAGGATCAACAAATCAAACAGACACAAAATGTAATAGGGAGATGCAGTTTGCTTGAAGCATTGTGTGTAATATGTATATGGAGAAATATTAGAAGGTAATCAAAACGCAAGAAATGGAAATTTGCCGGTGTTGAGAAGGGAAGAGAAAAACAAATTATTGTTTTTATATATTTTTTCTCAAATAGTAAATCTTACTTGATTATTTGATAAGCCAAACTTCTACACAGTGATTTAATGTGTGTAACTGTGTTCCATGAGATATTTTTAGGAAAAACCTTTTTATCAAATAGTGCTTAAAATCTCTTGAAATTCGCGCGGGCTTGTACTGTTGTTTTTTGGCTATACCACAGTAAATATTAATGTCGTCTACAGTAAATGAAATAAAATTATTTTATTTATCTATTCATTTATGATTTGTGGGACGGGATAATAAGAAGTGTGTTACTCAGTATATGTATATAATCTCTTTCTCTCTCTCTCTCTCTCTCTCTCTCTCTCTCGCTCTCTCTCTCTCTCTTTCTCTCTCTGTTTATATATATATATATATATATATATTTATATATATATATATATATATATATATATATATTATTATTATTATTATTATTATTATTATTATTATTATTTAATGTATCTACATAAAATTTTATGTATTTTCAGTATTTATTTCAACAGGGCTCAATAAGAAGAGCCAAGTTGTGAGTTTTGAAAATATATATGGCAATCAAGCTACACAGAATTTGTTTGTGATGATTCCTTGTTAAGTTTCGTCAGGCTATAGTCTGATTCGATGAGACTGACTATAGGATCGTCACAAGGATTAAATATGAAAATTCTTTATAGCTTAATTGCCATATATGTTTTAAAAACTTACTACTTACTATATATATACCTGTAATGTGTCTCACTTGCTACTTAATTGGCTATAAAACGAGCACTGTTTGTTTGTTTATTTGTTTGTAAATAAATAAGCAGCTCGAACATTGTAAAAGCAGTGGGAAGTGTTTATTTAAATGGACATTTGTGGAGGTCATTTGTGAGCACCGATACGACCATGGGCTGGCGGGTAGAACTGAAGACTATCAACACGATGGTTGTAGGTTCAATCCCCGAGTAAGGAAAGGTGCTAGTTTAGCCGCACTGATGAGTTTAGCCGCACTGATATAACGAAACAGTACTGTATGTGGATGAATATATATATATATATATATATATATATATATATATATATATATATATATATATATATATATATATATATATATAAAGCTGAACGTCTGTGTGTGTGTGGTGTCTGGTCACGAATAGGCTCATATATAGTTGACTATTATAGAAAACTGATCACATATAATGATAGAAGATGTATCGAGATACAGGAATGGGTATGTTTGATCTGGCATTATGATGATTCATTAAAACTGTGGGGTGTGTATACGCGGCTGGTCCACAAAGTATGGAAATAAAAAATTTTAAAATAAAAAAAAAGGTTTACAAGTGTTTTTGATATAGATGTACATAAGAATACTTTGATAAGTATGTTTTAACTTAAATAGTGATGGTATAATAAAATTGTGGGGTCTGCGTTCGCGCCTGGCCTCCATAGAATGGAAATAGGCACAAACTTTAATAAAGACTTTTCATATCTATCTGCGTAAGTATACTTTGATAATTATGTTTCAGTTTGAAGAAATATGGTATAATAAAATTATGAGGTGTTCGTTCACGCCTGACCTCCATAGAATGGAAATATGTCACAAAGTTTAACAAGTTTTTTTTAATATAGATCCACAGAATATTGTGATAAGTGTTTCAGTGTGATAAGGTATGGTATAATAAATTATGGGGTTTATCTATTTTATTTTTATTATATTTTGATTTGGTTTTGATACCCCCAAATTCGAAGCTATCTCTTTACAACCCTTCCTTTTCATAATCTATCATACTTTCATAAATCAGAATCCATTTTCTGTAGGCTGTTTTTGAACGCAGTCAACGACGAGTACTTTTGCTAGTATATATATATATATGTTATTTGTTTTTGTTTTTGCGATATGTTTTTGAATGAATTCAACTATTTACGAAAGTGCATTTTTACCTGAATGCGAGTTGGGAATAATTTTCCCTTTAACCAATTTTGTACCCCCACATGGGGAGCGGTACATATAATATTTTTAAAATATAATTATCCACTGACACGTGTTTCGTCGTCTACAACTCATCAGAGTGGCTGAATCTAGCGAGATTCGAAATCAGGACCTCACGGTAATGAGCCTATATATATATATATATATATATATATATATATATATATATATATATATATATATATATATATAGAGAGAGAGAGAGAGAGAGAGAGAGAGAGAGAGGAAGAGAGAAAGGGAGAGATGTAGTGGCAAAGGGGACTATCCACCCATAAACTTGAGAAAACTACTTCTATCATTCTTCTTTTTTATACCTGAAGATTTTCTATCTATGCTGACAATGCGAATTTTTGAATCGGTCTAAACTGAATATATATATATATATATATATATATATATATATATATATATATATGTGTGTGTGTGTGTGTGTGTGTGTGTGTGTGTGTTGTTGTTGTTGTTGTTTTTCTTTATATCACATCAAGAGTTAATGTGGCCTGCAGTAAATGAAATAAAACAAATTTGAATTCTTTACATGACGAAATGGTTTCTGTTGTATTTATTTGTAACTCTTTGATTTATGTACTTGTTTTTTATCTAATGAAAAATGGTTGAATGGACAGCTTTTCTTTTTCTTTTCTTTTTTCTTCACTCTTCCTTCTTTTTTCTATCTTTTTCTTCTTCTTTCTTTTCTTTTCATTCTTTTTCTTTTCCCACTTTTTGTTCTGTGCTGCTTTTCCCCCTTTCTTTCTTCCTTGTGTCACTGTGATTCACGATAAGAACTTTAAGAGCATTATCTTCAGAATGAATTCCAGCACGAGATTTTCCCCTTGAGTCATTTCCAACCTTAATCACTAATGCAGTATTTCTCATCCTCATTTCAAAAAATGTATTTGTGCTAATTTTTTTCAGACAACGAATGAAGCCACTTGATGAAAGTAGCTATATATATATATATATATATATATATATATATATATATATATATATATATATATATATATATATTACTTCAAGGTCGCAAACGAGCTAACGATAAGTGTTAGATGGATAGATTCCGACTCAGAAAACAATCATTCTTTCCCTTTTGTCACAGAATGTGATGAATGCTCTCTCTCTCTCTCTCTCTCTCTCTCTCTCTCTCTCTCTCTCTCTCTCTCTCTCTCTCTCTCTCTCCTGCTAAAACATCAGGTGGTTGTGGTCTAGCAAGAGGACGGTGAATGTGCGGACACTCATGCATGACGTGTTGGGTGGTTTATTCGCTAAGACAGTATTTTCAGCAGACAATGTCTAGCGGTCAGTTAAGTTTGCACGTTATAAATGAATACAATTTGTTAATGAAAATCACTCCAGACAAGGCACGAAACCACTTAAGGAGTAGTAATTGTCTGTATTTTTGAGATGAGGTGTTTTCATTGATTGAGATTGTCGGACTGACTTCCTCATCTTGTTTGTTAACGTCACAACGTTTCGGCCGTTTTGCCCTCCGGCCTTCATCAGGTGTTTTGTATCGAACTGTGGAACCGTTTGTTAGGAGTCTCAAACCCAACCCTTTATTATTATTACGGGGGTACCGTGTTTGGACTCCAGCTAGGCTCTGGGACATAGTTGCTGATTCTCTGTTTTGAATGTTACTTAAGGAGGTAAAAAATATATACTATTTCAAGGTCAAAATCTATACAACGATAGGTGCTAGATGGTCAGATTCCAACTCGGAAAAAAAATTCTTCCCTCTTTGTTAGAAACATCACTCATGGAATGTGAGGACTAAAGGACAATATAAGGGAAACGAGAGTTATAAGGCTGCGGAAAGTTAACCCAAGGTTCAGTTTCTATTCTCCTAAACAAGTATATATGTTCTCAGTAGCATACTGGTGCTACCAGATCGGGCTGTCTGAAGATATCAGCTTTCTGACTTAAATGCAGCAAACATTGATATTGTTGGGTTTTTTTATTCCCTTTGCAAAACTCAGTCATGTTCTGCAAATCCAAAAGCAAAAACAAAACTTTTCTTTACAAAACAACCAAACTAAACACCATGAATAAATATTTTAACATATAAAGAACTTGAAGCATAAAAATTTTTGCCAAAATGATTGAACCCGAAAAAGATTGATATACCATAAAACAAAACAACTAAACCAAACACTATGAATAAATATTTGAAAATATAAAGAACTTCAAGCATTAAACATTTTTTTCCAACCAAAAAGGCTTGATATGCCGTAAAACAAAGTAACCAAACCAAAACTCAGTGGCAATCATATGATGCACTTGATGTTAAAAACGTTTTTAAAAAAATCTCAGTTCTGTTATGGATTTAATAAATATGTGCCATTGTGGGTAAAACCAAAAACTATGCAGTCTTATGTATAAAATTATATAACTATATTTTTACCTAACTAATTTATAACTGTTTCTTTGAACAATGTTTATACAATATCTGTGAATGTCAATCTCCATTTTAAAGTCAGGTGAAGTACTCTTTAGCTATGGTAAGCAATTACCTAGAGAATAAAGCCCTGGTCCCATCAACACACATCAGGAGAGCAATCCAGCCCTATAAAAATCTTGCTTCAACTAGGGAGATGACTTCCAAAGAAACTCTGTCACATTTTAGTTTATGTAGCTTAAATAATGACTTGGTCAGAGATAGGTTAGTTTGGAAGTAAATTTCTAAAAGTTGTCTAATACATGCCAATATATAACCGGATGTTTAACCGATGATGATGATGATGATGATGATGATGATGATGATGATGATGATGATGATGATATCGCTTCTACTGTTTTATAAGTGTATCAGTGAAAAATAATTTCATGGAAATAAATATATGCACCTTAGTATTTGCACGGTGAATGTATAAGTTACTTTTATTGTTTAAAATCCTTAGAAAATTATTTTTAAGCAAAAATAATTCACCTTGAACAAATGCTGAATATTCTTTTACATCAGGTTGACAAGAAGCTTCTTGCAGTTTTTAACTTTTAAATTTAAACTGTGGGGTACGAAATCGGTGACAAAAAATCGGTAAAACCTTAACTAAAGAAAAAAGACACAAAAAGAAGATAATACTGCGTGCGGCGTTACCGAATCAAGGTATTTTTATTTAGCCATACACAAACTCACGTTTCCGTGGGTATCTGCAAAAGATGTTTTTGAAAATTCAGCAGCTCTGAATGCTTTTATTACAGTCATGAAATTGACAAACGACATTAGGCTGTGAGATTCCTGATACTTTGGAAATGTTACCTCTGACCCGTCCAGTAATTGTTTGTTTCTTCAGATAATTAAGGACGCACACCTGTCGATTTAATACTAAAATATTGATCAGGACAAAATATTAAAATCAATAAATTTGATTGAAAGTATTTTTTTTTCAACATCACAGATCAATATTTGCCCTATCTTTCATATTTCTAAGTTTTGTTAATAACCCTATTCTCATAAAAATAGAGGGAAGAAAGAATCTCTATTGAAGAATACCCGTCCCAGAACGGGTAAAATTGATTCTGCAACAGAAGAACCGAAATGATGTCTGTAGGATCATTTGATTATGATTTAATTCCCGGACTTCATTCCTGATTTTCTCCTCCCACTCCTGTATTTCAGGTTTGTTGATGCAAACTTTTTTTTTTTTAGATACGCTCACAAGAAAAGTTTGCCAACTAACTAAAAATGGAAACCATTTAAAAGATATTATTTTTCATAAATAAATTCCATAAAAAATAAAGAATGCATTAAAGGTAAAAATCTCTAATGGACTTCTTGGCCATCTTGTATCTCTCTCTCTCTCTCTCTCTCTCTCTCTATATATATATATATATATATATATATATATATGAATATAGGTGTTTGTGTGTATATAAATATGTATATGTATATACGTGTATGTATATATGTGTTTATATATGTATATATATGTATATATATGTATATGTATATATATGTGTATATATATCTATATGTATATATATAAATGTATATATATGTATATGTATATATGTATATGTATATATATGTATATATATGTATTTATATATGTGCATATATATGTATATATATGTGCATATATATGTATATATATGTGCATATATATGTATATATATATGTGTATATCGGAGCAAACAGTTAATAAAACATGTTAAAAAACACTTTGAAAAAGAGTTAAAAACATATTTAATCTGAAAAGGAAACACTTGATAAGTGGATAGTCCTTAATCCGCGGAGTTTCGAATAAATACTTTCGTTCTCATCAGAGGGTAGGAATTAGCAAAATGCGGGATCGGATTTTGCATACAAAAGTATTTGATGAAACATCAAGTAAGTCAAAGATCTTACTTGATAACAAAAAGTGGAGCAGAGGGAATATGGTGAAGAAAAAGGTGATTTCACGTGAATGGATAGTCTGGTGAAAGGTAACATTCACGTGAAATCACCTTTTTCTTCACCATATTATGATATAAGGAAAATATTTTCCACATTGATCAAAGCTGATTGCTTTCGGACATTTCTGGCGATGGCGACCGGAAAAATACCGCCAGAATTAGTGTCGCTTTTATTATACGAAAAAGCCTAATCCACAAGCTGTTGAATATTTATCTTCCCGAAGTTAAGCAAATTAAACAGACAGGCGAGCTCCATTGTTAACTCGGAGATATTATGATTTATATGTGATATAAAAAGTTTTAAGAAGTTGCGAGCCGACCAAGCGCTTCTCTGAAAAAAGCCTTTCTTGGACATTCACAGAAAGCGAACATACATGCACACATTTTCGCTTTTATATATATAGACTAGCGGGGGGTACCCGGCGTTGCCCGGATGTTTGTAGGTGTGTGTGTGTGTGTGTGTGTGTGTGTGTGTGTGTGTGTTGGGGGGGGTAATAAAAAAAAATCGAAAAAAGCAGAAAAAAAAAACTAACATAAGGCAAACGAACGATGGTAAATGTAAAAATCGGAAAAAAAACTGGCTTAAATAACCCTGTTTCAATATTAAAAAAAGACATCCCACACCACGATTCGAACCCAAAACGTTTAGATAATGACGCCGACCTCTAATCAACTGTGCTAAGACGACGTCGACAAAATTATGTTGTTTTTTTAAATCTTTAAACTAAATAAGGTTCCGGCGTCATTTGCGCATGCGTAGAACCGAACTTGTCATGAGAGGACGGTTTTTGCTGAACCCCCACCTTGTAGAAAACTGATGACTTTAGTGTGAAGGAATTAACAGTTTTGGCCAATTTTTCGACTTTGCCGGGCGAAGGTTGGAAGTTTAAAATGATACTATTCTGGCGAAAATCCGTGACCAGTGTCGAAAGTTTTTGCGAGACAGACAAACACACATACATACATACAAACATACATACACACATTTTCGCTTTTATATTTATAGATGATAGGTTATGAAAATTATATATATAGATGATAGGTTATGAAAAGGAAGGGTTGTAAAGAGATAGCTTCGAATTTGGGGATATAAAAACCAAAGCAAAATATGATGAAAGTAAAAATAAAATAGATAAACCCCATAATTTATTATATCATACCTGTTCACACTGAAACACTTATCACAATATTCTGTGGATCTATATTAAAAAACCTTGTTAAACTTGTGACATATTTCCATTCTATGGAGGTCAGGTGCGAACGAACATCCTATAATTTTATTATACCATATTTCTTCAAACTGAAACATAATTATCAAAGTATACTTACGCAGATAGATATGAAAAGTCTTTATTAAAGTTTGTGCCTATTTCCATTCTATGGAGGCCAGGCGCGAACGCAGATCCACAATTTTATTATACCATCCCTATTTAAGTTAAAACATACTTATCAAAGTATTATTATGTACATCTATATCAAAAACACTTGTAAACGTTTTTTTTTTTTTTTTAATTTTTTATTTCCATACTTTGTGGACCAGACGCGTACGCAGACCCCACAATTTTAATGAATCATCATTATGCCAGGTCAAACATACCCATTCCTGTGTCTCGATACATCTTCTATCATTATATGTGATCAGTTTTCTATAATAGTCAACACCATATAGGAGCCTATTCGTGGCCAGACACACACACAGACGTTCAGCTTTATATCATAGAAGATATATATGTGTATATATATGTGCATATATATGTATATGTGTATATATATGCATATATATATGTATATATATATGTATATGCATATCTATATGTATATATACATATGTGTGTGTGTGCATATATATGTATATATATGATGTGCATATATATGTATATATATATATGTATATATATGTGTATATATATTTATATATGTGTATATATGCATGTGTGTATATTTATATATGTATGTTTGTGTGTGTATATATATAGTACGTATATATATATGTATGTGTGTGTATATATATACTAGCAAAAGTACCCGTCGTTGACTGGGTTCAAAAACAGCCTACAGAAAATGGACTCTGATTTATGAAAAGGAAGGGTTGTAAATTTTGGGTTGAATTTGGGGGTATCAAAACCAAAGCAATATATGATGAAAGTAAAAATAAAATAGATAAACCCCATAATTTATTATACCATACCTGTTCACACTGAAACACTTATCACAATATTCTGCGTGACATATTTCCATTCTATGGAGGCCAGGTGCAAACGGACACCCCATAATTTTATTATACCATATTTTTTCAAACTGAAACATAATTATCAAAGTATACTTACGCAGATAGATATAAAAAGTCTTCATTAAAGTTTGTGCCTATTTCCATTCTATGGAGGCCAGGCGCGAACGCAAACTCCACAATTTTATTATACCATCCCTATTTAAGTTAAAAAATACTTATCAAAGTATTCTTATGTACATCTATATCAAAAACACTTGTAAACCTTTTTTTTTATTCGTTCTGCCAGATCAGATATACCCATTCCTGTGTCTCAATACATCTATCATTATATGTAATAAGTTTTTTAAAATAGTCAACCATATAGGAGCCTATTCGTGACCAGACACACACACACACACACACACACACACACACACACACACACACACACACACACAGAGAGCTTTATATTATAGAAGATATATATATATATATATATATATATATATATATATATATATAGTGTATATATATATATATATGGAATAATCACATTAACACATCAGTTTCCGCTGGATCACTGAAATTAAGCAACGTTAAACCTAGTCAGTACTAAATAGGTGACCATTTGGGACTTCCAGGTGCTGTATATGCTCTCCGCTTATCTCTGCATTGTTTCCAATCGGCCTGAACTTTTCCTTGCCACTGGACTCAAACAGTGCTGATTCAGGAGAGGTGTCTTTGGAGATTGCACAACCTTTGTCTCACAATTACACGCGCAACTGCCCCTACAGAGGGTATCATTTGTCTTTCGAGATTGAACAGGGGCATCACATCGCGATATATGTATATATACATATGTATACATATGTATATATATGCATATATATATATATGTGTATATATATGTATATATATATGTATATATACGTATATATACATATGTATATATATATATACGTATATATGCATATGTATATATATATATATATATACGTATATATACATGTGTGTATACATGTATATATATACGTATATATACGTATGCGTTTGTATACATATACATATATATATATACTTATATATACATATGTGTTTGTATACATATATATATACGTATATATACATATGTGTATATATATATATACGTATATATACATATGTATACTTATGTATATATATATACATATATATACCTATGTATATATATACATATATATACATATGTATATATATATACGTATATATATATATGTAAATATATATACGTATATATACATATTTATATATATATATGTATATATACATATGTATATATATGTATATATACATATGTATATATATACGTATATATATATGTATATATATACGTATATATACATATGTATATATATATACGTATATATACATATATATATATATACGTATATATACATATGTATATACATATATATATATATACGTATATATACATATATATATACGTATATATATATACGTATATATATATACATATATATATATACATATATATATACGTATATATATATACGTATATATATATATACGTATATATATATATATATATACGTATATATATATACGTATATATATATATATATATATATACATATATATATATATACGTATATATACATATGTATATACATATATATATACGTATATATACATATATATATACGTATATATATATACGTATATATATATATATATATACGTATATATATATATATATATATATATATATATACGTATATATATATATATATATATATATATATATATATATATATATATATATATATATATATATAATGTTAATCACATGGTCTGAAGAAAGCAAAGCAGTGAAAGAGCATAAAAATGAAAACTATAAAAGTTAAAAGGAAAATAAAATTGTCCATTAGACCAATTTATTTGTATTTCATTATTCTATTTTGGGCTACAATATTGTTGTTGTTGTTGCATGAATCACTTTTGAAAAAGTTGCACCTAAAAATATAAGATATTTTTTTTCCATTTATTTATTCAATAGTTGATGTTGTTTTCATAGTTTCACGCATGACAGAACTCATCCACATCTCTAGGCTTTATTTGAAAACTAAAAGGGCTACTTGACGTTGCCTGAGCAAAGGGAAGTTATAGCATCACATAAAAATATAAGTTAGTGTTCTTTTACATATTATGCCAAAATATATTTATTTGTTAATATCTTATTTAGAACTGAATCATTCTAAATTTCGTATTGTTTAGAAAGTACAGAATTCTTCGGCGTTGTGTGGACCTTGTGTAGAAAAGTGCTGTCAAAAATCTCACTGCTACCTAAAAAATACAACTAAATGAAAAATGTATTAAAAAAAACATTTTTTATTACTTATTCAACAGAATCGACTCCATTCATGTCATTTGCCTAAGAAGCAGTGGCGTAGCATCAGTTTTTGCCGCTCGGGGCAGTCATAAAATTTGCCGCCCTCCATTTCCCGCTGGTATATAGTTGCCTGTTCTGCCCCCCCCCCGCTGACATATAATTACCTGATTTTCCCCCCTCCCCCGCTAGCATATGATGACATGTTTTGCTGCCTGCCCCCCTCACTGCGTGCATATGACAACCTATTAAAACCTTCAAAATTCCAAAAAGCCCTCAACATATTTATTTTCATTGAACTAATGTTTACACATTTCTATTCAGATTAATGTTTACACAATTCTCCTATTTTTTTATTTTAATTGAATTTAACAATTTCTTTTCAATAATTTGAATAATAATAAGTATTTAAACATTAATCTGAAGGGAATTATGTAAACGTTAATATGAAACAAAAGAAACCAATTTTTTTTCAAAACAAAAACGTATAATTCAAATTATAAAAAATATCAAATTAAATTAATTGGCTACACAAACAAATATAATAATAAATTTAAATGAGAACATTTGGACACCTGAAAATGTTATGAAATGATAAAATCATTTTTATTTACTTTTTTGTTATTGTTAAAGTCCGAATTTTCGCCAAATAACATGGATAGTCTGATGTTGTTTTCTTTTCTTTTTCTTCATAATCTTATTAAGAGGTCGAGCCTCTTGAAGAGAAAAAACGTCTTATATCGGCACTTATTAAAATCCTTGTGTGTAATCGCTCGGGTTAAGCGCAAAATTTAAATAATGGAAAGTCACACATTTAAGAAAACATTTTTTTATAAATTTAAATGAGAATATTTGAAATTTGAATTTATAAATTTAAATGAGAACATTTGAAAAAATGAAAAGGTTAAGAAATGATAAAATCATTTTTATTTACTTTTTTGTTGTTGTTATTTCTGAACTTTCACAAAAAACATGGCCGTATCAAGGAGAGAATAGTCTGATGTAGTTTTTTTTTTTTTCAATAAATGTATTTTGCGAGAGAACTATCGCAGGGCATCAAGTCGATTGAAAATTTACAAACATACTTTTCACTTTATTTTTCGGCAAAGTTATCAATAACTCTATCAAAATTCATTCTATTGACAAGTTCCCTCTCTATGGAGAGGATTACCAAGTTTGTAAGCCTTGTCTGGCTCATTTTTGATCGAAGATAGTTTTTATGAGCTTCAGTTTTGAGAAAGAGCGCTCACACCTGGCAACAGTAATAGCTCGGGTAAGGAAAATGTGCAGCAAGATCACAATATTAGGAAAGGAATCCCCAAGGTGGTATCTCTGTATAAAGTTCAAAAATTTAAGAGGTCTATTGATTTTGTCTTTTCCTGAAACTTTCACAAAATACTGTAATCTCTTCCTTTCGGCAAAGAATTTATCTTTTTTATTTTCGTCAACTTCACCAAGCTGACGATCATAATTATCATCAAGTAGATTTGGTGGTGCAAGAAAAGCGTATTTATTTGCAAGGCTGTGAACTTGTTGAAATCTACAAGATATTTCTTCAGTCAACCTATCTATGACAGACAGCATTTCCCGTCTCAACTCAGTATCAAACCCCAGTGCTGCATCAGTCAACCGTTCACCACCCATTCGTTTCTTTTTGCAGTTCGATGCTTCATACTTATCTCCATTTCAGAGCAGAGTTTTTTTTACTCTATTGCAGTGTCCACCATCTTTTCTCTATTCTGAAAAGGGCAATCTCTCAACGCCATCAGCCTGACAGAACTTTTTCTTGAAGATATTTCTGGGCATCATTGATTTCTGGGAGAATAGTTTTCCAACGGCTCAGAAATAAAATAACCGGAAATGACAATACCGTGTTGAGAGTTAAAGATGCATCTGATCTTGTGGTTGCAGTTTCTCCTTCTTCTGTTAGCTGTTCTAGGGCAATGATGAATTCCAATAATTTTTTTACCACAACATTTACAGTATATATTCGACTACGCCATCTAGTTTTCGCTTGATACTTAGACTGGTCAACTGAATCGATACGTCCCAGCGATGTGTAGACACAGAAAAGAACGAGAATAACTGGTCCAGTATGCCAAAAAATGTAACAGAGTGAACCGCTACAGAAGCGGCATGTATACAAGCCAGATTTAATGAATGGTTAGTGCACGGCACAAATAGAGCTTTTGGGTTGATTTTGAAGATTCGTTTCTGCACACCCGACTGGTGGCCTGCCATAATAGCAGCATTATCAAATGCCTAGTCAATCTGGACCTCATCTCCAGTTCTCTCAAAATCAGTTTAGAAATGTCCTCTGCGCTTTTACCTTTTGTCTGATGAAGTGGAGAAACGACTCCTCCGCTGTCACTTTATTTTTGTCAATTTTTAGATAGCACAACACCTCACTCATCTGGTCCTTGTGAAATACATCAGGAGGGCTATCAAAAATTATGTAAAAATATTTGCTTTCCTTGATCTGATCGATGATTTTCTTTCTCACCTGCTTTGCCAAAATGCTCAAAAATTCATTTTGAATTTCTGGTGACAGATAAGAAGTAGCGATTTTCTTTCCCAGATTAACTTTCACCAAATGTTCACGGAGCACAGGGTCATACTTGGCCAATAAACTTACCAATTCTAAAAAAAATCCCTTTGTTTCTTGATCTCTTTCACTATTATGGATGTTTTCCTGGTGACCTCGTAGTGCCAGATTCTGCTTGGCGAGAAACCTGATGATGTCCAGTAATCTAGCTAGAATTCCCCGCCACTTCTTAGTTTCCTTTTCAATAAGATGTTGCTCTACTTTGTCAACTACCTTTCCTTCAGCAAGTCGGATCTCTAGATCCTTCCAGTTGAGAAAGGCTTGAGCATAAGATGTGCTAGCTTCATGTTCATATACTTCATGTTCATATACTTCATGTTCATATACTTCATGTTCATATACAGTGATGATCATATTTATTGGCACGGTAAAATAAAAGTTAAATTTTGTCTAATAAATTCTAAAAAAGGGATTAAATTAAAGAAAATAACAAAGTATATTATGTATTTTTAACTGGCCTTTCCGATGCAGCAATCGGATTTTAGAAAAAATAAATAACAAAGGAACAACAAATATAATTGCAAAAAACCCTTGTTCAAAATTATTGGCACGGCTTTGTTTTTCTTTTAGTATCAGTATAATATCAATCAATTTCCGGTTTACGTGCTTTCTGAACTTTTTTATAGCCATATTATGCTTGTTTAACGCTAATTCAGTGAATAATTTTTTTCAGATAATTTTTAGATAGCGATTTATTTAAACTATTATAAGTGACTAAATTATAATTTTCAATCGCCATGGTTAAAACTAAGGAACACAGCGAAGACGTCAGGAAGCTTGTTGTAGCATGCCATACCAATGGGGAGGGCTATGATAAGATTTCAAAGAAGCTAAACCTTCCCAAATCCACTGTTAGAGCCATAATAAACAAGTTCAAATCGCAAGGCCACGTTATGAGTTTAGAGGGTAGAGGGAGAAAAAGGATTCTTTCCCCAAGAGATGAACGGAAAATTGTTCGACAAGTAAAACAAAACCCAAGGATCTCTGTTGGGGAGATTGTTGATGAACAGAGCACCTCTGGAGTGAATGTATCTCGACATACAGTTGGTAGAGTTTTGAAGAGAGCTGGTTTAAAAGCATGTCGTCCGAGAAAGACTCCCTTATTGAAGCCTATGCACCTGAAAGCAAGGCTAGCCTTTGCAAAACGTCATATTGATAAAGATGTTGCATTCTGGAAACGTGTTCTATGGACTGACGAAACGAAAATAGAGTTATTTGGCCATAATAAAGTGTCTTATATTTACAGAAAATCTGGCGAAGCTTTCCTGCCTAAGAACACCATACCCACAGTGAAGCACGGTGGAGGCAGTTTGATGTTTTGGGGATCCTTTGCTGCTTCTGGACCAGGGCGACTTGTTAAGGTCACAGGTAGCATAAAAAAGGAAGATTATGTTAAAATATTGGATGAAAACCTGAAAGACTCTGCTAAAGAGCTCTCACTTGGTCGTCGTTGGTGGTTCATGCAAGATAATGACCCAAAGCATTCGGCTAAACTGACTAAGAAATGGCTTGAGGACAATCATATTAATGTTTTGGAGTGGCCATCACAAAGCCCAGACCTTAATCCAATTGAAAATTTATGGAGAACATTAAAATTGAGGGTAATGCAAAGGAAGCCTAAGAATCTTATTCAATTGGAGGATTATTGTCAGGAAGAGTGGGTTAAAATTACTACTGAAGAGTGCAACAACTTGGTTGTAAACTATGAAAAGCGACCGAGGAAGGTAATCAAGGCCAAAGGCTATACAATTGATTATTAAATAAATCGTGCCAATAATTTTGAACAAGGGTTTTTTGCAATTATGTTTGTTGTTCCTTTGTTATTTATTTTTTCTAAAATCCGATTGCTGCATCGGAAAGGCCAGTTAAAAATACATAATATACTTTGTTATTTTCTTTAATTTAATCCCTTTTTTAGAATTTATTAGACAAAATTTAACTTTTATTTTACCGTGACAATAAATATGATCATCACTGTACTTCATGTTCATATACTTTATGTTCATATACTTCATGTTCATATACTTCATGTTCATATACTTCATGTTCATATACTTCATGTTCATATACTTTTGGGTTTAATTTCCACCAATTTCGTAAAACCCACATCAGCAGAAAAACTCGACAGTCCAGTTGAAAACAGTCTGCAGCAGAAGCAAAATAAGGCTTCTCTGGAAAAAGAATACACTATAAAGATGAAGAGACAACGAAATGGAGTTTTATTGTATATTAATAAACAAACTTTATTTGTCATTTTCGTTAATGGCGTAAGTAGAAGAGTACAAGAGAGAGAAATGGGTTAGTAGGTTGAAGTGTTCTTGTACTTGTACTTGTACTTGAAACGACATTCACCCTGGAGGAGTTGAGTCGGCTTCATGAAGATGCACATCTCGTATCGCTGCGGCCCAAGCCCGGCGATCAGAGGCAAGATCCCGAGTGAGCAACAGCCAGTCACGTCTCTAACGAGACAGGCCATAGATGAGCGGGCCCGAAATAAGCTCAGCGCCGGCTTTGATAGTCCCGAGCCACGTTCTTAGCTGGCCACCGACACGTTTTTTCCAGCCGGGTAGAGGACGTGGGGAGATAGCCTCGTGGATAAAGACCCCTGCATCACAGCGAGAGGCATGGCCGAACCATCGAAGGCGTCGGGCCCGCAGTAGGTCAGTAATTGCCTGGAGATTGCAGCGACGCCGGACTTCTTTGTTGGCGACGAAATCCAAGGGATGGACATGGAGAATGCGGCGGAGATTGTAGTGGTCGAAAACTTCTACGCGTCGCAGATCCGCTTTCCATATGGGCCAGGTCTCACATCCATACAAAAGTATTGAGCGGACAAGGGCCTGGTAGATTCGTATTTTTGTCCTCAAACGTATTTCAGGCCATGACCATAATCGCCTTTGGAGTTGACAAAAGGCAGCTCGTGCAGCATTAATGCGCGCTTCAATCTCATTCATGCCTTGACCGGTACCAATGAACGTGCAGCCCAGGTATTTGAAGCTATCCATCTCCTCGAGGGTTTCCCCGTTGAGAGTGACGGAGGACCTTTCTGCTTGGGGGATGCCCGCCGATAGAATCTTCGTCTTGCTGGCGTTGATTCTCATGCCGATGGCAGCTGCCTTCTCCTGGATTCGGTTCAGCACCGTCTGTATGTCTCTGTAGCTCTCCCCGAGAACCGCAATATCGTCCGCGTAGTCCAAATCGGTGAGATGAAAGTTACGCCCTACCACAACGCCAGGATATCCAGGCAGCGCCTGCTCCATGATCCAATCAATAGCGTAATTGAAAAGGGTGGGCGAGAGCGCGCATCCCTGGCGGACACCACTGCTGACGTTGAAGAAAGAGGAGTCCTGGCCATAACAGCGGACACGCGTGCGAGTCCGATGGTAGTAGGCCTTGATCAAGTCGAGTAGCTTCGGGGGGGATACCATCTGCTTCCATCACTCTCCACAGGGTACCGCGGTCGACCGAGTCAAAAGCAGCAGCGAAGTCGATAAAGCATACGATTGTACGCTGTTGGTAGCACCAGCGCTGTTCCAAGGCTCGCCTCAGCGTGAATATTTGGTCGACGCATCCGCGGCCAGGTTGGAATCCGCATTGGTTAGGACGAGTCCTTCTGTCCCTGTTCTTGTGTAGAGATAGAATTAATATCATGCCGGCAGGTTGAGGAGAGAATAGTTCAGTTCCGTTTACACGTGTTTATAGGTAGTAGCTGTTGGTATGAAGGAAACCGTTAAAAGAGAAAGAAAGGGCAAAGTCTTCAGTGCATTGATGTGTTGTCGTGCGTGAGTGTGAGTTGTATTCATGTATGTTCTTTAGCGTGATAAAGAATGTTCGTTTGGGTATCGCACGTGGAAACAAATGGGAGTTCGAAAAGAGCCATAGCTATCTCATAGTATTCACTTTCAGCCTGCCCCCCCCCCGGCGGGGATGTTTGCTGTTGGGCAGACCAGTGAGAAAGAGGATTAATGGTTTCAGATTTCACCTTTTATATACTCTGTCACGTGATTGAGAGCTGGCTTATGATTGGACAAGCCAGAGAGAAATGGATTTCAAATCTCGAAATCGTGAGAAGTAGTTTGTGCCTGTTTGTAGCGGCTGTTACAGATACCCCCTTGTTGGAAAGGTTTTCGGAAGAAAACCAAAAATGTTTATCGAAATAAAAGAAAGATTCTTTTAAGTGTGTCAGTTGTAATTTAGAAAATTCGAAGTAATGAGGGTTTTCTAATATGTCTGTCCGGAACAGTTGCTTGTAAAATCCATTCTTTTTTGTGTCAACACGAGGCTTGTTGCTTGTGACTGTGTTCAAATTTGTTTCGTAGAATTGAATATAATTTCTTTAAATTTGAACGATTTCAGTGGAATAGGAAGTCGTTAAGTTGCTCGTTGCTAAACGTCGGTGACGAATTGATTTGTTGACGAGTTTACTTCGGTGGAGGTTGTGAAAAAATAAATGTGTCGAGTGTGTTTTTCTGTGAAGAGTGTTTTGTATGATTAGTCGCCAGTAACGCGTTTTTGTTGGACTCGACTGTTGAGTAAACAGATATTTATTTTTTCTGTGAAAAAAAATGTTTTTCTGTGAAAAGGATATTTTGTAAGATAATTTTGAGAGGGGGGAATATTTTTTGTAGCAGAGGGTGTTTGCGCTAAGTGTGTAAATGGAGTCGAGTTGACCCATGTTTTTGTGATTATGATATTCGAGTGCACGTTTAAGGCAGAGGGTTGGTAATAGAAAAAGGTAGCATGTAAGTCCAGGCCAGATATTATAATTTTTCGTACACTAAGAAAGTGTTAACTCTTTTTGTAGGCTGGTGTTTTTTTTTTTTTTTTATATATGTAGTCGTTGTAAAAGAAAAGATGTTTTTTCTTTGTTTTGTTTTGTTTCGAGGAAACGTATCCATTTGAAACGTTTTATTTTTTCCGTGAAAATATGGGATGCATTTGAAGTGAAATGTATTTTCGCGGAGATGTTTTCAGCTTTGTTCACATGACACGTGTCTTTGAACATGTTTCAGGTTTTTAGTTTATCGTATTCGACAAGAATGTTTTGTCTTTCTTTTCGGCGAAAACAATGTCCGGTGTTAGAACAGTGTTCTAGAGAATTCCCAAGTGATGAGTAAGCGACATTTTAAGGTTATTTTCGCTTGTCAGTGTATTTCGGAAGTGTTTTTTTTTTTTTTTTTTTTTTTTCGAGACGAGTATGCGGGCAAAATGCGTTTTTGAAAGGGAAAAAAAATTCTTCGGCAATGTGAAATGTAGCGTTACTGAAAGTTTGTTGTTTTTAAGCATAACGAAAATAATCAAATAAGGCCGTCGTTGAAAGTTACGTATTCCAGGGGTCACCATTTTATAGAAAAGAGAAACAACGAAATGGAGTTTCATTCTATATTAATAAATAACTTTGTCATTTTCGCTAGTAGCGTTAGTAGAAGAGTAAAAGCCAGGGAGAAATGGGTTTCAAATCTCGAAGTTGTGAGAAGTAGTTTCTGCCTGTTTGTAGCGGCTGTTACAACGCCATCCACGTTCTCCAAATTTTCTTACCGTTGCAGTTGCACAATTCCCGATAGAATCATTTTTTAGTTAGCTTTCTAACGTCGCCTTTTGTTTTTGTTCCTGGTCGGACTACTTCCTTGACTTAATGATCAAGGTACTACTGCGCAGTCGCAGATCCCTACCGAACAAGCATAGCGCGAATTTTACGATTAATCTCAATTGGTCATAAACCAACATCTGTAAAATTGGTTGCAGTGTATGTTTTCGCGCCAACTAGAGCTTGCCTTTCCAATTCTTCAACTTCATGCGCATCATCATCATTGAAAATTTTCAACGTTAGTAATGTCAACTTCATCTTCGGTTTCAGTATGATTTTCGACGTTAGTTTTGGCCATTTTAGCCATAGTAATCTTTTCCGTGAATTTCAACAGCGTGCCATTATTCTTTTTTGCTTCCTCTACTTTTGTTTTTCGCTTTTTACGGAATGCCGCACTATTCTCCTTCATTCTCTTCATTATGGTATCTTCTTTGACAATTCACGTAAATATTCTGAAAAAGATTTAAAATTTTATTTTTAAAAATAGCACGGCATTTCTCTGCATAAGCACCTTCTTGCGTTGTTTCGTCACAAAAGGTGAGATATCCCTCCCCCATAACATTATTTTTCTGAGATACCTAACCCTATATATATATATATATATATATATATATATATATATATATATATATATATATATATATATATATATATGTATAAGGAATGAAAAAAATATACCAGCGGTGGTTGACGTTATGTTTAAAGAAAAAATAGAAAAAACCGAATGAAATTATTTTTCTGTCTTTTTTCGCACGATCTATGACTTTTTCTTTTATCACATTTTTATTTCAATTATCCTGAAGATGTCCTCTGAAACAAGGACGAAACGTTGATTTTTTAATAATTTCATTCGTTTTTTTTCTATTTTTTCTTTAAACATATATATATATATATATATAGAGAGAGAGAGAGAGAGAGAGAGAGAGAGAGAGAGAGAGAGAGAGAGACCGTCACTACTCTCCCCCAAAACAAAAAACTTACGAAGAAAGAGTCTTTCATTTTCTATTTTAAATGTTATATATGTTTTTGGCCACTTTTCCATTCTGTTGAATATTTTATTTTCTATTTTTGAGCGGTTCAGTTTTCACACATGTGCGCGAAAACAAATCTGAAAATGAAGCTCCTCGCTCCTACCTCACGAAGACGAAGAGGGGGGGGGGGCATGTTTTGCCTTTTTGAATTCTTACGACTCTTAAAAAGTCAATAGTTAAAGTGAAATAAATACCAATAAACAATCCAGGTAGGTTGCAAAGTTACCTTTATAGTCAATGAGAACATTTACTTACTGTATATTTGATTTTTTTTACCACTTTTTCGAATTTCTCTATATTGTAAAGCACCCCTCCCCCAATAATTAAAATCCTATTACTAGAATTAATTCATCATAATAAATTTCAGTTGAATGATAAATACGTCAGTAATTATAAAATGTTGTTAATAGTTTGAAAAATCAATTACTCTGTGATTGTTCGAAACTTGACAGAAACTCAACAGTATTTAAACTATCAAATAGAAAGTCACTTAAATTGTATTTGAGGTGTAGCGCTTAGTTCCCATTTAAAACTATATCCCATGATATGACGATCATAAAATTTGTTTACAGTCGATTTTTATTCCGTACTTGCTTAATGTTTCTACAATTTCAAAATTACGTAATTTCCTGTTGCTAATTTTCCGTTGTATCATTTAATCATCTTATAATGTTTGAAAGTATTTTTCTTGACAAAAACGTTTTTAATTTTTCAACATTTTTGGAACATGTAAATCAACTGCTTTCTTTGAAAGGTTACCTAGAGAATTTATGCAAATTTTTTAAAACTTTATTTTACAAATAAAATAAATTTACATCGTATTTTGGTGTTATTATCATTTTAGTTTTAGTTATAATTTAAAAACAATAAATATTTATCATTAGTACGAATAATGAAAGATTAAATTAAAAATTTAAAACAATCGGTTTTGAAATTGTAAATTAGGGACAAATTTTTCCGATTCAGATACCTCCAAAAGTTTCGACTTTTACAACCGTCTCGGTATAAAATTTCAGATTTTTTGTTAACTTTTTTTTCTATTTTCTATTTTTAACTTCTCAAAATGCCGCCCCCTGACATGTGCAATAGGGACAGATTTTTCGATTCCAATACCTCCAAAAGTTCCTATTTTTAAAAAATTGTCGGTATAAAATTTAAGATATTTTGTTAGTTTTTATTTATTTTTATTTATTTTTTCTTTCTCTTTTTATCCTCTCAAAATGCCGCCCCCTGACATGTGCAATAGGGACACATTTTTCCGATTCCAATACCTCCAAATGTTCCGATTTTTTTCAACATTTTTGGTAAAAAATTTCAGTCTTTGTCAGCTTTTATTTATTTTTTCTATTTTCTAATTTATCCTCACAAGATGCCGCCCCCAACATGGGCCGCTCATATAATAGGGACACATTTTTCTGATTCCGATACCTCCAAAAGTTCCGGGTTTTTTTTACAACCTTTTCGGTATAAAATTTCACATTTTTTATTAGCTTTTATTTATTTTTATTTATTTTTTTCTATTATCTATTTTTATCTTCTCCAAATGTCGCCCCTTGACATAGGATGCTCGTAAAATAGGGACACATTTTTCTGATTCCGATACCTTCAAAAGTTCCGGGTTTTTTTTACAACCTTTCTGGTAAAAAATTTCAAAGTTTTTGTTAGTTTTTATTTATTTTTATTTATTTTTCTATGTTCTATTTTCTATTTTTATCTCTCAAAATGCCGCCCCTGGTATATGCTGCTCATAAAATAGGGAGACATTTTTCTGATTCCAATACCTCAAAAAGTTCCGATTTTTTAAAAACTTTTAGGCATAAAATTTAAGATATTGTGTTAGCTTTTATTTATTTTTATTTATTATTTTATTTTCTATTCTTACCCTCTTAAAATGCCACCCCTGGCATGGACCGTTCGTAAAATAGGGATACATTTTTCTAATTCCGATACCTCTAAAAGTTCCGATTTTTTACAACATTTTCGGTAAAAAAAATTCCGACTTGTTAGCTTCTATTTATTTTTTTCTATTTTCTATTTTTAATCTCTGGCGTGTGCCGTTCATAAAATAGGAACACATTTTTTTTATTCCGATATCTCTAAAAGTCCCAATGTTTTACAACCTTTTCGCCATAAAATTTCAGCATTTTTTTTTTTTTGTATTCATTTACTTTTTATTTGTGTTTTTTTGCCCTCTCAAAATGCCGCCCTCTGGCATGTGCCACCAAGGGCGAACCGCAACCCTGCTACGCCATTGGCAAGAAGCTTTGTTTCTTTTATATTTCTGCCACATACTCACACAGATAGCTGTCCACTATTCCACGGTGCACTCCTCAGTGGTGTTTATTCTGTAATTTGTACGGCAAGAAATGAGAGTTTTAGCTGGTCTCAACGTGAAGAACTGAATCCTAACCATAACCTGACGTATACAAGACTCACAAAAGTACGCCATGGGCATAACAAATCTCATAAAAAATAGTCAACAGTGTGTGCGCTAATTGTGTATAATTAGTGATTTTTTTCAAACTTTTCTTTTTCATTAGTAGCGGGGCTCTTCTACAAAAGACCCCCAGAACACAGATATTTTATGTACTTTGGGATGTAGATTCAAAACGTATTTGTTAGGGAGTGTAGAGGACTAGAATATATAAATCCTAATCCCGTTACAAAAGAAAAATAATGAAACGAATGGAAAGAAGGAAACAAAAACTCAATTGCTGGAATAGATAAACGTGTCGTTTATTTACTGTTGAAAGAATGAATATTTTAGATATAACACGTGTTCATGTCCGTGCGGGTGTAACCATCGTTTATTGTGGGACTGGTGGTGAAGAAAGAAAAGGAAATGTGTGTTCATCTCACTATCGTCTGTTCGTGCGTGGGAAGAGAAGTGAGTAATATAGTAGAAATGAGAATGATAGTCCAGCGTGTAGACAAAGACAAAGGATAGAGGGTTGACATCAGTTAGCAGTCAGCTACGTGAAGGTATTCTCAGGGACAAGTTGTATATGTAGAGAGAGAAAGAGTGAGAATGTCAATCCAGTTCATGGAGAGAGTAAGTGTATAAAGTGTACGTACTGTTTGTTAGCCTTTTGTCCCACATAGTAGCAAGTGGCGAGAGGCACACTTTGCGCGTGCTTGCCGAAATGGCGGTTGCTGGTGTGCCGACCACTCACCTCGGAAAGCAAGTTGGAAAAGGAAGAAGCCGCTTATTGCTCTTTCTTTTATAGGTGTTTCTTTTTTTTATAGGTGTATTTTGCGCATGTGTGGATTTCCTTTAAAAGGGGAAGTGACGTCATCCTTGTGTGCATACGTGTGCGAGTACGTGTGTCCGTTAGCGTGTGTGTGTATACATGTGAATGTGAGTGTATATACGCGAACGTGAATATATGTATGTGTGTGGACGTGGGCGCGTATGTTTGTGTGCACATATGTATATGACAAGTAATATAGCTTGAAATGTGAACGCATGTTTTTGTGTGAGACTAGAAAAGGCTCGCGCAATACTCCCCTTCCTAGGAAAAAAATATATGCAATGTGTGTATATATATATAGTGTGTGTGAGTGTATGTATATACACAGGGTGTTATGAAGCGTCTAGTGGGGTTATTGGGCAATAGGTCGCATGCTCTGCATGCTCCTAGGTATAAGTTGCATGCTTTGCTTGTGCTTTCTCGCTTTCAGTGCTACCGCTGGCTAGCCCCATGCGAATAGGGAAGCCGAGTGCGTAAGTCTTCCCCTGCCAGTACACAGCCTCTCTAACACCAAGACCTCTGCTGTGCCTCCTCGTGGCCACACACGGTAACTGGTTGCCTTGCGGCTCCAGGCTGAACAGCAAGGGACCTCGGAGCAGCAGGGGGCCCCAGAGATGTGAGTCCATGGCCCACCGACGTGTGGACACGCCCTGGTCTCACATCAACCCCTGCCCCACAGCCCAGTGGGTTATCCTTAGTTGGCATTGGGCTAGGGGAGTAAACCCCAACGAGAAAATCTGTGTTGGGGTGACACATTAGGCAAAGTCTGACAAACTGGACTCTTGGCACACTCCTGCAGCAGCCTGTCAGTCCAGTCGTCATGGTCTCTGCCTGCCACTGGAACCGCTGATGGTCTGCCAAGATAGTGGACTGTGGAGCGTGCACCCACTTTTCACTCAAATCATCCCTGCACTAGTTTTGCCCATGCCGACTCTTTATTTCCCACACACTATTTTTTTTTCCACCTACAAATACAAGTCCTCCGGCGATGGGGAAGGAGTGGTGGGGGCAGGCAAGGTTGTTGCTGGCAGCCCTTAGCTCCAACCCTGCACGTGAGGCGGCCCCGGGGTGATGGTCGCTGGATGGCTGGGACTGGAACTGCAGCCTCCTTTGGCAGCTCCCAGGGTGACTGGGCGGCCCTTTTCAGGATCCACACCGCCCACCCTGAATTGGGAGGGGTCTAGAAAAGGTGACCCAAACAAGTTTCTGTTCCACTCTCCACGGACAGGTAGCCGAACCTCGTCGTGGCAACCCATACCTCGGTCTTAATAATACTAAGAAGCTAATAATTGGCACTTGGAATGTGCGTACTCTTCTCGACCTTGACAACAACTCAAGACCTAAACAGAGAACAGCTCTAATTGCATATGAGTTAAAGAAGTACAACATCGACATCGCTGCTCTCAATGAAACCTGATTCTTGGATGAGGGCTCCCTCACTGAGTCAGGAGAGGGATACACCTTCTTCTGGAGGGGCCTGGATAGGGGTGCTCCTCGCATCCATGGAGTTGCCTTTGCCATCAAGACCAAGCTACTCAACAGCATTCCCCAGAGCCCAACGGGTCACAATGAAAGGCTAATAACTTGGCGTATCCCCTTATCAAATAAACGTCACGCTACCCTAGTCAATGTGTATGCACCAACCCTAGATTCAGCTGATGAATTGAAAGACCAATTTTATGCCCAACTCCATGAGATCATGCTGACAATCCCCAAAGAAGATAAGATCATTCTCCTTGGGGACTTCAATGCAAGAGTGGGCAGCAGTCACCATCTTTGGGAGAGAGTCCTAGGGCATCATGGAGTTGGAAAATGTAACGATAATGGGTTGCGTCTTTTAACATTCTGCTCCCAACATAATCTGTCCATCACAAATACCATGTTCCAGCTCCAAAACAAATTCGAGACCACCTGGATGCATCCTAGGTCCAAAATTTGGCACCTACTTGACTATGTTATTGTAAGACGTAATGACATGAAAGATGTGAGAATCACCAGAGCCATGAGGGGAGCAGATGGGTGGACAGATCATCGCCTTGTCTGCTCTATTTTCCTTCTTAAGATCCGGCCTCCAGCTCGCCGTCAAGCTCCCAGAAAACATCTTGACCTCAAAGCTCTCAACAACATTACAACACGAGCTGCTCTACAAAACGAACTGGCTGAATGTCTTACCTTACCAACTCCTGCAGCAGATCCCATAACAACAGCTTTCTTAACTGAAAAATGGGAAAGCATCTGTGAAGTCCTCCTCAATACTGCCAAGGACATTTTGGGATTCTCAAGAAGAAAACATAGAGACTGGTTTGACGAGCAGTCTGATGGAATTCATCAAATAATTGAAGAAAAAAATCGGCAACAGCAAGCAGTGACTGCAAATCCAACTCCAGCATCACGTGCCAAGCTAGCCGAGCTTCGGTCAAAAGTCCAACAGGAAACCCGAAGAATGCAAAATGAATGGTGGACCAATCTTGCAACTGAGATCCAAGGTTTAGCTGATATGGGGGACCAACATCAATTTTATAATGCCCTTAAGACAGCCTATGGGCCAAAGAACAATAGCCTCTGCCCAGTCCGTAGTGCTGATGGCTCCATACTCTATACTGAGAAGACTGCCATACTCAATCGGTGGGCTGAACACTACCAAGACTTACTGAACAGGCAGAACCCTATCGACCCTACTTTTCTTGACCATCTTCCTGACCTTCCTGTAATTCAAGAACTGGATGTAATACTAACTATCCATGAAGTTAGCCGTGCAGTTAACAACCTCAAGAATAATAAAGCCACTGGCCCTGATGGCATACCAGCTGAGCTTCTTAAGCATGGCGGAGATGCCATTACCACTTGTCTCCATAACATCATCCAAGATGTCTGGGAGTCAGGCTGCTGCCCACAACAATGGAAGGATGCAGATATCATCAGCATATATAAAAAGAAAGGTGACAGAAATATTTGTGGCAATAGTCGAGGCATTTCCCTCCTGTCAACCTCAGGGAAAGTTGTCACTAGAATTTTACTGTCTCGTATCATCCAACACATTGTCAATCAAGTCTTACCTGAATCGCAGTGTGGCTTCAGACAGGAGCGCAGCACGATTGACATGGTTTTTGTTGCAAGACAGCTCCAGGAGAAAAGCGTCGAGCAACACCAAAATCTATATATGGTTTTTGTAGATCTCGCCAAGGCCTTTGACACTGTGAACCGTCCTTTGCTCTGGGAGGTACTCGTCAAATTTGGCTGCCCACCAATATTCCTGGGTGTCCTGAAGGCTTTCCATAATGGATCTATGGCTTGCGTCTCCAGTTCAGGACTAAAATCTGAGCCCTTCCTGGTAGAATCGGGTGTGAAGCAGGGATGCGTCATTGCGCCCATCTTGTTTAATCTTTTTCTTGCTGCGGTTTCCAATGTTGCCAAACAGCAAATCCATCCTGCTGATGGGATCCGCCTCTCATACCGGCTGGATGGCAACCTCTTCAATCTGCGTCGCCTCCATGCCAGATCACGTGTGATAGAAGAAGCAATCCATGAATTGCAATACGCTGACGACACAGCTCTGGTGAGCTCATCTGAAGAGGGTCTTCAGCGCACCATCAACACTATCTCCAACATTTACTCCCGAGCTGGTCTAGCCATCAACATCAACAAAACAGAGGCACTTAACATATGTGAACACCGCCAGGAACCACCAATGTTCACAATCAACCAACAGCCACTGAAAAACACTCAAGAGTTTACTTATCTTGGCTCAGTGCTCACTGACTCCTGTGACCTAACAAGTGAGGTCCAACGGCGCATTGGTCTGGCTGCTGCAGCCTTTGGTAGACTCTCGCACAGAGTTTTTATGAACCGTAACCTCACCACCACCACCAAGGTTTCTGTCTATAGAGCAATCTGTCTCTCCATCCTCTTGTATGGCAGCGAGTCATGGGTGCCTTATAGACGCCACCTGAAAAAGCTAGAAGCATTTCATACCAACTGCTTACAGGGTATACTAGGTTTAAAATGGTGGCACAGGGTGCCACACAATGAGATACGCAGGCGCACTCAAATGGACCCACTTGAAATAATTCTAACTAATAGACAACTTAGGTGGCTTGGTCACACCATCCGGATGCCAGCAGAAAGGCTCCCACGCAAGGTCCTCTACGGGGAACTTGCAGAGGGCAGACGCAACCCTGGGGGTCCACGTAAACGTTTCAAGGACCAACTAAAAACATCATTGAAAAAGTGTGGCATAGAATCCAACGCCATCGAACATGCTGCTGCTGATCGGAGAAAATGGGAAACATCTGCCAAGAGGGCTTGGAAACTTTCACCTCCACCTATAACGACCGAGCAGAGCGAAGAAGACACCAAAGGCACGCGGCGCAGCGGGCAGACGGCATCTTCCCTTGTGCTGCCTGCGGCCGTGTATGCAATTCACGAATTGGACTCCACAGTCACCAGCAAGTCCATCAGGCGTAATCTATCTGGGACTGTTAGGCATGGTGCAACGTCATCATCGTCAGCGACGGACTACTGAAGAGAAGAGAAGAGATATATATATATATTGTAAGTAATGTTTTCGGCAATTGACTTTTCATCCTATTTTTTGCTGTTGGCGTGGTTGTTTAAAACAAAACGTCAAAAACGGAGTGTGTTCATAAAAAAGTATTTACTTATGCGTGGAAAAGGCGTTTACTCTTTTTTTAGAGTGATATTTGTTTGGTTGTTTTTTTGTGTGCTGACATGTGCAACGAGTTGCTTGGACAGTGAAGTGAATTGTTCGTTTGGAAGGAAAATTTTTGTTTTGTGTTGACGGTGTCTTCGCAAGTGATTCTGCGGTAGTGTGTACATTGTCTGTACGGGCACTTGTTGTGCATTCGTGAGTATGGTTGCCGGTTGCCAGCTGTCAACGAAACTTCCAAGTTGTGAGTTTATCAGCGTGTGTGGTGCATTGCATCTCAACTCGTATTGTTGATTCAACTTCTTCCTATGTGTTGATAGGGATGTCCTGTAATTGTTTCTTTGTTGTTGCGTCTACTGTGCGGGAGGGAATGTGTATAGGCCTATGTGATTTTGCTCCTCGCGTTTGTTGCAGGGTAATGTAAGGAAACCGTGAAAAATATTTGTCGAGCTTGAATTTTTCTTTAAATTCGGTATGAAGTTAACAGCTCCGTGTTTATTTTTCTGCCAAGTCTGACGAGGGGTTTCGTCATTGTTGTTTGTAGTAGTTATTCCTGTCGGTAGTGGTTCACTTGTTTTTTTGTTTTTTTTGTTGAAAAGTTCGTTTTTTTTTTTTTTATCAAATAAAACGCGTGTCTTGCTCAAAACAATTAATTTAAACAAAAGCTAGGGTCACCATGCTTGTTCGTTTCATGTCTCGTCGTGGTTAGTGGTTTGTTGTGAACTTGTGGCATAGGAGGAAATGCGTGTTCCTCTCGTATTCGGGTGTCACCATTTTGTAGCGGTCTAGGGTATAGAAGGAAATGCATGTTCCTCTCGCGTTCGGGTGTCACCAATTTGTTGAGGTGGTGCAAAATAGGGAAAATGAATTGCTTCGAGGAAGAAACGAACGTGTTAAATTGAATTAAACGAACTAGGATTTATTTCGTGAAGAAACAAATGAAAGAAAAGGGTACTACATGTGTTTAGTTTGGTGTGTGTCTCTCGCTGTTAACTGGTGAGTAGGATGGTCTATAGTTTGGCATGCGTCTCTCGTTGTTAGCTGGTGAGAAGGAAAGTTTATTGTTGTAGAGAGACAGAGTCTGAGTGTGTATGAGTGTTTCGTTCAAACTCATCCATTTCATTTTAAAATAACGGGGTCACCATCGTTTGTAGAGGACTAGGATATATAAATCCTAATCCCGTTACAAAAGAAAAATAATGAAACGAATGGAAAGAAGGAAATAAAAACTCAATTGCTGGAATAGATAAACGTGTCGTTTATTTACTGTTGAAAGAATGAATGTTTTAGATATAACACGTGTTCATGTCCGTGCGGGTGTAACCATCGTTTATTGTGGGACTGGTGGTGAAGAAAGAAAAGGAAATGTGTGTTCATCTCACTATCGTCTGTTCGTGCGTGGGAAGAGAAGTGAGTAATATAGTAGAAATGAGAATGATAGTCCAGCGTGTAGACAAAGACAAAGGATAGAGGGTTGACATCAGTTAGCAGTCAGCTACGTGAAGGTATTCTCAGGGACAAGTTGTATATGTAGAGAGAGAAAGAGTGAGAATGTCAATCCAGTTCATGGAGAGAGTAAGTGTATAAAGTGTACGTACTGTTTGTTAGCCTTTTGTCCTACATAGTAGCAAGTGGCGTGAGGCACGCGCATGTGCGCGCCTGCCGAAACGGCGGTGGCTGGTGCGCCGACCACTCACCTCGGAAAGCAAGTTGGAAAAGGAAGAAGCCGCTTATTGCTCTTTCTTTTATAGGTGTTTCCGGTGATCTTTTGCGCATGTGTAGATTTCCTTTGAAAGGGGAAGTGATGTCGTCCTTGTGTGCATACGTGTGCGAGTACATGTGTGTCCATTAGCGTGTGTGTGTATACATGTGAATGTGAGTGTATATACGCAAACATGAATATATGTACGTGTGTGGACGTGGGCGCGTATGTTTGTGTGTGCGTATGTATATGACAAGTAATATAGCTTGAAATGTGAACGCATGTTTTTGTGTGAGACTAGAAAAGGCTCGCGCAGGAGTAAACAACTTTACTTTTGACACAAAATTCCAAAAGATTTTTTTTTTTTTCTAAAATTTATTGGCTATTTTAATTACTGAATTTTAAACTATTACCGTTTTTTTTTTTTTGTTGCTTTTTTTTAACTTTGACTGATGTTGTGTACCCTGACTTAAAAAAAAAAATACCACAAGGATAAATTCACTGTCCTACTTTAGGAGTCACCGAGACACCACTAAAAAGACGTTCCGTGGGTGGTGCATATATTTAGCTGATAAGTTTATTAAGCTTTTCTACAGATGTTTTTGTACTACCATGACTCACTAAGCAACCGACTGAACTGTATTTTGGTTGTATTTTATCTGCATATGTAAAAAAAAAGAAAATTTTAATTACAAGTTTTTATTTTCTTAGAGTTTCTTATTTAAAACTAGTGCACCCAGTCTTTCAATAATGATGGCATCTTTATGAGAAGTTGTTTATCTCTCTTCCACAGCGAGGAAGATGTGATACAAGAATCGGGAAGTTGGGATTCTTCCACAGTGGGGAAGATATGACACAAGGGTCGGGAAGGTGGGATTTGAAAAGAGGAAGAGCACTCTGGTCTGCAAAAAAATGCCTTGGCAACCCACTCTGCATTTCCCAGTAGGGGCACGCTAAGGCGATTAGCAATAAACTAATCCTTTCTTAAAGCAAAAAAACAAAGTCTGAGAGGGTGGGTCTCCTATAACTGCACAGGACCACCGCAGACAACAGGTAGAAAGCTATTTCAACAACAATGGAGTAGACTCTAGTGACTTTGGGTTTGAGGAAAAATAAGAAGTAAATTTTTTTGGATTATGCAGAAAGTTTTAAGCATCATTTTCTTACCCATGAGTCACCACTTATCAAGGGCGAGAACAACTCGAGGATGAATTACAGGCTTAATGATGAAGAATATTTGAGAAGAATGCAAATAATCAGTAGAATCACTAAAGATTAGTTCTTTTTAGAGAAAAATTATGACAATTAATTGCTGACATTGGATTGGATGATGACCATGTCATAGTCTGAAGGGAAGTATTTCAATGGTAATGTGTTCCACAGACAGAAAGTTCTTGGAAAGAAACTTTGTTTATGGAAATTTTGTTTGGTGCTAGGGATACAAGACAAGAAAGAAAAGTTCTTTGCAGTTGCAGTCAGAAAACGAGTTCTTGCTGTGAATGTCTTATAAAGAGGAAGCAGAGATTGCAGCTCAGTCAAGCATATTCCAAGATTAGCAACATCTCTTCTGTGTGAAAGGGACTATAGAAAACAGAGGCGATCAACCCCCACTAGATTGTGAAGTCGATTCTGTCAAAAAAAGAAAATGTACTCTGATCAGTGCTTTCCCAATTGTGACGGCAGTATTCCCTCTTAAAACGTTTCTAACTCTTATATAGGCAGAGAATTGCATTAGCAGTATTTTATTGAGTGATAGAATAATCCAACCATTTTTCCAACAATTTTAACAACAGATTGGATATATGCGTTCTATTTTAAATTTGGAGTGAATTTCACTTCTAGGAGATTATTAAAGTAAGGAGAAGTCCATTCGATTGAGGCAAAATATGGATCCGAGAGCTGGTGTTGAAAGGAGAGAAGGTTGGTTTTAGATGTATTAAAAGTAACCACCCACTTCTTTCCCCATTGCACCACATGCTTCAGATGAAAAGAGACAATTAAGTGCTTTTTAATGAAGTTGGGGAGAAGGGAACCATATGTTCCCCTGAGGATCAATATAAGATTTATTGATATCGATGAAAGTCGAATAGTAAAAATAAATTAAAAATCTCAGTTGGATGCTACTGATTTTTTTTTTTCTGCATCTTATCTCCTTGTCGAATCTATTTCATCTTTTGGGGGCTTTCAATCCAAACTTTTGTAATCAAGCATTGTACAAAGAAGTGATGGAAACCCTATTTCAGCAAGAGTGGCAACTAGGGATGCACCACTAAACAAATTGGCAAATTACCAATTACTGATTAATCAGCCTTTGATAATTAGCTGATTACCAATTAATCAGCCTATAACAGGTTTTCTAATGCTGATTTATCAGCAAATTTTGTTGTCATAAATGGTACTAATATTAATTTGATTATATTGTAAATGAAGACAAGTTAACTCCCTTTTTTGTTTGCCATTGAAAATTCATCAAAAGTACATGCACTGTTTACAATGTATTTTCAATGTATTTTCAAATAACATGCATGGCATGCTGCTAACATGTAGCTTTTTGCGACTGAACTGAATTTGAGACAAACAGAGGTATGCATGTAGAAAATTTCTCCACTTTTGCTTCCTATTGAATTAACATTATTATTTTGTACTTTAAACCACTGTCAAAAAAAATTATTACTCTATTTTTCAGTTTTCATGTTTAGGAATTGTACAGCAAATTGCAACTATGTGTGAACTGAAAATAAAGCATTCTTCATCAGTCATACTTTTATGCCTCAGTTTTGGACCCATGCTACGATTATGTAAAAAAAAAAATTTTATGGTTTAGACAATGCCTATTTTATTGAAATAAATTAGTAATTAGATATCAGGCATAAGTAATTTATATACATAAAAAATTAATTAAATATTGACAACCGCCATCAATCATTTGCAATCAGTTTTTGCTAGAAGTATTTTTATGTCAATCCGAAGAATAAGAATACATCTGTCTGCAAGTTATATCAAGTTATGGCAAGTTAGCGAAAACTTTTATAATGACTAACATGTTAAATCATCTTAGAAAAGTTCATCTAGAAGAAGCAAAAGTTGCAGATAAGAAAAGGAAACACAATGGATGTTCAGGGGCAAAAATTCCAGGAACAAGAAGCAGCAACTAGGAGTCTCCAGCGAAACATCTAGCTGCTATAGAATCAATATAGTCCAAGAAGAGAATTGGGGACATTCATGACCACATGTCACAAAAGATCCATTATCTGATAGAAGAAATGATTACTGTTGATATTCAACCATATTCTGTAACATATAACATTGAATTTGATAGGCTGATTGCAAAACTTTGTTCAAATTACAGTATTCCAGCAAAAAAATACTTCACTGAACAAAGAGTTTCAGATAGATTTACAAAAGTAGAAACAAAAATTCAACTGTTTCTAAATGAAATTAGCAGCATTTCTTTGACTACAGACATTTGCAATTTCTTCATTCTTCTTCTCTTGTTGTTTAATTATATTCATTTAAGAACTGGAAATTGTACTTTGTATTTTGTAATTTCATTTAATAAAGCAAATGACAAAAAACTCTAATAGTAGCAAGACATATTAATTTATTTTTATTTCGGACTATTAGTCTCATCTTTATTAGTTGTTGGTTTTTATTTTTTATTGGTTTGTTTATTCACAACGTTTCGGCCAACTATTCCTCTGGCCTTCGTTAGGTGGTAACCACGACGGATAGGAACTTCGAATCTCCTAACTGCATTCTCAGCCATCACTGCCATCCGTAGTTGTTGTCATCTCACCACATTTTGGCCAAGTAACCCTCTGGCACGCTTTGGGTGGGATTGAAACCGCTATCTTCAGACAATGCAGTTAATATATATAATGCTCATCTCAAAAAACGAATTCCAATTAAGGAATAATATATATAGTAGCAAGACACTTAACAAATTTCGAGTTAAATTGGCAGTTACTATGTTAATGTGTCAAGGCTACCTGATGAGTCACTTGGCATCGATGAAATGGTTTAAATTTAATAGGAAAGAGAAAAGTAATTAATCGACTGATTACTTATTAATTGGCAAAGTGTCCTATAAGACTGATTACCGATTATCTGACGATTAATTGGTGCATCTCCAGTGGCAACAACAGCAGAAGCAGCAGAGAGATGATGGTGGCTAAGTGGTTAGTGATATGAACTGACAACCTGGGTGTGCCATGTTTGAATCCAATATGTTACACAGAAACACTTTCACTTAGGGATGTTTGCAACCTTCACATGGTCTTTCTCATAAGTACCTGATGTCTTTCTAGAAAGAATTCTAACTAGAAAGATATCAGGGAAATAAATGCCAACAAAAATCATCTGATTTATACAAAATTAATGATGCTCAACAACAACAATAGCAGCAGAGAAATGATCTCTATAAAATACTTGATGTTTATTGGTTAAAATTATTAATACTGATTGGTCAATTCAATAAAAATGCTCAGTCTCGGTTCGTTGCTAATACTAGATTTCAAGCAATCAAAAGGCATCGTCTCTAAGAGTCAAACACCTGCTGGTGTTGGTTGCATAAGTAAAAACCTAAGCATAGTTGCCAGTCAGAGGCTCAACTTGCCAAACGAATTTCTGTCAGTCACAGTAAGGTATTATTAACTGATACACAGACTTATTGCTGGCTAACTAAATTTAGCCATAGCTGCTAAGTTACAAGCATCTCGGAAAACAACGTAAGAACATACGTGGGCTACTAAAATATAGCAACAACTTATACACCGTCTCATAAACTCACTCACACTAATCCATGCATATACAGACAAAAACAACACTTTATTTGCATAAACCTTTTAAACTTTTCCTCTCTTTTTATTAATTCTATGCTTTTGGTTATTCCGTCAAGACATAAATAAAGTTAATATATTATGGTTAATGTAGTATATATAGACTTGAAGAGTTTCAAAACATAATAACACAATAATTTGGTACTGATGCAGCTTTTGTAACCAGGTTAGGGTTAGCTTATGATTAGTTTAGGATTGGGTTAGGGTTAATTTAAGGTTAGCTTAGAGTTAGTTAAGGGTTGGGTTAGATTAGGGTTAGAACATAATATGACTTGAATGTAATAGAACGTAATATGACTTGAATGTAATAGAACGTAATAGGACTTGAATGTAATAGAACGTAATAGGACTTGAATGTAATAGAACGTAATAGGACTTGAATGTAATAGAACGTAATAGGACTTGAATGTAATAGAACGTAATAGGACTTGAATGTAATAGAACGTAATATGACTTGACTGTAATAGAACGTAATATGACTTGAATGTAATAGAACGTAATATGACTTGAATGTAATAGAACGTAATATGACTTGAATGTAATAGAACGTAATATGACTTGAATGTAATAGAACGTAATATGACTTGAATGTAATAGAACATAATATGACTTGACCATAATGGAACGTAATTGAATTTAATGCTATGACGGCACAGAAAAGGATCATGTCACTATACAGCGATATGTACTTGTGACAGAAAGTTCATCTCACTGTGTATATGTGTTGTGTGACGTGTCACTAAATGTTTTACTAATATCTGTAGTGATTCTTCCCTTTGTGAACTTCTGCTCGTCTATTTATGTTCCGTGATTGTCTAGGTGTGCGTTCTTACCATTTCCTTATTTCATAATTAGTGTGTGTGGGTGTCAACATATAACATAAACACATGTATTCGAAGATATACATGAATTCTGTCAGCGTTTGGGAGATCCTTCTCTCATCTTGAAATTGAATTGATTCTCTTGATAAGAAGACCCTTGCGATTAACTCAAGATGAGGGGTTGGTTTTTATATTTCTTTATTTTCTCCCAGACATTACTCTGAGCAGAGGAGCAATCGACGATCTTTACCGGGGTGGACAGTTCTTACACATCACACATCTGAGATCCTTCCCCAGCCTTCCTCAGAGGGAGACAATTCTCAGACAATTTTCAGGCGATTTCATCCTGCTAATGTCCCCAGATCAACTGTGTGATTTCTAGCTAATCTTATCCACGTGACTCACGCATATTTCGTGTCTGCTATTTTTAGATCTTCCAGTAAACTTGTCTATGATATTGTTTTATTATATTTTGACAGTTTTTATGGAAATATTTTTTTATATCCATCTCTTGTTTATCTCTCCAGTTAGATAGATAGATCGATAAATAAATAGCTACAAAGTTAGATAACTATTGTGTTCCACTTACTCCATAACACATGGTTGTAGTTGATAAACCAGAGGGGAATGTCAGAATATATTTCCACATCACTAACCCTAAAAACCCTAAAAAAAAAAAAAGAACAATGAGTACAAAAAACAATACAATAAAATAAGAGTAAACAAAAACGAAATAAAAAAGAAGGGAAAGAAAGTGTGTGAAAACGAAAAATAAGAAAGAGTTACAATAAAAAAAAAAGATAGCATACAAAACGAGAGAAAAAAGAACATCTGCAAAAAAAAAAAAGGGGGGGGGAAGAATAATGAAGACAAAAAGAAAGAAAAAGATATCGCTACAAAGAAGAAAAAAAACAAGACAAGGGAAAAAGAAGTAAAAAACAGGAGAAAAAAGAAATCGTTTCAAAAACAAACAACAAAAGAACGAAAGAAGAATATATATATACTACTTGTAGGAACTCCTAGAGTGCAAAAAAATAAATAAATAAATAAATAAAAAATAAAAACAAAAACAATAATAATAATAATGAGGCAGTGTCAATTGAAACAATCTGTGTTTATTCCTTCATGTGAGAGTTTGTTATTATTCTGAATCATTTTGGGACATTTGTTGAAGTGATATTATGTGTGGGGTGTTGATAAGTAAAAGTCTACTGGGTGAAGGGTTAGAGGGTAGTCTGCATACCTTGCTTAGTGCATATATATATATATATCTTCAGTTTGTAAACTTGAATTTCTGAATTTATATATATATATATATATATATATATATATATATATATATATATATATATATCAACAGCTGATATAGCACAAAGCCTTTACTCTGGAATATCTAGGCTGACCCAAATAAACAAGTAGTATATATATATATTTTTTTCATTCTTTGTGGTTTCATGAACCCCAACCTCGGAGAGGTTCTCTACTCGCCCCATAAGAACAAAGGGCATTATTGACACTGATGGATCCAAAAAGAGGTCTGTGAATAGCTGTTATTAACATCCTCTATTTCCAGTATATATATATATATATATATATATATATATATATATATATATATATATATATATATATATATATATATATACGGGCGGTAAAAAAGAAAGTCCGCAATTGTAATTTTTTTAAACACTGCAAATTTAAACTAAATTTAATGTAACTGTTTAAACAAACTATACCTCATTTGGTTGGCCTTTTATTCTTCTATAATTTTACCTGTTCATATTTGACTTTTAATTGAAATATTCTAGTGTTCATGTCAATTTAAAAAAATAACTTCAAATTGAGGAGGCAAAAAGAAAGTCTGCACAATGGAAAATTGTTATTCAAATGTAACTGTAGGACATTAATGCAACACAAATACAACAGGAACACAATGAACTAGTTAATATTTAGTAGCATACCCCTTCTGCAATTTGACAGCCTGCAATCTTTTGGGAATTCTTTGAATTAGACTGCAGCAATATTTTGAGAAAAGAGTATCCCACTTTTCTTTAATTTTAGTCCAAAGTTCTTTCAAATTTGAAATTTTATCATTGCGTAGCTATTGCTTGATGTAATGCCATATGTTTTCGATAAAATTGAGGTCTGGATATTGTGCAGGCCAATTCAAACACAGAATATCATGCTCTTCCAGGAACCTCTTGACATTGCCAGCTGTGTGAATGGAAGCATTATCCTGCATGAAGATGGGATTATCATCCAAATTCCGACCAAAGTAAAGTAGAAAATGCTCAGTCAATATATTAATGTATTTTATTGAATTAATTCGACCTTGCAAGCGAGCTATAGGCCCTGAACCATTGGTACTAATAATGCCCCACACCAAAACTGAACCTCCACCACCTTGCAGCGTTGAAACTGAGCACCTAAGATTAAATTGTTTGTCTTTCCTCCGACGGACGTACTGCCTACCATCACTGCCTAGCCTATTGAACTTGCTTTCATCGCTAAAAAGCACTTTTGACCAATATGAAGAGTCATGATCTTCATTGCATCTGACGAAGTCCAGACGGCGCTTTCTGTTCTTTACAGAATTCATTGGCTTGCATCTTGCAACACATCCTCGCAAATTAAATTCCTTTAATCTATTCTTGACAGTAGAAAGAGAGCACTTTTTAACAAGATGCACTGTTGTTGGATTTGGGGAGCCATTTCAAATCTGTTTCTTAGGCTGCGGATCTTGATAGCATTGTCTTCCTTGTTAGAAATAACTCTAGTATGACCAGATTTACGGGCATCATGAACACTGTTGGTGTTTTGGTGCTTTTGCACAGTCTTTTGTACCGGTTCTTCATCACATTTCAATCTGCGGCCAATTTCTCGATTGGATAAAACAGAAAGGTGAAGATTAATAAGCTCCTGACTATCACTAAGAGAAAGTCGTGGCATATGGACTACATGTTATGTTGTATAACCTGGAACAACAACAATTAGAAATGCTTTGTTGCCTGTTGGTGGATATTTTAAACTGATTTAGGGGCGATAATTTAAGCTGGTTTTAAGCGAATTTGTTGTTGCGGACTTTCTTTTTGCCTCCTAAATTATAAGTTATTTTTTTAAATCGATGTGAACACTAGAATATTTAAATCAAAAGTCAAATATGTAAATAGGTAAAATTATAGAGGAATAAAAGGCCACTCAAATGAGGTATAGGTTGTTTAAACAGTTACATTAAATTTAGCTTAAATTTGCAGTTTTTGAAAGTGCAGATTTTCTTTTTGCCGGCACTGTATATGATGAACAAACATATATTACAGTACTCCCCCCCCTCAAAAGACGAGGTAATGCCTCAGAGAATGGTATCATGGATGAATAGATATATGCTACACTTCCCTCTCCCCCCAAAAGAGAAAGTAATTCTTGGGAAGATAGTTTCATAACAACAAAATAGATACTTCCTGAATTGAGCATTGAAAGTCAATGCTCAATTCAGGAAGTGTTGTGCAGTATCTATACTATATTAGTCTGAAATTGTATATTATAGTAAATGGATTTGAGCATTGATAGAAGTAAGGGTATACTGTTGGCTTCAGGCAGACAGATACCAAATCACCAATAGTAATAGATATGATAAACCTACAGGGACGTTATTTTATAGTTCTTTTTTGTTTTGTTTTTTTTGTTTTTTTACCAACATTTCCCTCTCCCCTTCCATTTTTCATTATCGCTGCCATAAGATAACAACAATATCAAAGAGAGATAACTATTAAATCTATTAAACAATATATCTCGAAAGAGAAAAACCATTTCAACAGATCTAGTATTAACTGTAGCATTTCCTATCTCTTGTTTTCTCGTTACTTCATGCAATATACATCTATACTAATATGCAAAAGATATAATCTGTTTGTGTTTGCTTCCGAAATATGTTTAGGCTATTAGTCCCCAGAACATGAAATTTGGTAAGAATGATCTCTACTTAAGAAAATTGCCAAATCCTTTAACCATATTTAAGTTATCTCCCCTGAATTATTACTTGCCAACCTGAGAGTGCACTCTTATATTCAGAAGTACAAAAAAAAAAAACAACTTGTTCCAAGCATGTATGAGATTCAGAAAGGGGCTTTTCCCCTTTCTGGCTTTGGGCTCTTTATGATTCACAGCTCTTGTTCCCCAAATTTATTGAATAACATTTTTTCCTACTGGTTACAGTTATCGTTTCCAGATATAATCAATCTATATAATTATAAAACTCTGTGGACCGTCCACTTGCTTGAATCTTGTCTTTGATGATTGGGTGATTCCCTCTTAAAAAAGAGATGACAGGTGAATACATACATACACACACACACACAAATATATATATATATATATATATATATATATATATATATATATGCATATGGACGTGGCTCAGAGGCCAAGGAATGAAGGGGGAGAGTTGCATGTTTTGGTTTCGATTCTAGTTGATAACACCATATATATATATATATATATATATATATATATATATATATATATATATTAGGTTCAAGATATAATAATTGATAGAAAATTGTCTCTATAATAATAAATACGTAATCTGCATGAATTAAAATATCATATTTAAGCATATGTTAAGGCCGAGAGCGGCGGGCGGCCTGCTAGTATAATATATATTCATTTTTACAATGCCTTTTAAACAGTGGATGTTAGGTGATTAATTGAATCACTACCAAAACGAATAAAACTTGTACTGAAGAATAAAAGAAAGTATCAAATTTATAAAAATCTAAAAGTAAACATTTTTTTTTCAATTTGAAAATAGTTTTAATTATCTTTTTAATATGATAAAGCAAAAAGCAAAAAAAAAATGTGGTTTGCTATCAGTACTCAGATTATTTTATAGTGTTGCAAAACTTTTGGTCAGAGCTGTAGATCTCAATTATGTGACTGCTACAAACTTATTTTTACTTATGAAACCATTATTTAAGATAAAAAAAAGTATTTATGGAGGCAAATGTTTGGTTAAATGTTTGCCATAAGAGATTTAAGCTCATCACTCATTTTATAAATATATATTTTTGTTGTCGTTTCTAGGAGAAATTAATTATGTTTGCAGTGTGCAGAAAATTTTTTTAACTATTATCTCTGGTTTTATGGTTTGTTATTTTGACTACGGCATAATAATGTTGCCACACTGGTTCTCATTAGATCACTGAAATTAAACAACACTGGACATGACCAGTACCAGATGGATGACTATTTGGTAATACTAGGTGTTGTATGTATTTAGATATGTGGGTATGTATAATACCACTGAGAGCTGAATGCTCCTGCCTTACATAGTCCATGGTCACCTTTGGCCAAAGTGGAGCATTCCTCTGATATTCCAGACCATACAGAAGGTAGATGATTCTCCTCAGCTGTGCTGAAGGCAATCCATCTAGCAGAAAGAAACTGATGAAAAAAAACAAAAAACAAAAACAAACAAACAAACAAACCAGATAGAAAGTGTCTGTAACACAAGTGATGGTGTCACAAACAAAACATCCACTTCCAAGTTGTCATGAGCCAGCATAGAAGTAGTAAGGCTTATAAAACTGTCAGAAACTACCTGGTAAATATACCCGGTCAACCATGTGCAAGAGAGATTCAAATAATTGCACTTAAAGGACCGTCAGAGATCTTTCAGTTGAAATATCTGAGTTAGCGGGTGAATGTTTGGTATCTGGTGGGATACTTTATCATCAGCTTGAACAAACTGATAATAAAATTTTAAAAAAAAAAAAGTGTCTAACCGTGATAGCAAAACATGATAATATCTACCAAACAATGATGATAAAATTTTTATTCAAAAGCAAAAAAAAAAAAAAAAAAATATTCTGTTTTCAAGATGCATTTCGAAGTTTGAGAATAAATAAATTTTTGACAAAGATATTACTATTTTTTTCTTTCCTGTCCAAAAAGTCTCAAATTCGTCTAAAAAAACTCAGTAGATATTGTTGAACACATCTAGTTTTGGCTAAAAGGCACACTAATAGTGATAATATTTGTTTTAAATTTAATTTATGAATTATATTTTGTGTATGCTCATAAATACATATGATATAATTACATTGACGCACCGGTTCTCATTGAATCACCGAAGTTAAACAACATTAAGTCTAGTCAGTACAGATGGTTCACCATTTAGAAATACTGGGTGCTGTATGTAGGAGGACGTCAACATTTCCTTACAAGAGCTATAAACTCTGACATCGTCACTTCCCCTAATGGGGATATACATGCGACTGAGTACTGCTTATGAGTTTCATACTCCCATGAAACTTCCTCCTTTGGAGGAAGCTGGTTCAACTCACCCAGGGTGAATGGTACTTCAGTACAGTATACTATGCTCATGAATTTATTTTTTTGTCTTTTTTATATGATACTTTGGAAAGAGAACTTTCTAACTTTGAAAATATCATTGAGTTTCATCCAATTTCTAGAAAATTTATGCTTCTACTTTTTATGTTTCCATATTAAATTTGATTTCTAAAATAATTCTTTTTATTTGCCAGATTTCTCCAATTCATGATGATAATTTTGTTTTTGTTTTTTGGTCTTATTGAACGTTAGAGTATTGATTAGCGAAACTGAACTTTACATTCTATACAAATTATAATCTTTGTCATACTAAAGTTGCACACATATTTTCCGGAGTTCTTTTTAAATTTATATATTTTTTATTATTTTTTTGTATTGCCACCCACACTTACGGCTATTAGTACGGCTATGTAGGTTTTCAGGACTTTTAAATTCAAATTAAATTTAACTTTTATTCTTGTTTAAATCGAGTTTAAAACCAGATTTTAGCCTTCCATGTTGATTACTGAACAACTAAAAAATCACATACTTTTTTTTAACCCGACCACTTACTCTAAAAAATAAATTGTATTGCCTTAATCCCTCACTGTGTGTGTGTGTGTGTGTGTGTGTGTGTGTGTGTATTCTGAATCACCCATTTTGTTTGGGACTGTTAAACTTCTTAAAGCTCAATTTTGCCTTAATTATTTTATCTCAATTTGATAAAAGATAAGATTGTAAAGCTTAAACAGAGTGTGATAAAAAAAACGAATCAAAAAAAAAAAGCAATTGTGTATAAGGGATAAAAATGGAGTGACTATGCAGTACTATGCACTTATTTACGGTGCTATTTTTGTAATACTATTTTTAAGTTAAATTCAAACACTTAAAAATATGGGGGGGGGGTCCTTTTTTTTTTTTTGATTAACTTTGAAAAGGTCTCACCGTTAAATATTACTTAATTATTAGTTCCCGATATTTTTAAGGCTGTTAACACACACACACAAAGAAAAAATTAGGTTGGATCTGTACAATTCACACTCCCTCCTTGTTTTTTTTTTTCTTTTGTTTTTTTGTTTTTTTTTTTAAATTTTTCAACAAATTACACCCCTCTTATATAAAGGGTTTTTTTTTTATTTAATCCAAGGGCAGTGATGTTAAGACCTATGTTATCCAATATATTTTGTATTGTTTTCACTGGTCGCCATGTTTATTTTTGCACACGAGCGTGCATTCAATTTTTTCGCATTTTTTTACATTAATTCTGTATACTCACTTGCACTTTTATACATTAATTCTGTATACTAACTATTCCATAGCTAGCGATAACATATACTGACCCACTGCTTCATATTACATGTGTAACACAAAATTGTTCATCATATATAAAAAAAACATTTGAATTCCTCCTATATTAAAAAACAAAAATACAGAAAAACCTTTATGTACATACCCATGACGGAATAAAAAGATCATATTCCAAAAATCATCTAAATTGATCAAGTAATTTTATTTTTTATAAAGAAAATAATTTTTAAACGATTTTAAGCAATTAATGAGAAATCGTAAGCATTAGAAGGCTGATCTCACAAATTTGAATTATTGCATACTTATCTCACTTTGTTTCTTCATTATTGCAGCATGAGATGGTTCCTTTTTGCTTACTCATAAAATTTGATATTTTAGTTGAAAATGAAACTACTTCATCAATTTACATGATTTTTGGAATATGAAATTTTCATTCCATGACTGGTACGCACATCATACATATACATAAATGAATTCTATCCAGAATTCCTTCTGTATTAAAAAAATACAGAAGGAATTCTGGATAGAACTCATTTTTATCACCAATACATAATGTTTATCATATTCTGTTTAGAGGGTCGATCTCATCATTTACTCTCAGCCTTTGCTTCCACCGTGAAGATTTTACCTTGTCAAGCAGCCATCAAAGGTTTTAAGCCAAATGCTCAATTTTGTTTTAAACTTCGAGAGCATATGATCAAAAGTTTCTCCTCCATTTAAATTTCAAAATTTGCCTATTTATTTATTTATTTATTCATTCATTCATTTTTACATAGGAGTCACCATATATCAAGGCCCAAAGGCCTCTCAAAGATAAAGGTTAATGAGTGTACAGTAGTCACTGAGACAATAGCATAGTGATCGTTAGGTGATGAGAATTGGGTAGAATTTGATTATTTGAGGGTACAGCTCAGCAAAAACTTGTTTACATTGGACCTGAAGACGATCACATTTTAGTCAGAGTTCTACAGGCGTAAAGTTCTAAGAAAGATGTTTTTTTTGTTGGTTTTTTTTTTTTCATGGAATTTGCATTTAGATTTAGGCACAGATAGAGGGTGGGGGAAATTGTTGATAATGATTTATTATTATTTTCTTATGGGAACATATCCCTATCAATATATGTTACATCCACAAAAGACATTAGATAAATGAAGGGAAGGTGCTTGTGCAGTATAATGGTATTTCGAACAAATGCATTTCAGGTAAAAACACTATTACGTCCGTACGAGTCATGTCGAAATTAGTATAAGTTCCCAAAATCATGAAAAATGACATAATAAAAGATGTGCTAGATCTATTTTGCACAAAAAATCGTAGACACTAGCGGTCGGACATTTTCTATTTGTTCACTGGCGGATTTCAAGGAAAACAAGGGAGATAAGTCGGTTTGTTATACAGAATTAGTCGCACGACTCTTCCATATTAAAGCATATAATAAATAATAATTTCTCACCAGTTTTGGCAAATAGCAAACAGAATCCTGAACAGAAACGTGTGCTCTATCCCAACTATCATCAATGGACCTGAGGTAATCTCGTCAGCATCAGACAAAGCCAAACTCTTTGCCAAGAACTTTGCAGCTAATTCTACCCTTTGCAACCAAGGCCGTCAACCTCCAATATTTCCTCCTGTATCAGAAAACATGCTATGTAATATACAAATATCTGTATGTGATGTTGCCAAGCTAATTAAAAACCTTGATTCCAGTAAAGTAACCGGCCCTGATGGTATTCCTATTATAGTACTCAAAAGACTTCAACCAGAACTAGCACTCATCCTTACAAAACTGTTTAAACGTTGCCTTAAGGAGAATTGCTTCCCATCACCCTGGAAAATCTCATCAGTATGCCCTGTATTTAAGAATTCAGGTGATCGCCCATCTCCCTCGCAGTATAGGCCAATAAGTCTCCTGTGCGTCATGAGTAAGTTGCTAGAATCTGTGTTAAATACAGAAGTAATCAACCATCTCAGCAAAAATAACCTTCTTAGTGACACGCAATATGGTTTCCGTTCTGCTAGATCTACAGCAGATCTGCTAACAGTTATATCTCATAGGATTAGCGAATCTCTCGACGGAGGCTTCCTTTCTAGGGCAATTGCTCTTGACATATCAAAGGCCTTTGATAGAGTATGGCATAAAGGTTTACTTCAGAGGAACTCCAGCTATGGTATAGCTGGAAATGTCTTCTCAATTATTAAATCATTTCTTTCTGATAGGTTCATAAGAGTAGTGGTTGATGGGCAGAAATAAGAAGCTCTCAGTATTAATGCTGGAGTCCCTCGGGGGTTCATCCTGGTCCCAACTCTCTTCCTGATCTACATTAATGATCTTCCAAATCACATCCTTACATCATTCATAGACATTTATGCTGATGACACTACTATCTATGGTAGCACATCTAAGACAGTAAACAACCAAGTTCTCTCTGATTCTCTCTCCTCTGATCTTGAGCATGTGGTACAATGAGGAAAGGAGTGGCTGGTTACTTTTAATGCATCTAAAACCAAGCTTTTATCTTTACATCATCAACGCTCTGATCCCCATCTGGCATCAATTGAAATGAATGGCTCTCGTCTTGGGGAGGCCTCGTGTTTTGACAAGCTTCTGGGCATGACCTTTACTCCTGATCTTAAGTGGAACACTAGGTGTGTCAGAAATTTCGTGAAAAATATTGAATAATTCCACCCCGTCTTTCCAAGATTATAACTCTGCGAGAAATGTAATTCAAGCCCTAATTTTTTTTCAATTAAAGGAGCAAGGACCAAGGTTTCATTAAAAAAAACAAAAAAAACAACGTGTTTGTTTTTAAAAAAAGGTTTTAAACTTCGGACTTTACAGGTAAATTTCTAAAATACACTACTTCTTTTTGTTTTAAATTTAAATATATTATTTATTGATCTTTTATCTTCAATTTGTGATATATAAAAATTTGGTGAGTAAATTAATTATTTACTTTTTAATAGACACTTGAAAATGGGGAGAAGCGTGAATTAAAAAAAAAAAGCGTTTGTCTAAAATATTATATTTGGTTTATTGGAAAGAGCATAAAATTTCACATTGACCCTGAAAATATCGTAAAAATTGAATCAATTGAAAAATTTTGATAGATTTTTAAAGTTTAAAAATTGAAAATACTGAGCTCGTAAAATTCAATTAATTTCATTACTGTTTTTTTAAAAATAAAAAAAATATTTCTATTACTTTTAAAACAACTTTAATAATTTATTTTGGAAGTATAATCCATAAAGAAAATAACAACCCACTTTTGAAAGAGAAATTATGAGTTTTTTTATATTTTATTTGCAGTTTTTTGTTAGGGGTTTCAAAAATTCCTACAAAAATTCTGATACACCTAGTGGAACACATACATTAAATCCGTTGCCAAGGCCGCAGGAAAAGTGGTGGGATCCTTCTCTCGATCCAGTAGATATCTCACTGCTGATGCAATTCTCTATCTATATAAGAGCCAGGTACGTCCAAGGATGGAGTACTGTTGCCACATCTGGGCAGGAGCTGCTAGAAAGGGCTTATCCTGCCTTGATAGAATTCAAAATAAACTTTGTATCCTCGTAGGAGATGTCCTTTTCTCTTCCCTGCAACCTCTTTCTCACAGAAGAAATGTTGCGAGTTTGTCTCTGTTTTATCGTTATTTTCATGGCAAGTGCTCGGCTGAGCCCCAATCTATGCCCCCCCCCTCGTCAAACTTTCACAAGAAACACCCGTCTAGCAGAAATCATTATCAATAATTTTCCCCACTCTTTATCTGTACCTAAACCTAAACGTAGATTCCATGAGCAAAGCTTCTTTATTAGAACCACACGCTTATGGAATTGTCTTCCGTTTTCCTGCTTTCCAGCTGATTACAATATGGTTGTCTTCAAGCCTAACATAAACAAGTTTTTGATGAGCCGTTCCATATAAGTTAACAAATTCACCAAATTTCCATTATTAACGATTACTATATTGTCCAATTTCTACTGTACACTCTTTAACCCTTATCCTTATGTGGCCTCTTGGCCTTGATAAGTGGTGATGCCCATGTAAAAAAATAAATAAATAAATGATAAGATTCGATAAATTTTATTAGTATTTATAATTATTTTTCGTAATTTTATTATACTAATTTCTACATGACACATACATACGAAATAGTGTTTTCACTTGAAATGCATTTGTTCGGAATTCCATTATACTGCACAAGAATATAAATGAGTATACAGAATTTGCAACTGATCGAATTTATTCCATTATTCTTAACTTCCAATAAATCAAAGAAAAATACAGGGGAAATAACTCATATTGTACACATTCTTTTTAGGTGGAAGGGAGATAATTCAAAATGATTTTTTTTTTTTTAATTATTATTTGAGTTTTGAATTAATATTTTAAAACGTTCTGGGTGTCATAAAAGAAACTAAGAAGCTTTCCCTATAAATTGTTCTTGTTAGAGGGATAAGTTCGGCGCTTCTACACTATCAGATCGAAATTTTGTAGTCGATAAATGGAGTTTTCAGATAAAAAAAACAATGGTTTCACCTGATTTTTTGTCAATTCTAATAAATTACAATGTTAGTTTCCAAATTATGCAGTCGAAATTACTTGAATATTACTGAATTATTAAAAAAAAAAAAAAACTTTAATTGTGTTAACAGGTGAAAAGTTGTGGCCATCTTGTTTAAATCGAAACGGAAAGTTACCTCCTCTTTGACCTCTCATGTGTCTTACATAAGCAAATATGATCGTTTTCTTTTAAATTCTATTTTCTTTAATAAATAATTTTCTACCTTCGATTTTGTAATTTTTGGATGTAATCATCTTAAAAATACGAGGAATACGTAGATACCATTGTTTTCATGTGAAATTCAGTATTTCGATCTCCGAAATTTCGTTTTGATAGTGTAGAAACTCCCTTTTTCCTTACATCATTCCCGAAACATAATTTATAAAAGAATACGGTAGATAAACAACTCTATATCTTAGAATTTAATTTCTACAACTACTGGGTAAATTTTTACATTAGGTCTATCTGCACAATTTTCTTTAAAATGACGACTTTTCTGGGTTTTTGACTATGCTGAATAAGAAAATCTCATTTAAATTTTGCAGAGACAAGTAGTTTTCGCGATATAAAGACCTGTATTATGCTCTGTAATTCACTGGCCACCATGTTTGTATGCTCACACGATGAATAAATCTAGGTAAATTTTTACATTAAGTCCAACTCACTGTTCACATTCGAAAGCCGTTCTTAACATGGGGAGGTTGGGAGTGTTTATTCCGAAAGCCGTTCTTAACAGGGGGGGGGGGTATTTATTCCGAAAGCCGTTCTTAACATGGTAACAGGAGGAGGTTGGGGGCGTTTATTCTGAAAGCCGTTCTTAACATGGGGAGGTTACGGGTGTTTATTCCGAAAGCCGTTCTTAACATGAAATTACTCAAGAAAGTGAAAAAAGTTGTAATTGTTTGTTTTACACGGATGTCGGTTGTGGAAAAAAATGTCAGGAATTACAATAGTTTTTACATTGGATTTTCTTATTCAGTAGAGTCAGAAAACCTGTAAAAGTTGTCATTTTCAAGAAAATTGCGGAGGTGGACCTAATGTAATAAAAAAATAACAACTACGGAAAATAAATGAATTAATTAAATTGAAGGTGCTTGCAGAAAGAAAGGCGACGGGTCGATTTCGATTAAAGATTAAACAAACGGGAGAGGGGGGGGACATAATTCAGAAACACAATATGAATAACCTCAAAGATTTACTTTATTTGACGCTTCTACACTATTGGGACAAAATTCCAGAAATGTAACACTGAATTTCACATGAAAACAACGGTATCTACGTATTCCTCGTATTTTTAAGATGATTATATAAAATAAATTACGAAAACTGATTTAAGGTAGAAAATTATTTATGAAAAGGGAGGTCATTTTCTGTTTTGATTTAAACAAAATGGACACAATTTTTCACCTGCTAACACGATTAAAGTTGTTTTGTTTCAGTAATATTCAAGTAATTTCGACTGCATAATTTGGAAACTACCATTGTAACTTATTAGAATTGACAAAAAAAATCAGTTAAAACCATTGTTTTTTTATCTGAAAACTCTATTTATCGACTACAAAATCTCGTCCCCAATAATGTAGAATCACCAAAAATTTACATCTCATTCCAAAGTGTATGTGGGGGGGGGGGCGGAAGACATTTAGTTAACTGCCCTACAACACTTAAATGGTACTGAAATGGAGAATCATTTTACATTAAATTTATACCTAAGACTGAACCTCGTTATCAGCAAATATTTTCAATGCAAATAATTGATTAAAAATTAAAATAAATTACAAATGCAATACTTTTGCTGTCTGCTCCAAAGCGGTAGGAGGTAAAGAACGGGGAAAAACTATAACAAAAAGAGAAAATAATTTGATCATTAAAACAAAGGTATAAGACTTGAGGTTGGTGGAAAGAGAATGTGTAATATAGTTGGGTCTATATAAACATGGTTTGACACACTGGTTCCCATCAGATCACTGAAGTTAAGCAATGATGAGCCTGGCTAGTACTAGATGGGTGACCATTTGGGATCTCCAGGTACTGTATGTGCTCTCTGCTTATCTCGGCATTGTTTCCAATCGTCTTGGACTTCTCCTTACCACTGGACAAGTAGTGCGATTCAGGAAAGGTGTGGCTGGAGATTGTGCAACTCTTGCCACACAATTACATGCACAGCTGCCCCTACAGGGGGTATCCTTTGTCTTTCAAGACTGAATGGAGGCATCGAATATAAACATTATGTGTGTGTGTGTGTGTGTGTGATTGAGTCCTTGTATCAATAAAAGCGCCTATCATGGTCAATGTGTGTGTGTGTGAGTGTGCAACACATACAATAAAGCAGTACATCAACAACAATCATAATAACCATTCAGGTTACTTGGCATCCCTCGGCAGTGCTTTATGTAACAAATGAAGAAGGTGTTCACCAGGGTACACAAAGGCCATCTAAAATAGGATGATTAATCAAGGTGTAGTTATAACTGGAATAAAAGAACTGGACAATAGAGGTCAATATATTTAGAGTTAGTTTACAAAGTTTTGAGTGTACGAGTCAGTTTTGCAACAGTCTTAAATTTGAGACAATTGAGAACTGTTTCCAGTTGAGACAGTTGAATGCAGGTTGTGGCTTGGAGCAGATCAAGATGAGCTGACATAAAGTGACAACAAAGAGGCCTTGACAGACAACTAAGATATGGATGTTAGTGCTTATAGGGTCGTTTTCCACAATGTCACATATACACCCAGATCCGAACTGATATCTGCAGAATGTATTGGAGTCTATTGTTTCTCTTGAGTTTTTGTTTTGTTTTTATATTTGTAAGCTTGTTTCGTCCTCTTGGCAGCCACCAGTGTGATAGACAATGACACAGCCAGAGTAAAAGTTAAAAAAGGAAAATAAATTAGAATTTTGTGATACTATAGACGTCTGTCTAATGTGTTAGGAATTAATAAAAAATTTAAAAAAAAAAAAAAAAAAGAGGAAAAACTTTAACAAAATGAGAAAATAAGTTGATAAGCAACAAAGATATAGGAAGCAGAAAGACAGTGGGGAGAAAGTGGTTCACCATGGGACACAAACGCCGTCTGAAATAGGATAGTTAATCAAAATGTGGCAGACAAAAGACCGGACATTTGGTAAATATATTTAGAGTTATTTATGGACAGTTTTAAGGTAGGAATAAGTTTTACGACATTTTTATAACAGTTTATGGACAGTCTTGAGTTTATGAGAATTATGGACGTTTTTTGAGTTTGCAAAAAAACAGTAAAAAATCTCACAAATCTACAGATCAAAACTAGTCGGGTTCAATAGAGAATTTGGTTCTAATGCATTTTATATAAATTATGATTTTTTTGTTTACAAGTTTTCAAGTATTAACTATTCTGTACTTTTACCACATTTCTTTATTGAAAAATGTGACTATTAAATGTATTGTTTTCTATGTACATTTATACTTCATTTTACAAATTTATGGATGTGAGTAGACAATAGGGTAAAATAAACGAATAAAAGACTGAAATCAAGATCCATCGCATGCATGTGTGTAGGCCAGCACAAAAAGAATTTCCTTTTCTTAAAAAAAAAAAGAAAAGCTTACCCTTATCCTTACCAATGAATTGTTTGTAATCTTGGTCTTCATGGCAAAATTAACATTTTCAGTTTTCAGCGAGAACTGTCATTAGATACAAAAGGAAGGCATGGCAAGGCAAGATAAAGCGAGAGAAATGAAGAAAAAGAAAGAGAAAAATAAAATCCAGCTAAAATGCAAAAGTAAAAATAAAGAGGTAAAGCTCTAGTGATTTAGCAGAAATTAGCTCCTTATTTAAAAAAGGATAAATAAATAATTTAAAAAAAAATGGATTTTGAACAAAAGCATTGATGGAAGGCTTTAATGATTTAAGTAATAATCCACTTTTTCTGGATCAAAAAAGGCAAAATTCTGCTAAAATATGGGCAACTCACATCCCTGTAAATTACTGTCAAGAAGAAATTGATTTGTAAAGGCGAGATATTAACATATGTGGTAAGTTATGGTATTCAGTGTTCTTCCTTGTAAAATCTTCTGTATGAAGCCACTTGATGTAAAGAGCTAAGAATAAAAAGCACAAAACAAAAATCATCAAAATTAAAAACTAGCCAACAGTAAGTGTTAGGTGAATAAATTTCACCTAAGAAAACAACACCACTTTTCCTTTTGTTAGAAATATTGTTCATGGAATGTAAGAACTAAAGGACAAAATAAAGGAAGTGAGAGTTATGAGGCTGCTGAAAGTAAACCCAAGTCAATTCAATCTTTTTTACAACTGACCATTTCGTTAGTAGCATGCAATGGAAACAGAAACAACAAAGTTCAAACTTCATTCTCTTTGAGTTTCTTTTAATCATCACTTCCTCACTCATTCCTGAGATCCACCTACCTTGAAAATGCTGCTGTCAAACCTAACATAGTTATCTATAATATAAATCTTGTCTGTTTAAATGTATGTATGTCGCCCTAAAACTTTCAACAGATGCAACGGATTTTCACAAGATCGGTGCCATTTTGAAGCTCAATGTCTCAGATGACAAGTATCGAAAAATTGGTCAAAAACATTAATTTCTTCACCCTCAACTGGCCAGTTTTCTACAAGGAGGGGGTCGATTTTTTGCGGGCCATTTTTGCAAGTCATTGTATCAGTTGGATTGACATTGCCTAATTTTAATGTTCCGATCTTCCGGTCGTGTCATCGAGTAGCGGTAAGATGTCAGATTTTCTTTCACTTTCTCTTCTGCCTTCGCATCATGGGTTCAAACTTGCCTGCCTACTACCACTTTTTTTTTTCTTTGCTCAACACACACCTCCAAACACCCTGGCACCCAGGCTAGTATGGAATAAGTCAGAGAGAGTAGCAACCTTGGTTGAAGTAAGTGCCCCTAATGATGGAGGTCTGAACAGAGCTGAAAGAGAGAAACAGACCAAATATTAAGGTCTCATGTATGATATGAAAAGAAACTAGAATCTTAGGGAGATATTAATCATACCAGTTACTATAGGTGCCACAGAGCTTATGAAGAAGAACCTGAAGTCCTACCTAACTAATATTCTTGGTGAACCAAGTGCAAAAGAGATCCGGACAATTGCACTTAAGGGAACAACGAGGATACTAAAAAGAGCTCTCAGCTGGTTTCACTAATAAGCACGGCAATGTTGGCAGCTGGTTTGGCTGCTCCATACTCAGCGTTACAATCTTCAAAGGAAGAAAATTAAAAAAGAGATCAAGAAAATAATGTAAAAGTCAATTCCTGTTTAAAGATTTGTTCTTTTTTTTCTACAAGAGAATGTTTAGGTTCGACATAACTAAGCAAGTAAACACCTACTACTGTTTGCACACGCACACATGCATGATTTAGTTTTTGTGTTTCTCAAAAGGAACTGACTATGGTTCTTGTCCAGAATTTCCCCTAAAACAAAAAATTCCTCTAATAAAAACAAAAATAAAAAAAATCTCCATTGAAATGAAAATATATTCTGAAAAATCACAAACTGATCAAGCTGTAATATTTTTAAGAGAATCGAATTTTATCCATAACCAAAGCAACACTGTCTTGTTCACCATTTTGAAAAAAAATTTAAAGAATAACAAGCCGAGCATGCAGGGTCTTCATCCACAAGTGAAAAATTTACTTTCACCATAACTAATGTTTGTGCAAAATTTTAAAAAAATCCAAGGTTTGGTTATTGATAAAAGTGCAGAAAAAACAAAACAAAAAAAAACGAACAGATGAACGATTTGGGGGCAATTTTACCTCTGTAATGACCGCCTAGGAGAGCAACCATAGTTATCCCGGAAAATCTTTTTCGTCAAAAATTTACTTTCACCATGACTAATGTTGGTGCAAAAATTTTTTTTTTAAATCCAAGGTGTGATTATTGGGAAAAGTGTAAACGAACGAACAGATGAATGGGAGTGAATTACTATACCAAGGGGACCAAAAAATAACAAAGGGAGATGACTTACTTCAAACTTGCAAGATTTATGTTGTTATGCCTATGAATTATCCATAAATCGTTTTAAAATGATTTTCTTATTTAAGAATGAAATTACTTGATCAATTTACATAATTTTGGAAATATATTTTTGTTTCATCACAGGTATGTAATAGGTTGTTACAAAAATAATGACGGCCTAAAATGATGTGCTTTAAAAAGTCATTCTAACACAAAATTTGTAGCTCATTTTAAGGTTATATATCAATTAATATTTTTTAATTTATTTATTTTCAGGCAAAAATTTTTTTGGAAGCATACAGGGCCCTCAATGATGAATAACACAAAACATGACCTTCGCCTCCTTATGTTGCATGAGTTCAAACTTGGACACAATGCCGCCAAAACTTCTGCTAATATCAACAAAACATGGGGAGAGGGGATCCACAAGTGATCGGACAGTACGAAGGTGGTTCCAAAAATTCTGTAGTGGAGACGAGTGCCTTGAAGATGAAGAAAATAGAGGGCGAGTATGCAGTCTTGACAACAAACAATTGTAGGCAGTTGTCCTCGTCAAAGTGTCAGAGAAATGTCTCAGACACTTGGTGTCAGTACTGCAACAGTTTCACACCATTTACAGAGCATTAGAAAGGCGAAAAAACTCGATAAATGGATCCCTCATGAGCTCAATGAGAATCAAAAACTTAGGAGATTTGAAATCTGCTCAATGCTTTGTGTGTATAACAGCAATGATCCCTTTCTTGACTGAATTGTCTCTTGTGACGAAAAGTGGATACTTTATGATAATCGTAAACGATGTGGTCAATGGCTTGATCGTGATGAGTCTCACAATTACTTCCCAAAGCCAAAGTTGTATCAGCAAAAGATTATGGTGACAGTTTGGTGGCTTGCAATCGGTGTTATCTACTACAGCTTTTTGGGAACCAATCAGAGTATTACAACAGAGATCTATTGCAATCAACTTGCTGAAATGCATGCTTCCTTGCAAAAAAAGGAGAGCTGCCTTGGTGAATCGACGTGGTCCAATTCTGCTCCACAATAACGCACAACCACATGTTGCAAGATTGACTCTGCAGAAACTCACAGAGTTGGGATACGAGACTTTACCACATCCTCCATATTCTCCAGACTTTTCACCTACTGATTAGAAGTTGAAAAAATACCAGTGGGCAAAACAAAAGGAGCTTACAAAGGTCACCTCAAGTTATAATTGACAAAATATCAAAAGAGAGAAAGCTCACGGTGAATTTATCTTTACATGGGAATGTTGCCTTGTTAAAAAAAAAGAAGAGAGGGAGAAAGATATGAGTATTAAGAGAAAAGAAACTGATTTATACTGTTTCAAAGAGAAGATAGAAAATGTTATTAAAGTAGATATACTAGATGTAATGAAATAGAGGGTAGACTGACTAAAAATAAAGGGGTTTTCACGATCAGAGAGTCCCTATGCAGTGATCTGAGGAATCCACGCCAGTGTTGAACGTAAGTTACTGGGTGTTGTAAACAAACCAACTTCACCCAGAAAAAAAATAGTGTCCAATTGGAAACGGAGACCCCAGAAAGAAATATTACGCTACTATCATAAATTTGCATACAGACGAATATATATATATATACGTACACACACACACACACACACACTTTTGGAATTTTTTAACAGAATAATTATTTTTATCTGAAAACGATCCTCAGTGGCTTGTTAATCATTTCTTCTTTACCTTTTGTGTTTTGAAAATGATTCAGTTTTTTCATAAACATCTTCAAACCAAACTTTTCCAGCGATGAAGGCTTTAAACCATGACTTTTGTTGAGAGAAAAAACTATCAACATGACAAACCTCAACGACATGAAGAGCAAAAGTAGTTTTATTACCTCTGAAAACTGAAAATTGTGTCGCAAGATAATCTTCTCCAAGTACTTGTGCACCTTTGACTATATATGTCTGTGGTTCCAGCACCCAGCAAATACCTGAATATTTTTAAAAGGTCCGAGATATAGCAATGCAACATTAGTGATTCCACAGTTTGAAATTGCATTTAATTTGTAATCCACTGCCTGTGCCAATATACGGATTACATAAGGAGAATTCTAGACAAGAATCTTGGTACTTATGTGAGATGCCGCATTCAATTTGAAATTATACATGCAAGAAACCAGAAGCTTTTTGTTTTTCTTTCCTTTCTACATCATTCAAGTATTTTGTATTTTACTTTTTTTTTTTTTTTAAAGTGTCTATTAAATCTGATTTAAACAAGAAATGCATGATCCTTTTTCTTTCTTTTTCTTGCAGCTATTTGTAGATTATTACCATCTAAAGTCACAGATAGGAAAGATTTGGAAAGAGAGAAGTTAAAAAAAAAAAAATTGGTTAAATTTTTTTTAAAAAGAAAAAGAAGAAATTGAAAAAAAGATTGAACTGAAGGAAAAAACAAAACTAGGCACAAATTGTGTATCTTTCAACATATTTGTATATTGCAAATATTTACACAAACTAGAAATAGGGTAAACCCAGGAATTAGGCAGCACCTTTTTCACCAAGTCTCTGTTTCATCTTCATAAAAGTTAGTTTGGACGATTCAAATATATTTTTTATATTTCTGATATCCTGTTTAAGCAAATAACTATTGATTCGTATTTGTCAGAGAAGAATATGTATTTTGTTGAATATTTTTAAAACTCAAAACTTTTCACAAATTTCAGTCATCTGGAGCAATAAACACCATCTTTCAGGGCATTAAGCATCGGGTATAGTGTGTGCAATAATCACATAACCATTCCTCATTTTGAGGTTCTTTAAGTGAAATGTTGATACTAGTGCATTGTATGTGGTACCAAGAATCACAGATGTCCCAGTTAACCAATTAAATGCAATCCCTTCTAGCAACTCTTTCTCAGTGACAGCATCCCCCTGATGTTGACAGTGGGCTTCTTGATTGCGGTCGTGATGGTGTTTCCTGTCCTGATGTTCTCTTACTCCTGCCATTCTCCTTTCTTTCCTTCCTGCCACATCCTCTGGATGCTGTAACAACCTTCTTAGCAGAAAATATCTCCAGGAGTTTATTTTCATCTGTTACGAAGCTCTCTAATATCTCTCCATATTGAAATCAGTGTATTCTAATTGAGCTCTCCTCTTACTGCAGATTGAAATTGGGGAGTCAGTTGTTTGGGAAAGAAGTTTTTCAATGAGTTTGACGAAGATGATGAAGTAAGCATGAAAACACGCATGTTTGAGGATGAATGTCCTAGAGATGAGGCTGAAGATGAGAGGTCCTAAAGGAGGGGGGGGCAGTGCAAACACTGGAGAAACTGGTGTGAAGGAAGATGTGGGGGGTTCTGTTTGAGCAGAGACTGACTTTTCACAATGACAATTTGGGCATTAAAAGGATGGAAGCCTATCTAACTGAAATTCGTTTTGACATTGTCTGGCTCAAAAAACTTATTTACTGTATATTTCGGCGTATAAGACAACCCTTAACCTTAAAAAATCTTCTTTAAAAAACAATATTTCATAAGATACTGGGTGTTACAATCTCTAGCCTAGGCTAAACAAACATGGTTTCATGATTTAGTAGTCGTCTTATACAACCAATATATCATAAATTTATTAAAATTTGCTCCAGTTTTGTATCTTGTCTTATCTGACGGTCGCCGTATACGGCATATATGTACATCCTGTCATAAACATCATGAGAAAGCGCTTCTTTCCCATTAGTTCTATGTGGAATCGAACAAACTTAATGAAAAGGGAGTGAAACTCCAGCCCCATCCAGCATCAGCTAGATGCACTCAGCAAGCTCATTTTCATGATCAGAGACAGCAGTATTTTCTTCTCAACATGTTTGTTGATATGAATTGCCTCAGACGTTCTCCATTATTTTTTTTTGTTGATTTTAAAATACTTGGTTGCCTGATTGACATGCATCTGCTCCTTCATGACAACCTCATGTTCTCCAAATGTCTCAGACTCTACCTTTCACCCTCAAACAAAGTTTTAACAGGAGATTAAACAACTGTGTACTAAAGTATCAGTAAATGTTGACTTGTTATTACAAATTTTGGATGTTTTATAACTTCCTTGCTAATAAAAATAAGTCAAACTTAATATAATCATGTTTCTTAATATTCACATCGGTTCACATCACATGTAAAGGATTTTCAACTTTTTCCTTCAGAAAAATACAAAGACGGGGTTAAGCACTACAGTTTTCCAATGATGAAGATATTTTTTAAGCAAATAAATGACACACTATTACATGCAATATAAAATAAGTAGCAATAAAAAGCAATAAACATTAAAAGTGTACAAAAACATGGCAAGTTGAATTTCACAAATGTGTACCAAAATCATGATTATATTTGATGAACTGTGGATGAAAACCACCTTGGCACACTTAAAATTCAATCAAATGTAAAAAAATTTTATTCTTAACTGATATATCTCAGTGCTTCACGGTTTGCAGGCTTAGTGATTTAACAGAGTAACAAACCCGAATATTCTTTTTATTAGCTACTATATTGAAAAATAGGAAAGTGCACCACTCATTCCTCGGGATTACTCCACTTTCCCTTGATCTTCAAATTATATTGCTGTGTGTTTAAGCAAAGAGGCATCAAGTTTTGCTTTTTAAACCTAGGCTTAGCAAACCATTATCTCAATAATTTTCTTTATTACATTATTTTTTCTCTCTCTCTCTCATATATATATATATATATATATATATAGAGTCTGTTTATTATACAAACATTATTGGTTACATATGTGCATACATGTTTCAATGAAATCCTATTTTAAGGAGACCACCTCATCAGATCAAAAAAAAGAACAATATTGTTCCTTTTTTAGTCTAATGAGGTGGTCTCCTTAAATTAGAATTCCACTGAAACATGTATGCACATATGTAACCAATAATGTTTGTATAATAAACAGACTATATACCAGCTCCATCTTCCATTGAACACTCTTTAATAACCACAAACAAGTTTCATTGGATTTACCTCTAGGAAACCAATCTATAAAACCATATATATATATATATATATATATATATATATATATATATATATATATATATAGACTTATATGTAATTATACTGAGTTTGTTAAATTCAGTAAATTTTCATATACCAATGAGTTTTAAGCCAAAAATGGTTGACTTAAAGAGTAAGCTACAAAATTATCAAATTTTATAATTGAGCATGCATATATATATATATATATATATATATATATATATATATATATACATACACACTAGCATGCCACCCGGCATTGCCTGGTTGTAAAATACACTTAAATATTTTTTTATTAATGCATATTTTGTATTTATTATATTATACTGGACCCAATATATAGTAATGATTTAAAAAGTTTATAGAAAAAAAAAAAAAAAAAAAAAAAAAGACTCATATGGCACCACCAAAAATCGAAACCAAAAAACATTTACTTTTTTCTGTAACATTAATGCCTCAGCTATGAAGACATGTTTACTGCAAGGCTAAAAATTAAAACATGAACTTATAGCTATTATGTTATGCATGCATATTCATAATGCTGTCATTCGACCTTTACCTGGCAAATTTCATTTTTTTAATTTTCACACTTTTACACTGATTTTCCCTGGCTAAAACCAAAATATAAAGTTTTGCATGGGTTTGAATACCCTGTATATTAAGTTTCATGTCTGTAGACCGACAGAGGAGTTTTGTAAGCAAAGTTTTTTAAACAAAGATATATACGCATACATAAATATATATATATAGAAAGAGGTTTATGTTTACTATAAACTTTTTACACAAATATTACACAAGTATAAATCATGTAGAATATCTGCCTGAATATAATTACACGTAATAATTAACTAAAGATGATCATCCCATATAAAAAAAAACGAAAAAAACAAACTAATAAGGAATTAATTAAAATAAATGTTTAAAATGAATATGCAAATTAGCTAGATCTTTTGCAGATGAATGCAGTTTCACAACCTATATATAACAAAATTGTATTTTCTTTTTAAATAAATAGTAAGAAGGGTTTTTAATATGAATATCAATAGACAAAAAACAAAAGAAAAAAATATTATAAGAGTAAAAAAGATATATAATCAGTGCCAAGTCATAGAAATTTCCAGGTTGGTATCTGGGAGCGCATTAATTCACTGGGAGAGATGTACCCCTAGTCTTTGTTAAGACATATCTTGGAAAAGGAACTCTGATGAAAAAACCTGCAGTTTACTGCATACTCTGTGGCAGTCGTCTGCACCGACAAAGGTTAGCAGTAATATGGTTCTACACAAAGCCTCTGCAACTATAAACAAATCATCTGTGTGGATTTCCGAACAACTTAATTGTTGTGGTGGAAGTTCATACGTCGAAATCGATGGGAGAGTCCATCATATATATATATATATATATATATACATACAAAATGTTCTTTTTTTTTAGAAGCGGCAAACTTTATATTGACAACTTCATTTTCTTTAATTGCAAATTTTTTAACTATCGGTTATTTTGAGTTCAGCTTGGTTTGGCGATTTATCATGAAGAGATTGACATCCGAGAAGCATTTGCAAATTGTGCAAATTTTCTTTGAGGATATGTAAAATCCCATGTTTAAGTTGATGAACCAAACACAATAAACAATTTGGAAAACAACAGTAAACACATTATTGCCAAAATACAACCTAATTTATTGCACATTTATCGAAAATTGGACCTCTATATTCTGCCTTATGCAGGAGAGCCACATGCCTAAAATTGTATTTAAATTATAAATGCCAAAAATTAATCTTTGGAATAAACAGTATATTTGTATAATAAAAATATTTTTTCTGCAATTTATTTTAAAAGTTTAGTTCCTCTAAAGAAAAAAAAAACAAAATCCTTATATATATATATATATATATATATATATATATATATATATATATATATATAATTATTTCCACAACCAAACATCGCAGCTCACAAGAGCCATGACAGTCAACAAATCAGAAGTCCAAGACTCGAATTTCGCCCTCATTTGGGCTCATCAGTTAGACATATCTGAACTCAGGATTCAAAACCCGAAACTCTTGCATGCAAGGCAAGCACTCTACCAACTGAGAAAATGCCCCGCACACAAGTCTATTAACAAACACAGATCAAGTGAACAGCGGCGAAATCCAACTGTGGAATGGACCTACTTTGTCTCAAACAAGGGACGTGGTTATCCAACCAGCTATAACCCAAGCCGATGTCTCACAAGTAAGAATTTTAAACTCGCCAGAATGATGCCATCCAATAATGCTAACCTAGCGAGCAATTAGTAATATAATTTTCAGAATATGAGAGATTATATAATTATTTCCACAACCGAACAACATCGCAGCTCACAAGAGTTATGGCAGTCAACAAACTGGAGTTTTACCCTCATCAATTAGACATATCCGAACTCAGGTTTTGAATCCAGAGTTCAGATATGTCTAACTGATGAGTCCAAATAAGAGCAAAACTTGAGTCTTTGACTTCCAGTTTGTTGACTGTCATAGCTCTTGTGAGCTGCGACGTTGTTTGGTTGTGGAAATAATTATATAATCTCTCACATTCTGAAAATTTTATGTGTGTGTGTGTGTGTGTGCAATCAAGATTCAACCAAGGAATAAATTTCCCACTTTTCAGATCCAGAGGCTTAAATTTTACACTAAAAATCAGACCTTCAGACAAAAAAAGTTTGCATATATATTATAGGCACAAATCAATATTAAAGGAATATCTTAACTGCCTTGATAAGAGATAGGTGCATGCATGTTCAATATTGATTTAAAAATCTTTTTTAATTGTATATATGTAAACTTTTTCTCTGAAGTTTCTTTTTGTTTTTAGTGTAAAATTCAAATCTTGTTTGATTGTATAGTCATTCAAGATGAAACAGCTGTAAAAATATAATAAAAGCTAAAGGTATAAAAGTTTTCTTTGGTTGAGGTCCAGTTGGAATCAATAGGAAGATCTGACGTAGTCTGGGATAGAACGAGGATCAACAAATATTCCACCCTTCCATACTCCCATCAAAATCGGTGAAATCGGCTATTTTTTTAATCAAATTGATTGATTGCTTGCGCTAGTTAGGGACCCCCACCCCCGACAGTGTACCAGGAGGAAGCTTCACATGACTCTCAGCAGTGACTTAGTCCATAATACACTGTAGTCTACACTGCACTGCAGAAAATCTACTGTTGATTTTATAAAATTATCTGTAAATAATGTCCAAACTTTAAGTTTAAAATGCAAAAATCAAATTTCATGGTTCAATTGTGCTCTAAACAGAAACATTCATTTCAAATGCATTCCTGGCTTATCAAAGAATCAACTTTGATTTTATGAAATTATTCTTACATAATGACTTAAATTAAAGTTAAACATACAAAAATCAAATATGGTTCAATTGTGCTCTAAAAAGAAATATCCATTTGGAATGCACCCCTGTCTCATAAAAGAACCTACAGTTGATTTTATAGACTGAGCCTTTCTGCTTGTGGAGTGATAAAACTTACCAAATGCACATATGATGTTAGGTTATATAAGTTTGGTAAAAATCGGACTTCCTCCTTTAATCAGATTTTTTCAATTATGAATTTTTGATACTTATCATAAGCATTCTGATACAAAACCTATGTAAACACATCAAGCACTTTCATGTGAAATTTGAAGGAAAAAAAAAAAGAAAAAAAATCAGCCCAGCTATTTCAGAATCCATAGGGAATGAACTCACAAAGTTCCTTTATATAATAGTACATGCATACATACACACACGCACATTTTATATATATATATATATATATATATATATATATATATATATAAAAATAAAATGTGCGTGTGTGTGTGTGTGTGTATATATATATATATATCGTGTCCAGGGGTGATGAAAAAAATCCAGTAAAGTGCTCGATCGTAGATGTGAGAGCTGAAGATACAATATTTATTATTACACTATATATACATATTAAATATTTACACAAAAATTCATAATTGAATTCAACATTCCTCGCCACCTTACCTCCTTACTATCACATACCCTATTTACACAAAGACACCCTATTCAAGTATAGACACCTAAATTCCACATTCACCTCTCATTCTAATCTCCAAACCAACTCTCTTCTACTCATATCTCAACCTTTCTCACCACCTAATATCTTTAACTTTACCATATAACCCCCCCCCCAATAATAAGGATAACCTTTATAGAGAAACTATCCCCCTCCCCCCCCACAACCTTCGCATCTGATAGTTGTATAGTCTTTTAATATTTATTAATTTCCTTTAATTATTTTAATTATCTTAAATTTCTCCATTCACTATTATTCTCTCATAATTAAAATATTAATATTTTTAAAAAAAATTTAAAATTCTTTTAAAGTTCTTATTTTTTATTTATTTATTAAATTTACCTTATTTATCTTTATCCTTATTTTATTTAATTTAATTAATTTAAATAATTTTTAAATTTTTATAAATCATATTAATATATTCATGCCTTTCTCATTATTTATTACCGTTAATTGTCCTACTTTTATTTATTAATATGGCTTTAACAGGACCTTTATATTTTTTAGAGAGTTTTCCATCGCACCCCCTTCCCCGCTATGCACGCACGCACGCACACACACACACGCACACACACACACATTCTTCCTTTCTTTCTTCTATAATAATCTATTAACGTCAGTTTTAAAACGATATTTTTTTAAATATGAAATTCTGAGTCTTAAACGCTCGTCTAGCGTTTCTTCTATGTTCGTTCATTTTGCATTAGTTTCAGATTTTTCTTTGTCGCCGAAGAGATTATACCGATTTTCCACAGTATATTATTACTGTTTTCGGTGTATCGAAACCAATGGTACGACCTTGAAATATGTATATATAGTGTAATAATAAATATTATATATATATATATATATATATATATATATATATATATATATATATATAACAGCAGGTTACAATTTGTTTTGTTTTTTAAAGTCAGATACTCACAGGATGAAAATTGCTAACTTGCTCTAATTAAAGTGGAACAATATCGGCAACAGAACTTGAACACAGCACACTAAGTCACTGGTCCACTCTGGTAACAACAGCACGATCACTACTTCATTTCTAATTACATTGTTAGGTTTTGGTGATGTTATGCCTTAGTTGAATCAATAACTCTCTGAAAGCAGAAACACTTTTAAAATTTGATATTTTATTCACAAGTACCAAATATAAAAATAAAAAATATACAGACCTTGCACACCGAGCTTCTGTAGGAGCTACACACTAACTAGCAGCATCTAGGACTACAAAAGAGAGTTCAAGGTAGGGGAGTAGAAGGGGGGTAAAACCGACAACCCGGTGAGAGGATGGGGGCTGAAAGAGAGAGGGATGAGGGGCTGGGCACAAAAATTTAACACACTTACAGGTCTACTCTCCTTTTCTTCAGTTTTATTTTTTTTTTCTTACTGATAGTTATTTTAGAAGGCAAAAGTTACGATCAGAAGAAGTGTTGGATGGGGAATGGATGGGTTAAAATAGTGAGCAGGGATGGAATTCTCTTGTGTGTATTTTTATATATCGACATTATATGTGTGTGTATATGTACTTATGTAATATAACAACCGTGCTATTGTCGGAAGGTGTCAAAAACTTAAGTGTTTTAACCCAAATAAAAAAAAATCATGAAGAAAACATGTTTGTACATTTGGTTTATTATCAAAAAATTTTAAAAACTAGATATTTATCTTGATTTCACCACAAAAAAAAAAAAAAAAAAAGTTTTGTTGACTATAAGTTGTTTGTTGTTCAAAAAATAAATATTTATCCATAAAACTTAAATTACAGTGAATGATATTTTTTCTGGAGTACGATTTTAATTTTCTAAAAGTTCCGTAAAAATTGTCCAATAACTATTCAAGAATACTGTTTTCATTTATCAATTAAACTTCCATTGAATTAGCTTCTTACTGACAGAAATAATATATTTTTCATTGACCAGTGTTTGCGAAAATAATAATAATAATAATACTAAAAAAAAAAATGAAACTTTTGTTCAGCACCTTCCAGCGTTTTTCATAAACTGACCAAACGATTCCAACGATAGCACGGTCCTTATACAGCACGAGTATATATAAGTTAAAGAAAAAAAAATTTATGTAAACATTTTTACCCAAAATAAACTATGCACATTTAATGTTTAATGCGCAATTAACAAAAGATTAAGTATTCAGATCCTCTTGGATGGCTACGATAAGTTGTGTTTTCCTTGTTATACACACAGGCATACACACACACACACACACATATATATATATATATATATATATTGGTGCTTGTTTGGAATAACAAAAATGTAAAAATTGAATTTCAACTAAAAGCACTCTTATCTACTTAAATGTCATGTCGAAATTACTAATATGTCAAAAAATTATGAAAAAGGATAATGTAGAAAATTAATCATTTGTTTTTAAAAAAATACTAGGAGTTCAGCCCGGTTTTGCTTGGGCCCTATATACTGTTCATACCTTGATGTGCATATGAATGTGTGTGTGTGTATATATATATATATATATATATATATATATATATATATATATTAAAAAGTTTGACTCATGTCCAGGTAACCTATATCTAAAATTTCAAGTGTTTAGGCCCAAAATTGGCAGAGGAGTTTGGTAGAGTCTGCAAAAGTCAACTCTTCCAAATTTGACCTATTGGCAGCCAAATTGTTGCCCAAAACTGATTAAAAAGCTTGCTGCATGTCTGAATACCCTTTATGTCAAATTTCAAATGTTTGTACCCAAAATTGGCTGAATAGTTTGCTAGAGAACGCAAAGGTGAAATTTCAGTACTCCTTATGTCAAATCTTGAGTTAGTAGACTGAGAATTGACAGTGTTGTTTGGTAGGGAAATCTACACACACAGACAGACAGACAATTTCACTTTTATAGATATACCCGGCGTTGCGCAAGTGTTTGAAGGTGTGTGTTGAGCAAAAAAAAAAGTGGTAGTAGGAAGGCAGGCTCGCACCCATACTGCAAAAGAGGAAAAGAACGGGAAAAAAATGTGACATCTTTGCTGTTACGACCACCGCCAAACCGGAAATGACGTAGGTTTCAATTAAGGCTAGACAATCAAAAGGAGAGGATGACTTTCAAAAATATCGGTGAAAAAAAACGACACCCCGGTAGAAAAGTGCCCACTGGAAGGTGAAGATATTAATGTTTTTAGCCAATTTTTCAATATTTGTCGTATGAAAGGTCAAACTTCAAAATGATATTGATCTTGTAAAAATCCGTCGCCTCTGTCGAAAGTTTTAGGCAGACATGCAAACATACATTTATATATTAGTAACTAAAAATTTTCAACCCAACCCGATTAAAAAGCTTGCCCTGTCTCTGAATACCCTTTATGTAAAATTTCAAATGTTTAGACCAGAAATTGTCTGAGTAATTTGATAGAGAGCGCAAAGGTCAAATTTTAAAAATTAATTTGCCCCCTTATTATTACTCCTTAACATTTATTGTTTTGGGCTCAAATCAAGTTAGTAAGTTAGAACCATGTCAAAGACACCTATATCTAAAATTTCAAGTGTTTAGACCCAAAATTGGCAGAGGAGTTGGGTAGAGTTCTCAAAGGTCAAATCGTTGAACTTTGTCTCCATAATAGCCAAATTTCTGGCCGAAAACAGATTACAAAGATTTTCCCAAATCTCAGTACCCTGTATATTAAATTTCGAGTCTGTAGATTGAAAATTGACAGAGTTATTGCGTAGGGAAATGTACACACACAGACACGTTCACTTTTATAGATAAATTCCAAGTTTTACTTAAATAATAACCAGAAGAGGGTTTATCATTGCAGGGGAGGTAACTGCATGAAGTGATGGAGATTTCAAAAGAATAATGGCTGATCACTAGATAATGGTAAATAAATGTCTTATGTAATATTATATTACTAATTTTGACATGGCAATAAACTAGATAAAATTGCTTAGTGTTGAAATTCCATTTTTGATTTTCATTATTATTCCGAACAAGTGCCTATATATATATATATATATATATATATA